>NC_048596.1:45594682-45941486 GCF_003668045.3 Cricetulus griseus | reverse complement strand
ATATAACTGGATGGTTAAATATGCTCAAATATGAGAGCCTTCGATTTTCCTTCAACTGCTTCTGAAAAATGCTTTGTTTGATGTTTCAGCTCTACCCATAGTTAACTATTACTATTTTCATGTAGTTAAAGTCTGTTAGATGTAACAGGAAAATAAAAGACCCAGAGACAAATATTGGGGTTCATCTTGAAGATCAGGGAAGCAAAGTAGCCGGCCATTAGCTCTCAACTGTAGCTCAGGCTTTAAGGGCTGATCCACACACTAGCTCTTCACCAAGCCTCAAACAGCTGCCTCTCCTCAGTGTGGCTGGGGAATGAATAAATGCTCCTATCTTCAATGAGTATGGAGAATGAATACTGAAGGGTCTCATACTAAATACTGAAGACCCTTCTTCTATCGTTTATAACCCTCTAGTGCTAGGATTAAAGGTGTGTGATCTGTTACTCTTTTCAATTGATTCAGTCTCATGTATCCCTGGGTGGCCTTGAATTTGGAGAGATCCATCTACCTCTTAATCCTAAATCCTAGGATGAAAGATGTGTATCACCACCTCTTAGTTTCTGGCTGCTGGGATTAACGGTGTGTGCCTGGCTTCTATGGCTTGTGGCTGACTTTGCTTTCTGAATCTTCAGGCAAGCTTTTATAAATCATAAATAATATATCACTGTAATTGGGCTTCTCCATGTTTATGTTGCCTTCTGGGCCAGGGACACATGAACTGTAGTGTAGTGGGGAGATGTGCAGCACTGGGGTGTGCTAACTCAGATCACTTTGATCTTTATATTTCCTTTCTATTTGGTCTAAGAAATATCAATAATGTCTATTGGGTGCTCACTACACAACCTTCACACACATTATTGTGTCTAGGTATATTTTATTTTGCAAATCTTTCTCTATCCTGCCAGCCAGCTCCAAAATCATGACATGGAGACTTAATAATTATGAAAGCTCAGCTGATAGCTTAGCTTGTTTTTAACTAGCTCTTATAACTTAAATTAACCAATATCTATTAATTTACTTTCTGCCTCATGGCTTTATTACCTTTACTCTGTAGTGCCCATGCTGCTTTCCTGCTTCCTCCTTTTCTGGCTGGAAACTCTGCCTTTCTTCTTCCCATCATCCTCTCTGATCCCCAAATCCTGCCTAGCTATTGGCTTTTCAGCTTCTGATTAAACCTATCAGAATAATAGATATTCACAGTGTACAAAAAGATTACACCATAACATTTTCATCTTGTCTCTTGTTTTTTTCTCTGTTTTCTGGCTAATTTCTCAGTAGCTATAGTTCTGTCCACAAATTCTTTGATCAGTTGTGTTTAAACTGTTGTTACAACATCTCATTGAAGTCTGCTCCTTTATTTCTAAAAATAATGTCTGTACTTTTTAATCAAAGGCATCCATTTATCACTGCTTTGATCCTCTTTGTACAGAATGAATCTCCTTCGTGTATATTTTCCTCATAGTTTTTGTTATGTGATGCTCTTAGGAATATAATGCTTAGATTTGTTAATTTTTTAGTTTAAAGTTTTTAAAGATGTTTTATGATATTGATAGTGAGCTCATGTTTAATAGGGTCACATCAAATAAGAACTTATGAAGTATGAAGTATGTTAGAATGTAGGCTTTCAGAATAGTTATACATTTGTTTTCTGGATGACCCATGGCTATTACAGTCTATGGTTCAACTACATTATAGAACAGCTTATGATTTTAATCTCAAACCATGTGACAATAACCCTTCATTATAGAGTTTTATGGACAATAGCCACACTCCGCACATGGGACCATGGCATAACAGATAAAAAGCTTTCTTCCTTTATCCTAAGAACCTAATCATCCAAAGGCTAGTGTGTTTTCCATCTCTTCTGATGAGATTGTCATTTCCCATCCTGTCCTTCACATCATTACAGCTTGAGAAAGCAAACCCCTCCCTGTCCATTGCTTCAGAAACAGTTGCCTTCTCTCATGTTTTCCTTTCTGTTTCTTTCATTTTAATTCCCTAAAGACATTCCTATTTGAGATATTAATTATGTTTTTAAAGAAGTGTTTGAGAACTGTTATATTTACCTATAACACTTGGTTTTTAAATTGTAGTTTTCCTATTATCTAGAATTATCTTTAAATGCATAAAATTATTGTTTTAGTAAACACTAATTAATTTTGTTAGCATTTCCTTAAGTTTGTGCTTATTGTTGCATTTTACATGCTGTTTCTTTTCTCCTAGATATTCCTTACAGTGCATAACCATTGTTTCAAGACTGTTGAAGGTCTGCAGGAAATCTAATTTAATAGGTCATTATACTAACTTAATTCTTGAATATCAGTTTAGCTGCATATTTAATTTTGACTTCACTGTTTATTTTTCTTCAATACTTTGCTTTGAACACATTGCCTCATTATTTTCTGACATCTATTGTTAATAAAAACCTATCCTTATTGTAACTGCCACTTTACTACATAATTGAAAAAGAAAACTTAAGATATGAAGTTGTATTCCCAGTGAAAGTCCAAGTTCCTAAAAAGTATTTGTACAAGATTTCTTTGCCTTCTGACTCCTAACTTCTGACAATGAGAATTCAGGTAGGTTGGGATGCCCTTTCTTTGAAATCACTGAGTTTCCAGAATCCAGATTTTAAGTAGTGTATCACATACATCACTTTGAAATTTTAACTTAACAGTATGCCAAGGGTGAGAAGTTTTTATTCCTAGATTTTATACTAAAAATGAAAGCAATAGAGAAGTTCAAATTTTTAATAAAATACTATTCCATGACTTTGAAAAACATATACATAAGTTTTTAGAAAATTACCACTTATAAAGTCCATTTTATGAGGTTTCAAAAAGTGCCAAACAACTTATCATTTATTTATTTATTTATTTATTTATTTATTTATTTATTTATTTATTTTTGATTATGTTCATGTGTGTGTAGGCATGTACACATGAATGAGTGTGGCTGTGAAGGCCAGCGGTGCCAGATCCTGGAGTTAGAATTGCAAGTGGCTGTGAGCCACACGTGTGTATGAACTCAGGGCTTGGGCAAGAGCAGTGCATGCTCTTAACCATGGAGTCCTCTCTCCATTCACCAAGAAATTTATTATGAGGAAATAAAGCTGAGAAACAAACACCTGTTTGCTGCTGTGCATCTCTGCAGTTTCTTAAGAGTGTTTTGATCTGAATATTTTCCTTTTTGTTCAAGAGGCCAAGTGATTGATAATGCAGAGGTATTACATTTCTTATTAAAATTCAAAATCTATGCACATAATAACCATTTAGGTTATGCACTTTAGGATGTAGTGTTGATTGCCTTTAATTTTGACAATGGGCAGAAAGCTGCTCTGCAATTCTTTTTTCTCTCACCCAAATAAATGCAGGCAGCCTGCTTAGTGCATTAATGGTATTTCTATCAAAGTTTGAAGGAAATGGTCTACTTTGAGTACACTTTTGTACAAATAGGGTACTTAAGTCCTACTCTGCCTTGCGTACTCTATGTTACCTTGTTGTATCTGCTCTTGTATGTGTGTTCATGTGTGTACATAAGCACAGGAATTGTGTGAGCACATAGGAAGACAGAGGTCAATGACAGGTATCTTCCTTAGTCACACTTTACCTCATGTTTTGTTTGGGGGGGTTGGGAGGAGCTCTAACTGAATGTGGAGCTCAATGATTCAGCCTGACTGACTGGGATTAAGTCCCATGGATCTCCTAGTCTCTACGTACCCTGCACTGGGATCACGAGTGTGCACCACTAAGTCCTCCTTTCTATGTGGATGCTGGTATGCAAATTCAGGGCTTGTACAGCAAACGCTTTACAGCAGAGCTACTTCACCAGGCCTGGATCTGGGTTTTTCATTTTTTGTTTTTATTTCTGTTCCAGACAGGGTTTCTCTGTATAACAGTCCTGGTTGGTTGTCCTGGAACTCACTTTGCAGACCAGGCTAACTCAGAAAGATCCTTCTCCCAAGTGCTGGGATTAAAGACATGCACCCAGCCCCTGGATTTATTCTTTATTTTTCCTTTTACTTAACTTTTGTGTTACTGTCTACATTAAATTCCTTGTTGTTATCTGTGTTGTTAAAATTCTTTCCTCTCCTAACTGTGACTGCCCCTGTCTACTCAGGCTTACTTGTCTGTAGAAGATGAATTCTTCACACACTCCCTGAGCCGCCCTCACTCCCCAGGTAACCAATTTTTCTAGGTCATCCCAGTCATTTCCAATTTCTATTTTCACCCACTTTCTCACTTCAGTCATTATAGAATAGCATATTATGCGGGAGATCAAATTATCAACCTTTTTAAATTAAGTGCTTTTAACAAACTAAAGACAACAGGACTTCCTATTTCTGCATTTAAAACTTGGTGCATCTCCCATTTGGGAAGCATGCTATCTTTAGTAGGAAACCCACACGAGTATGCCGAAGCTCTCGTTGCTGTTAACATTATGAAACTTTCTGTTCTTTTTGCCAAGGTGAATTGATGTAGTCCAGGATTTTGTTCTTTTCAATAGAAGACTAGCAACTTTATGAGAAGCCTTAAGGAAAACAGGGTGGGGTGGGGGAAGGAGTCTTGTATAACAAGGACAGCTTGAGTAAGTGATATTTTTGCATGAGAATTTCTGGCTCAATATAAGAAAGAATATTTTACGGCTCCAAATAGCAATCTGAAACCCTTCAAACTGATGTGAATGTGTTTGAATATTAGGATTTCCTTGTGATTCCCTCTTAAAACTAGGGAAAAATGATAAATGAATTTTGATACATCATTTATGAAAATTGAATTATCCTGGGAGAGTATCATGTGGCAGTTATAACCCATCCATATAAATCTGAAGACTATCTCTTATTAAAAAAAAAAACTGTACATTGTTTTGATGCCAGTAATAGGATTAGTGATGCCAAATCTGGATTTGTGTTTGGCTGTGAAGTTAATTGCCATATGTAAGTAGTTATTCCTTTAGAAGGTGGTTTAAATACCAGTCTTCCTCTTCATAACATTAACGTGAGAGTGACAGGTAATGTCTGTGACAGTTCGATGTAAGTCTCCAAGTACTGCATTGATCTATGAATAATTGTGAAATTTTATGTAATAAAAAGATACTTCCTCCATACTCAACTATTTCTCCTTGACCAATAAGGCTTTTGTACTCAGTAAGTAGCTCCAGTCCTGACCAGTGGCGACACAGAACATTTCGAGTCATGGTAGTGAGTTCTATCAGACAATGCTACTCTAGAAAATCCTCCTAAGGAGGTTGACCTCTAATCCTACAAAGCTGGGAGGCTGAGATAGGAAAACAGTGAGGGCAAGACCTTCCTGGGCAAAAGAGAAGTTTAATGGTGCCCTGTGCAACTTAGTGAGACTCTGTCTCAAAAATTACAAAACGATGCCAAAATGAAACAAAAATACTGAACAAAAGAACAATAAAAGAAAGGAAAGGAAAAAAGGCTGGGACACAGAGTACTTGCCAAGCATGCATGGGTCCTGGGTTCAGTACCAAACACTGGAAAACAAAGAACAAAAATCCCGTCCTGCGCCCCAAAGAAACGCCAAAGCAAAACAAGGCAAGTTGTAAACAAGCTTAGCATAAGTGAGCAAACCGAAACCGTTCCCACAGCAAAAATGACAATTACAAATGTAAGAAATTGTGAAATATGCAGGTTGCCCTGGTTATTGCCAATCACTTGGGCAACATTAGCTGTCAGTCTCAGCTCTTTTTACCATTGAATGTTAGACGTTGCCACCAAATATACAACATGGTACTGTGTAGTGTCATAAGCCAGCTAAAACACTTGTAAACATATATCATGTCAGTCATTAAGGAAAAGGTATAATTACACTTTTAAATGTGGTGAAGCATTTTGAAAGTGGTGTGTAATTTTCCACAACAGGGACCTTTGTGAACACAGCCCCTCCCTGAGCTTATGCAGCCTGACATCTTCAGGTTTGTTCAAATCAGAGCCCCACTGTGAACACGCCAACTGCAGACAAAGGAAGTAATTTGTTGGTTAGGCTGCATTTCATTGAGAGAGGCAAGCAGAAGGAGTGGCATCAGCACAGAGTCACAGATGGACTGAACACTCAAGACAGTGGCATATACTCCCAGGTTTGAATAAGCTGCTGATAACGCACCTTCCGTTAATATTAAAGGAACACACCTCTAATCGTTGATCATGACCAACAAAATGCAAAAGCAAATGAGACTTTATTGCATAAAAAATTGTTATCTTTGCATTCTCCCCTTCTCCCACCCCGAACAAGATATCAAACACATCATGATTCAGCATGCATACTTTTTAATGGCTTGTTCACCTCAGCCTCCCACTACTTGAATGCTTGCTCTAAAGCCATGCTTTTCAACCTTCTTAATGTTGCCATACAGTTCCTCACGTTGTGTTGACTCCCAACCATAGAATTATTTTTGTTGCCACTTCATAACCGTAATTTTTCTACTGTTATGAGTAGTAATATAAGTAGTTTTGGAGATGGAGATGTGCCACAAAGGTCGCAACCCATAGGTTGAGAACCACTGTTGTTAAGGCATCTACCCAGCTCAATTGTTTCTTCTCATCTGTGCCCCACGGAGCTCCAATCCGCAAGATCGTTCCCCACATTGCCACTTCACACTGCATATCTTTTGACACACAGTTGTTTCATAACCAGCATGCTCTACAAATAAATAATAGGAAGAAGCTACATTTATTTCTCTTTCCTTCATCAAATTGTCTCTTGGAGGCTCTGTGCTTTGGATTTCTGTAATGTAGACTTTCTGGTGTCTACGTTCATATCTCACATATTTTCCTATTTGATAAATTTGGTTGAATCGAATACAGCATCACAGTGAAATCATACAGAAACACGTCAAAACACACAGAATTTTTACTCAGTGTTTAGTTCATCATAATATAAAATATGCAATGCTAATTATGTAAACAAAATTAATTGTTTGGAGTATCTTATTTATCTCTAATTCTGCTACCTGAACACAGCTTATACTAGGCATTAAAAAATGTAAATAATTATTTTAGTTTTTTTCTTCTTATTTTTCAGTATAAGAAAATAACCAAAGGTCTGTGATATTTTAATGACTGGAAAACAAAGACCCTGCTTCTGTTTCCAGTGTTGGTCAGACTCATGGTATGTATAGACTCGAAAACCCACCAGTACCCTTTGAGGTCAGGCAGCAGCTGAAGGTTCTTCTTTCATTTTATTGTGTCCTTTCTTTCCTGTCTCAATTTTGTTTGGGTTGCAAGGCTTTGTAAACTTCAGACTGCCTAATCCTTTCACTTACTTGCTAATCCACTCAGTCAGAATACCGTCATCTTTTCATAGGCGAATTTAACCCATTCATATTGACAGTGGAAACTGTCCAAATATGAACTATAAGTCTGCTTCTCTTCTCCTTTCTCGGTAGACATTTCCTACTAACCTGTACATTGTCGCCTCCCTTCTCACTGTCACAACCTCCTCAGCCTGTGTTGCTTGATGCATAGAGTTCATATTCCTCTAGAGTTACTAGATAACTCTCGGAGTAATCATGTTCTTGCAGCACAGCTTGATAGTCTTTTATTATTTTGATTCTTGCACAAATTTGCATCAGTATTAAGCCATTTTACTTAATGCATCAACTCTCAGTTTTATTTTGCAGTCTTATCAAGGGGTTCATTTCAGTGCCTCTGTGCTCCCCAGTGACACTTTTCTTCTTTTTGATATCTATTTTATTCTATGCAGATCTGTGTTTTCCTGTGTGTGTGTGTACGTGCACCACATGTGCACCTGGTACCCAAGAAGGACAGAGGAGAATATCAGAACTTCATGGACCTGGAGTTACCAGTGGTTGTAAGCTGGTATGTGGGCACTGAGAACCAAACCTGGCTCCTGCAATAGCAGCAAGTGCTTTTAACTGTGGAACTATCTCTCCAGCTTGAGATTTCTTTCCATAAAGTCGGGTCCTGTCTCCTAAAAAGTCCTCTCATATTCCTCTGAGAACACATTACACTTTTTCTAAATTCACCGTGGGTTTATAGTTAATTCTATTTCCCTAAAGTTTGGGGGATTTCCTTGATTTCTTCTTTATGCAACTGGCTGTCCTAAAGTGCTCATAACTGTTAAACACACACTTTTTCCATCCTATTCTGGGTTCTTTGTGTTTTGGTAAGGATGGCATAAGGCTTCGCCTATTTCTTTTATTGTGAGGGCATGGCCACTGAAGTCTACTTACACTCTTGGCTTTGAACCATGACTGCTAGCTTAAAAGGATAAGAGAAAATTACTATAACTTTTTGAAGGAAAATTTAGAAGATGAAGGTTAATTAATTTTTAATCAGATTAAAAATGATCCCACAAAGCTATCAGGTTTAATTTATGTAATTCAGGAATTTGAGATTATGCTCGTTTTCTGTTATAGTCTATTGAGTGGGATCTACCTGGAAAAATTCAAAAGAGAGTTTATTGCACATATAAATTTTAGTCAGAGGAAATCAGCTAACTGATTGAGTAAAATAATAATAGCATGTATCCTGGAAATCAGGATGTCATAAAAAGGAATCCAACAGAGGTAAAGATGCCAAAGCTACAGAATGTTTTGGTCCTTGAATGTGGGCGTGTAATGAACTCAGTGCTTCTTTTTCCCAGAGGAGTTGGGGTTTTATTAAAGGCTGCACCACATACAAGTCACCTGTGACATAGCTCATGCTGCTGACACTTTAATGACAAATATAGCAATCTTTTCTGGAGAAAGATCAAAGCAGGAAATTGTGAGGGGTGCAGGCTACTTAAGGAAGATCATAAGGGTTAGAATTTGACTTGCATTTGTAGCGGTGGGCCAGGGACTGCAACAACCCATTTCAGTATGGTGTCATGTATACCACATGTTGGTGTCTCTGGCTGCATTGGTGGAGGGAGCTCCCTCTACTGGTCGCTTTTGTGAGTTGCCCTGTTAAATGCCCTTGGCAGCAGTCAGCCTCATGCTCTGTTCTTATTGTTGGGTGTTGAGAAAACAAAGTCTATTTTGGGGCATTCTACCAACAATCCTGAACTTTAGATGAATGTCCTCCAAAGGTCCATGAGTCAAGGTTTCAGCCCTAGGCATTGACCCCAGAGTGGAGCTGTTCCCAGTTGTTGGGACCTTTGGGAGGTAGGGCCTAATGGGAAGTCTGTCACTCACTGGAAATGTATCGTGGATTAGAATAGAAGCAGTTTGTTCTGCCACATGGCCCTCCCACAAGCTACCAACCTTGCTAGAGTCCAAAACAACTGCTGCATGATTTTGTACTGAAGCCTCCAGAATTCTTACCAAAAATCAACTGTTTATCTTCATGAGTTGGTTAATTCAGGTATTTCATTCAAGTACTAAATAATACAAGTTTGTATTTTCTTCCTTAGTTATAATTCTGTACTTGTAAGAATTTAGTCATGATCTTCATTGGTCTCTTATGTACAAAGCTTTAAGAAGGTTAGGAATTCAGTGCTGATAAATATGATTACCACCAACAATCAAGTCTGCTCTACCTTACAATTATTTGTCCCCAAAGGCAGTTACTGTCTGTAACTCACCTTTGAGTGCTACTTAATAGGGGTCCTATATATATATATATATATATATATATATATATATATGTTAAATAACAGTGCTATTTTCTTCATTGGCAAACATTTATGGACTTTATTCATTGGAGTAAGTTAGAAAAAAGTTCAAAAGAGATCTTTTTGTTCATCAAGGCCTGAGGTAGATAGGACATGCTGTGAGTAAGCAAGGTCACCCTTTGGTATCAGCTCTGGTATTTGCTGGGCATACACCCCTGGCCCTGCTGGTCTTTTTCATTTCTCATACCATATCTTATTCATCTTTGAACTTGTTTAATGCCACTTTTATCCTCTCCCTGCTCTTCTCTCATCCTTTACATTTGGTGTCACTTGAATTCCCCTGGTTCTCCAAATGCAGATTTTTGATGAGCTTTGATTTTTCCACAGTTCCCACAGTTGCAGTTCTGGACCCTGCTCAACAGTCTCTGTTTTCCCAATTCTGCTTTGTGCAGAGGCCTTTCAGCCAGCTTCTAGTGGTCCAAAGTGAGAGCCATGTGACTGATAAACTTGGTCCAGCCCCTCAATACCTTCTAAAGATATACATGCTGTGTTTATTTCACAGACACAGAAGAGGATGTACAATATACATTGGGTAAAATAATTCATAAATTTGAAGTCCAGAGTTACACACTCTTAACACTATTTTCAAATGATGACCCCAATTTATTTCTGGTAAACTGTCTATCTCAGAACCTAATGAATATAGGTTACCTTGAGCAAGAGACACATAAAGATAAAATTATTTTTAAGGACACATTTTTTTTAAAGTGTGTGTGTGTGTGTGTGTGTGTGTGTGTGTGTGTGTGTGTGTATGTATGTGTGTGTGTAGATAGGGGCATCTGAGCAGCAGTGCCCATGGAAGACAGAGGCCTTGCATCCTCTGGAGCTAGAATTACAGATGTTTGTGAGGTACCTGATGTGGGAACTGTACTCTAGTCTTCTGTAAGAACAGTACCTACTCTTAACTGGTGAGCGAGCCCTTTCAGTGATTAGTATATCCATTTTGCTGGACTGGATGGAAAGACTAATGTCAGACATGGAAGTAGTGATAATTAAAAAAAAAACAAAAACTGAGAGTATTTTTGTTTTGTTTTAAGCCATTTTCCCAGACATCTTAATAGAGGAAGTTTAAACCTCTGACAGGAAGATTTTTACAGTCTGGGAAATCTCTTACTGGGTCACCATCTCTCAAAGAAGGACCTGTTGAAAATAAGAAATTCACAGCTTTCCTCCTGACATGGGGAGAAAGAAAACTTCAAAGCAAACCTTGAAGAAATGATTTTTAAAGCAGGAGAGTTGAGGCTTGACCCAGTAATAGGTTTTGAAAGGGTGTTTGGTGTCTCTGTGGTAAGTCAGGCTGTCCCACAGACAAGCTCCCAACCTGGGTACAAGTAGGCCAGAGGCACCTTAATAACAATATTGATTGACTATAAACAAAGACAGGCACACAAAGCCAGGAGGGCAGAGACAAATGTATCTGGGGAAGATTATTAGCCTCCTTTGGGATGACTAATACCACAGCCTTAGAAATTCATTTTACAGAGAACATTTTTGAGATAGATCCTTCAAGATGTCCGGTACCGGATAAAAGGCACACTTCTAACCACCAAGGCATCTGCAGGCTACTTTGTGTGTTTTAGACAGTTTTGTAGAGGAGGGAGGAATACATGACCTCTGTACACAAACTTGAACTTGCTGCTTTGGCATTGCCAGTAACCCACTTTCCATTGAGTAATTCTGGGAAAGGAACTACACCACACAGACTGGCCCTCAAAGTGTTTCTGTCACAACATAGCTCAGTGACTTAAGATGGCTCATACATGTCACTTTCTTGAGCTCTAATTTCCTCTTGACAACATATGGGACACCATTAGACTGGTGGTGTTGGAAGGAAAGAAGACAGTAAACAGAATCAATTTTGAGTCAGATTCTAGTTTGAAAATGTAAATTATCTTGAGATTTGTTATGAAGTACCACATTCTAATGCGACTTCTGAAGATCTAGGTGAGCAGATTTTATTTTTTGCAAGAATCAGTTTGTATCATGCCTGTTGGGGTTTATCCTTACAGCCATTGTACTGGTCCTCCATCTGGTCTGTAGTGGGAAGAAGAAACACCACATCCCCAAGCATCATAGTAGGTAAGTTTTTGGGAACAAGTTAGCTACTTCTTAAAGAGGCAACCATACACACATCAGAGACTCTGGACTCCATAGTCATCTACCACCAAACAACACTGCTCAAGGCAGGAAGAAGTCTAAAACTGAAGGGATGCAAGAAAATAAAACTCAATTTTATATTCTAAGGAGGAGACAAACAGTACCAAACAGCAGAGTATTGTTACAAACCATAGCTCCACATCTGTGTTCAGCCATGACTTTGGCAACTGTTATATGCCAGCTTTCACCAGCTCCACCCACATGCAGCTTGCGGATGTGCCACTTTGGACCTGTGGATTTCCACATCATGACTCAGAGCTTCTGGGACGCTAGTGAGAACCTGCTGGATACTCATTCATGGAACACTAGGTGATGGAAAGTTGGGCGTAAAGATTCATGTGTTCCCTACTTCATCTTCATGGATTCGTTAATTTGTATCTGTTTGGGTGCCTTGGAAGTTTCCACCAGATAGAAAACAGCTATTGTGTTTGTTTCCCTTCTTTTCTCTGCTCCTGCCCCTTATGACTATGCCTTGAAAACATTCCTACACAAACTATCTCCTATGTGTTTTTATCTCAAGGTTTACTCTCTAGAGACACTCAAGGCACTGTAACTTATGTTAAGCCTGATGTATTCTGGCCTGTACAAAAGCTGTTGTCTCTGTACCCTTTTCTACTGGCGTGCCCCTCCTAGCAGAGCAAAATGTATGAAGAGGTGGGCTAGTGTGAAGTGGGAGAGAGGTTTCTGAATTGTTTTTAAATCCATTTTTGAAGCTGTGTTTCATATTTAAAAACCCACATGGATATTGCCCTCTTCACAATATTTACATATATATTTCAGTATACAATGCTACATTTATAATCCTGTTATGATGTCTAGACTCCCACAGCAGTGCTCTGTTTAATCTCCCTGTTTCTGGTATTGTCACCATCTAAGTGACACTTTCTTATATGCAAACTTGATCATGCCATGCTTTGGCTTAAAACTTTGAAAAAGGCTGACTGCCGAAGCTCTGATTAAATTTGGACTAATTAGCCAGCTTTAAAGGTTTGCATAAGTTTGCCGGTGCATACCCCCCCCCAGGCCATTTACTACCACCTCTTTGATGCTTCAATGTGACAATGTTTCCCAATTCCATTAAATCTCTTTGTTTCTTCTTTGGAAGACAAACACATGAAGGAGATTACCCTACTCCTCCTTGTTGTCCAGTATCTTGCCCGTGTAAAGGATATGAAGTTGGAATCCTTAGGGTCAAATATTGTTCCTGGCACCAGCCAGCCTGCCACTCTGTAAGATCTTCCAGTCCTCGATTCCTCAGCTGTATATTATGGAAGATAATATCCTCATTATAAGATGATTAAAAACAAATAAGTCATGTGGCTTAGCACAATGACCCATAGAATGTGTTTGATAAATGACAGCTATTGCTACTGTAATTACTACCACAATTATTAAGATTCTAATAACAATTTTGATGTTACTAGGCATTCAATATATAAGTATGTAATGGCTATATAAATACAAAACAAATGGAAATATTTCATACCTTTCATTTGTTAATGAGCCAAGTATTTGTCATTGCCTATCAATTTCTTGGAAAAGCAGAATTGAACTGAAGCTAATGATACATACAAGATTAAGCAGCATCTAGGAAAATTTTCTTTATTGCTTTATTGTCACAAATAAACGTATATATGAGGATGCAACTGAATTTGTCCTTTAGTGGATTTTTTATAATTACATAATTAGAATAATAAGAGAATTCATGAACTGAGAGACTTGGCTCCTCTGAAAGTCTCCCCACATCTTAGTCCTTAGAACCCATGGATATGCTACTTTGCATGGTAAAAGGGATTTTGACCTTATGATTAAATTAGGGAATCTTAAAATGGGAAGATTAGCCTGTCTTATTCAGATGGGTCCAACATAAACACAGGGTTCTCAGCAGAGGCATCAGGAGGATGAGTTATAGAGGGCTGATATAGTAATGGAAGCAGGGCCAACAGGATAATATAACTTGGGACCATGAGTCAGAGTGAAGGTAGCCCCCAAGAACTGGAAGAGACAGGGAGCAGATTCTTGGGGAGCCTCCAGACAGAACAAACCCTACTGGAACCCTGGAAAACAAGGAATACTCTGCCCTCTAGAACTCTGTGAGATTATTTTCTGTTGTTTGAAGCTGTACTTATTGATTGTGGTGATTTGTTACAGCTGTAGCTGAGAAAAGACAGCTTTGCTGACATACACTGAAATATTGCTGACAAGTGGCTTTAGCACACTATTTTGGGGATGAAGAGATTGGCAAGCATAAACTGACACTGAAAAGATGATCTCTTCTTCTGTAAAAAGAGATGAAGACACTCTGGGGATATACTTTCATCTTCTACTAGCTATTTAAATGGGGGTGGGGGACCAGCCTTTCCTACCCGAGATTTCAGCACATCCATATCCACTTACCTCTTCAATGATGCTGTTTCAAACTTGTGGCTCTGTAATGTATTTATCTATGTGCTAGAGCTAGCCTTCACTCATTACTTTTCATTTCTTGAAGTATGTGGCTTTTGCATTTCCATACCTCTCAGGTGATCTGAAAATAGTTTATCGTCTCAATAGCATTGGAATTTTCCTTCAATTAATAGTGATTGTCAAAGATATTTAGGAAACATAGGCAACTTACATTTAGGCTTCTTACTGATGAATAATGTTATACTTCAGGCCAATCTGTCTTACCTGAATTCTCCATAAAGTGTCATCTCTTCAAATTAGTTCTATAGATTTAGCATTTGACTGAGTTCTAGAAAAGACTTGTCTGCTCTGATGAATGGAGGCTTCCACCCACTGACGTACACCTTCTCATCTTATTCTGTTGTCACAGGAACTCATGCTTGATCTTTTTCCTGTTTTGGTCTTATACCTTCTGTGTTTTGTTTTATGCTTGTGAGAAGTACATGTGCTGTACATAATTTTCTTTTTGTTGCCTGGAATATTTGTTTTTCTGGAAAGGAGCTTTTATTTATCTTGTGTGGTCTATTTCTTTCTCTTTTGTGTGATTTTATTCCCAAAGAAAATTTTCGATTCTTCTCATTGTCGGAGGAGTCAAGAGAAGAGGAAGAGGGAGGGGAAAGGGATAGGGAGGATGAGAGGGATAAGGAAAAGAGGGAGAAACAGCAGCAGCAACAACAGTAGCTTGGGAGGGTAATGGTTCAACTGGTAAAGGTGCTTACCACCAAGCCTGGCAATCTAGTTTATTCCATGGAATCTACATGGTAGAGAAAGAGAGAGCTCCCTGCTGCCAGTTGTCCTATGATCCCCACACATACACTGTGGCTTGTATGGAAATCTTAGTCTACTTTCTACTTTGTTCAGTACTTACTGCAATTCCAGTCAGTCCTTTCTACGTTCTCATTCTCCTTGGTTTTGTACTAAAACAAACCACTGATCTTATTTAACCTGGATGGAGAAATCTTCTTCAAATTTGAGAGAAACAAATGGCTATGTGCTCTTGGGCATCTATTGAAAGCCTCCCATTGCACTGTGGGAAACCTCATTGCTGGGGAAGAAATTATTACATACCAGCTGATGCAATTCTACCTGGATGCTAAATAGCCTTGGCTAAGTAGACAGCTGCAGTTTTCTGATGTACCAGTAGCTTTCACAGCCTGTGATTATCTCTGTGCATTCCAAAGAAGGGCTCTGTCTTTGAGTCTCAGCATTGGTCATGGCTGTGCTCATCAGTGAAACATCTGTACAATACATATCTTCTTCCATATCAGAGAAAAAATATGGATCTTGAAGAACACACCATGGAGTTGACACTTCAAGAGGTAATTGATTTGAGGAAGAAAAACAATTTTAGTTTTAACTTATTATTTTGAATTCTATCACCATCCTGAAACTGATAGCAAGGCAAAATAAAACTATGCGCAAAGATAGATACCATGGCTAATACAGTATATGTAAAAGAATAATTTCTCCCATAAATGTGAAGTGCACAATTATATATATTGTATATATATGCACATATTTAAATTTATGTACTTATGTAATAAATACGTATGAAAAATGGGAAGCATTAATAATGGTTAGGCCTAGGTATGGATGTGTGGAGATTGTTTGCATGTGTATTTTAACTTTAGAATACCTAACCCTATAATCAAAGAATTTAAAATACCCATAACTACATTAAAATTTCAATGCACATAAAATTTGAATGAGAATCTTTCCCAGTTATATAAGAACATGGGTGGTAGAATGATCGCTATGCATTAAACACATGGAAGGCAACACGCCACACCAGCTGGCAGTGTGAAAGAGGCTGTGGCATGCCATGGTGGCACACGGGATCTAAAGCAGCAGTCAGGCACACATCCTTTCCTTCCTGCTTCCATGCTTCCTGATTCCGTCTGCTGCCTGCTTTTCTGCAGTCATAGCCAATGACATGCTTGGGATAGGATCGGAACTCTTTTCAACTGGAGCTACCCATATGTTCATTATAGAAAATGTGTTTGCATTTTCACTGCAGCACACCGCATGTACTGACACTGCCTGACTGAATTTGTAGCTGGAAGAGAAGAGGGACTGGCAGATGAAGTGAAAGAAAGTTGGTAAGAAGTAGAACTCTGGTCTGAGAGTTTTGGAGTTTCATTGGGCCCGTGGGAGCTCGTCTCTTCATCATGGGGTCTCATGGCAGAATGCTGGGTTGTTGATTTTCCTCTCCTCAAGCTCTTTCCCCATAGATATGATTCCATCAGCTATAACAGCATATGAACTTTCTCAACACATTCTCACATGCAACAAATGTGCTTAATTTCCAGTTGGTTGAAGTCTGACTTTAAGATATTCTTTTTCCCAACCACTGATTCTATTGACTCCTATTTCGTGGATACTTCTACAGTTAACAGTCCTGATGTACTCCGATTTAACTGTGAATTAGGTAGTTGGCGGGAAGGATGGAGAGATGGGTGAGTAGATGGATGGGGAGTAGATAGATGTATGAATAGACAGATGGGCAGAGTGAAAAAAGTGACTCGAACTTTTCTTGCTTTTGGCAAACTTTAAAATTTCTACTGCACAACAAGTGATGACATCTAGCACACAGAAGTTAAGAAAACTTTATTTGTTGAATCTACATTATTGTGCTTTATCCACCCAGCAGCTCTCTGGAATGCTGTATCGCCCTGTCTTCATATGACTTTTGTACTATTTATCACTTCTACTAATTTGGGGGAAATGCCATATTACAAAAAAGTTTATTATGTCACTGACTATGATTCCCAGTTGCCCATTGTGTGAGCTTGCTGGAGCAGCCAAGAACACAGTTGGGAGGCTTAAAACAACAGAATTCTTCCTTGCCTCCTTCCAGTTCTCCACAGTTATTCAAGGCCTTTATGTTCCTAGGTTTGCAGATACATCTTTCTAGTTCTTGCCTTTGTCTTCACATATCTGGAAATGACTTTGTTTTTCATGGCCTTCTTACAAGGGTACAAATTTTGGATCTCAGCTCATTTTAATACATATGATTCCATATGAATTAATTATGTACGAAAATATTTATTTGCAAATAAGGTCTCATTCATATATGCTAAAGGGCTAAATAATTTTTTTGAAAGACACTATTAAGTCCCCTATGCTCACCTAGAAATAAATATATCTATCTGGTGTTGGGGCTTCTATTTTGAGACATTCAGAGAAAATGCAATGAATATATTTAAGATTTAAAAATATATACCAAATCCTTTTTCTAACTGAGAAGGTATTTTCTCCTTCTCATCTTTTCTACCAATAAACTGGATTTCTCCATTTTTTTGTTAGTTGTGAAAGAAGGACCTAGAACAGCAGTTCTTAACCTGTGTGTTATGACCCATTGGGGTCACATATCAGATATCCTGCACAGCAGATATTTACAATATGATTTGTAACAGTGGCAAAATTACAGCTATGAAGTGGCACTGAAATAATTTTATGAGAAACTTATTAAAGGGTCACAGTATCAGGAAGGTTAAGTACCACTGAGTGTTTCCAAGAGTATTCCTATTTACTACAATTGTTCCAAAAACAAGATGTCAGGATGGACTTGGGTGAGAGCGCAGAAGCTAGAGACACACTTCCCCCCCTTTATGCTCCTATGTGAAGTCTGGACTCACTGGGTGCTGGCTATGACTATCAGCAGGCTGCATGTCTCCTTCCTTCCTGCTTCTCATTTTCCTCTTACTTCCATTAGCAATGCATCCCCTCATGGCTCTTCCTTACTATCAAGTTCCCCAGATTACACAATGACTGAATTAAAAGACTTCTTCTAGGCCCCTTCTATTCTATTCTATTCTATTCTATTCTATTCTATTCTATTCTTTCCTTATCATCTTTCTTAAAGTAGGTCTGTTTCTTTGGGCTTAGTTCCCAGCCCCACTACACATTCATATGTTACTTCAGCATTTATTTGGACTGGCTTTCAGTTTGGTAAACTGGAAATAAAAATTAGATGTCTCTTGTGTATTGTTTATCATAACGCTCAGCACAAAATAAGTCAATGCATTCCTCTTAGTTGTCTTTTGTAATCATTTGTTTTTGTCCTGTGATTATTTGTGAACACCATGCATGCTTCACCCTTCTGGGAATTGTAGAAGGCCAGGAATTGTGCTCTCTCCACCCTTGCATGTCACATTGTATTAAGAATGTGCTTAACAGTGGGAGAGGGGCTTGATCCTGCCCTAACTTCATGTGCCAGACTTTGTTGACTCCTCATGGGAACCTTTACCAGTGAGGAGGAGTGGATGGCGGGGAGGTGAAAGGGCCTAGAGGAGGGGTGGGAGGGAGAACTGAGGTTGGAATGTAAAATGAAACTTAAAAAATAAATAAATTATAAAAAATAAATAAAATCTCAAGAAAGACAAAAAAAGGAGTGTGCTTAACAAGTAGATGTGATCAGTAAATGTTTGTAGTTTTAAAAGAGAAAGGTCACAAGATGTATTATGAAAGATGAAGTTTATCGTAAGTGACAGGAGGCAATTTTCAGACATAGAGTGGGCAATGGTCAAAGGAACCATCACACTGGAAACCATTCACGATGTATAGGGAAACACTCTTAGGGTAAGAATGGACACTGGTCAATGGAGCCATTGCACAGGAAATCATTCTCACCTTGTAAGAGTAGACTATGCCAGTGTTTCAGGAAAACACTGTTAGAGGGCAAGAATGTACATGTGGGTACACCGTTGGGCCAGTCTATAGCTTCTAGACACTATTTTCTAAAATTTCTTGGGACAGGTTTCCTGGGGCATTTTCTTACATGGGAGATTGACAGACCCACTTGGGTAAACTCTCAAGGGAGTGTATAATAGTGGCTTTTTTGGTTTGTTTTCCCAGAATGCCTCCTGTGGGGTAATAATCTGATAATCTCAACAGTTCTCCACCCAGGGTCAGAGATACCACTCAAATCCTTTCTCTTAGACTGAAAAGCATGCAGCAACAGATTTTTAAAAGATTAAATAGAAACATGATAATTAGATATGCTGTAACAGGAGAAAACAGCTTTTCCTTAATGGGCCTCAACAAGGTCCTGTTACTTTCTTTCCTTTCCTTGTGGTACTTCAAATTTTAAAGAGTTACGGTGCTTCCTTCTTTCTTTTATGAGTTGTTTTCACTTGTAAAGTTGGTGTGTTCCCAGAGACACAGGAGATAAAGGTATAAGGAAAGAGTTTATCCTCCTGGATGACCTTCAAGCCTACTAACTTCCTCGTAGCTACTGAACATTCTGTCCTGTAATGGTTGTCACCATGTGTCTTTTCACCGAGCAATATGCATTGTTGTCTGATGCCTTAGGGGAGATGTGAAGAAATGCCTGTTCACCTAGGCAGGGCACCCTCCGGCTTATTTACATGACAATTAGTATGGGCCTACTTCCAAAAACAGGTGACTTAAAGCATCTACTACATCCAAATGCTGTATCAGTTAAATCCCACCCTCAGTTAGCTTTCATGTCTTACATACTCCAGCAGTTTCCAAGACAACATGAAGCCAGGAGGCAGAAGAAAATGATGGCTGGAGTCTTAGGTGAGGGTCTGATGACCCTTTCCCGATCTCTTCTATAAGCAAATGTTACCAGCCTTGTTACTGTCATTAGAAACCATAGGCTTAACTTTCACTGCCTTGTTCTTATTGCCTTGCCATGAATGGAGGCTGAGATGTTCCATAGGCATCTCAGCAATCTCTGTTCCATGATGGCCAATGGTCATGTCAGTCCCCAAGGAAATCACTTCAGGACAAGGTCAATCAAATAGATTTTGGTGTATTTTTCATACTCCATGTGTAATGACCTAATTTGTAATCAATTTCCCCTCTTGGAAAGGGGAATTCTGAAGGAAAAATCAGCGGCAAATACAGCCACAGGTAAGGACAAAATGATTTTGTACTCTGAGCTTAGAAAGGCTTGTTTTCTCACAGGACCTAGAAGAACTTTACCTCTAAAATGGGCCCAGGAAACCAGCTCATCTGGCATATATGCACATGGAGAAGGAAAGAATGTTGAGATCCAGCTGTGCCTGTCCTTACTTATTTCCTATGTGTAAAACCAGGGTTTTCAGGCTTTGTTTTGTCCTGGGTGACTTCATTTTATGAGGGGCCCTTTTCTCCATTCTGAGGATGGAGGTGACTCTGGATTTGGGTTATTATGTGAACAGCACCTTCTGCTCAGTAGCACCCACACAGCACAGAATGATAGGTGACTTATTTCCAATTGTAGAAAAAGTACCATCCTATATATTTACCAGCGTGAATTGGGACTGCAGGGTCATATAGTGTATTATAAATTGTATCAGGAAAGGAAGAGCTGACTGGACATTCAGGACTGAGAAAATGATGTAATTTCCTCATCTGGGCCCTACAAAGAAGAGGACACCTAACACTGCCATGACTTATAGACCTAACATCCTATTATTGGGTATGTGCATCAAGGGTTGGTTGGACAGGGAAGGAACTCCTGACTACTCAAAGGGCTCCAGCTCAGTTCAGCTCACTACTGCTGCTGATGCAGCCTGTTTGACTTGCTGTCTTTCTTCTGGTTTACCATCTGGACCAGCCATACATTCATCCACACATCAACTTATTTGTTCATCTGAATCAAGTACTATCCTTCCCTTCACCCAGCTCCTGCAGCTCAACTCTGACCCCGAAGGGAATCCAGCAGCAGCCACGGCTCCTTCTTCAGCTGCACTTACAGATCCATTCTTGATTTGGTTTGACACCAGGACATCCTACTACATTTCTATCAGTTCATCTGCTCCCTGGGATTCCCAAAACCTCTCTGTGAAGCATAATGTGTGATCTGGGGGGTTAATAACAGAACTTAATAGGAGTAAATAGCCCATGCTTGCCTCAGCCAGGACTACCAAGAAAGGAGAAAGTATATGGCAAACTGCTGCCATCGAAAACAACTATTTTGTCAATTTATTATTATTCAGTAAATCTGTCATTGTGGAAAGACACAAGCATGGTCAACATGTTCTCTATGTTTCTAACATATCATGCTCATAACAGGGAAGCAGAACAGGGGAGGAGGGAGGAGGGAGAGAGGTGAGAGTGGGAAGAGAAAAAGATGAAATGAGATAAAAGGGTAAAGTTCCCAATTAAGCTTAAGGGAAAGGGAATTTGGGGATCTCTGCTCTAAAATTAAACAGAAATGGAAGTTGTTAGACTCCGCAGTAGACTTTTCTTTACAGTAACCTGTTGAATTGATATTTTGTGACTCATTCTCACTGCTATGAAAAAAAATCCACTATGACTGTGTTCTTCATATTTTTTTTCTTTTTCCCATATTGAGTGTGAACTGAAATTCTCAGCAAAAAAAGCCACATCTGTGTTAATTATTTTCTAAGACTGGGGACTGGAGATATGGTTTAGCACTTAGGAGCATTTGCTGCTTTTCCTGAAGACCTGAATTAGCTCCCAACAGCACATGCCCACAACCTCCTGTAACTCCAGCTCCAGAGACATCTCTGTCCTCAGCAGGCATCCACACTTACTTGCACATACCCAAAGGCAGATAACTATTTTTTTAATCTTAAAAATAAGATTTTACAAGGCCAGTTAATTGATTCAAATTCCTGTGGTTATGGAGTGTAGCAGGCCTGCAACCATATTATCTTGAGTTGTGTTGTCTCCTACACTGCTATTTATTAAAAACTTTGTGTCTGACCTTTGTGACTATTTGGCTTCCACCACCCCAAAGGCTAAGAGAGGCAGATAACAGATTTCCTTACTATGTTGTAACTGGCCTACCTGATGCTCCCATCAATAGATTTTAAAAACACTTTGACTTATGACAGTCTTTGTTCTGCTCCTACAAAAACTGCATGAAACTATTACAATGTTAATATGGTATTCCAGGTAATTGTAATTCACAATCTTTGGCCATGGCCACTTATATTTGGCTCTGGAATAAAGTACATCTTATTTGCTTTGAGATGAGAGCTGTGCCTTGCTTTGGCAGGAACATGGCTAGATCTTAGGGTTGGGAGATGTTTAAAGACAACCCCATTTTCAGACTTGATAAATTTATACTTCTAGAAAATAGCAAAAGAAAATTACACAGTTAAAATGATAGATAAATTCTCAAAAGTATCAGTACTGCACATATTACTTCTCCCAAACATCTCTATAAGATTAAAAAGCAAAACAAAGCAAAACAAAATAGATCATGAAAAACAGCAAGGATGGAGACAACATGATTTTTTTTTTTTACAATTCTGTCTGGATAAAATTACTTTTAGTCATAAAAATATGATAAAACAAAGAGTTACATCCTAGCACTTACTTATATTGTTCCTTATTATTTATATTTCAATATTTTCTTGTTGTCAGGGTTAATAATGTTTACTCCACTTTCATTTCATGTCTGTCAAATACTTTCCTGACTGTAATTCTTTCTGTGGCAATGATAACCTAGTGTAGTGACACCCCTCCCATTCCCCTTTAGCCTAATAGAGAGAGTTTGTACATTAATACCTTACACATTTCAAATGTGTGGCCCACTATCTTTTAGCATGTTCACAAATCATTCAATAATTATCAATATCTAGTTTTAAAACACTTTGTCCTCCAAAGAAGCCTGGTATCCTAAAAATCATTGTCCATCAAACTCTCCACCCACCAGCAATCACTTGGCTTCTTATTAATGGGAGACATCAAAGTGGGAAGGGAAATGAAGGGAATCAGTGCAGGTTGGCTACTAGTATCCTATTAATATTTACTAAAATGAACTCCTCCAAGGGAAACATAGGATCTGGTTTAAAATATATTCTCAGGGACAACGAAAGGTTACAGAGGCAGCATATTCAGTCATCAGCTTTTGTTAGTAATCAGTTAGTTCCTTTGGGAGGGGTATTCTTCTCTGGTGTTTCTATATATGTCATTGCCAGATGTAGACAGTGACATTCAATAGGTAGGAGAAAGCATCCAGGTACTATTGTGACCAGAAACATAGATGGACACATTTGCGTATCTCCAGTTTTAGATTTGATTGAGTAATAATGCATTTATGAACAACATTGAGTTTTTGTTTGACTGTAATTTGCCAAGTAGTCCCTATTTCTTTGATAGATGGCTATCAGAAAACACAGTTTCTTTTCTTTTTCAGTCTTAATAACTAATATTAACTCTTAGATCACCACATTATGTAATCAACAGATCTCTCTCTCTCCCCTCTCTTGGTGTGTGTGTGTGTGTGTGTGTGTGTGTGTGTGTGTGTGTGTGTGTGTGTGTGTAGGTTACTGAGTGGCTACAAAGGGATTAATGTATCTGCAGCAGAATTGAAGGGGTTGAAAGAGGCCTTATTAGACACAAAGGCAGAGACGTGATACAGATGCAGAGAGAGTCACAGAAGCTATTAACAAACACAGCTGGAGAGCTGCTAGAGGCTGGGTTGCAGGACCACAGTGATGAGCTTGGAATCAGGGTTGAGCTGAGCTCTTGAGATGAGGCACAGGACCAGGTCTAGATGGATAGATACAGGAATGAACAGGAGGATGGCAATTCAAGTAGGTACCCAGTAGTGGGGACTGAGCTGAGCTAAGTTCTGATAACTTGTCAGATGACAAGTTGGAGGGGGCTATTGTCACTCCTTCTGAGGTTCATCTGAGGATGCTGTATCCTTCTTCAATCTAGTGAGTTTGGTGTTTTGACTCCTGATTTATTGTTTTTATATGCTTGTGTATGTAGTTGCTTCAGTCACTCTTTGTGTATTTATAGGTAGTGTGATGGCTAATTTTGGTTGTCAATCTGACTGTATCTGGAATCAAATAAAACAAGTCACCGGTCACTCCGTTGAGGGCCAATTTTGATCAGATTAGTTGAAGTAAGGACACCTACCCTAAGTATGGGCAGTATCTTCATATGGTATCAGGGAGCGGGGGCATTAAAGACAGAAACTTTGCCTTTTTCCTGCTTTCTCTTGCTTTCACTGACAAGTTCATCTATCCTGTTGCTGAAGCATATTTCCACCCATATTAGAACTAAATTCTTCAGGTTTCCAAGGTAGACAGAAGACAAGTAGCCTTCCAGAATTCTCCAGTTCTTCAGTGCCATATTGGGAGTACAGAGACATCCACCCTTGTGAATCGAGTCACTGGTAGGTTCTCAGCTTCTCCAGTATGAGGCAGCCATTATTAGGCTACTCGGACCACATGTATAGACAAATCTAAAAAAGATACTTTAGATACATATTTATATTTAAATATATGCATAATCCTACCAGTTCTGTTCCTTTAGAGAACCCTAACTAACACAAGGAACTTTTACTTTTAGAAATGAATTAGTTATCAGCCTATACCTCATGGATGATGTTGGAACGATGGCAGTGTCAACAGTGAGATGCAGAGTCCTCCATCCTCTGCATTTGCATTCAGAGCTGAGACAAATTCTGCTTTCTGATGGAGTCACGCAGAGGAAGGAATATCACTCAAGTCACTGTTTTACACAGTGTGGAATAACTTGGAGAAGGGTGCAGGCTGATGTCCACATATGAAGATGCAGATCTGAGCAATTGGAAGTAGTACATCTGGTCAGCACCAATAAGTCATACATCCACAGACATGTTCATATCTGGAAGCCTTTTACCATTTTTCCCTGCTTGAAAAGTATTTTTACTTTGCACTCTGCCTTTGCCTTCCTGTGGAATCTTAGCGTTTTGGAAACCGTGTATTGTTTCCTTTTCTCAGCACTGCCTTACTTTCTTGGAAATAGCCATTCTAGCTTAGTCCTCACCTCAGTCTGCGTGTGTTCTCACTATGACCAGCTGAAATCCTTTCAGTGTCTGCCATGTGGTTACACTCCCCACTGCTGTGTGACATGTTTTTTTCTTTTAAAACTGCTTCTCTTTGGTTACTTCAGTCAATTTTCTTAGAAAAAAAATTGCCAGCCAGAATATAAGGAGCCAATTTCCTCAGAAATTCTCTATAGTTAAATTATGATTGATTAATTACTCACTAGTTCAAGGTAATTTGCAAATAAATATAGAGTATACTAAGTCAAAGAAGTTTTCTCCAAACTTTGCAATGTAAGCCATGAATATGGTATATATGTAACAACTATTCTAAGCTACAATAAGACAATTAAAACCAGATGTCATTAATCTCATTAACATATTTAACCCAATATACAAATATTATCTCAATATGTAAATGATATAAAATTATTAATCAGATAGCTTACATTATTTTTCATATTAATTCTTCAATATTGAGGAACATTTTGAATTTATAGAAACCTTCAGTTCCTCTTGGACACTTTTAGCAGCCATATGTGGCTGATAGCTGTTATTTTATATCACTCAGCCTTATTTAAAAGAAAACTCTTATTTTTTTTTTTTTTTTTTTGGTAAATGCGGCCAATCATCCTTATTAAATGTTCCTTGTTTCCTTGTTTGTAACAGTTGAATCCTAGTATCAGAGGGGAGATGTGTATGTAACGTGTTCAAACCTCAGTTTGCCTGATAGGACTGCTCGTGAGACAGTCTGGCCAATGAGGACCCCAAATCAGAAAAGTGTGTGTGTATGTGTGCCTGGGGAGAGGAGAATTTCAGGGTATGACTTTGCACAAAAACTGTCTCATTATTTGCTCTCTGTTGCTTTCTTCTGCCTGCCTAGAATGCAGACATGACAGAGGACCTAAGTGACTTCACAACTCTTGGATGACAGCCAAGTGAGAGCGACTCTAGGACTGATAGGTAAGGACACAGAGAGTGCTGACAGTGTTATGGAGCTGGTGCACTAGTCATGGCTGCCTGGGTTTCACTCTGTAAGGGGAAGCTCTTGATTGACAAGTCCACGTGTGCTTCCACAATGCAGAATATGAATCTTGGCTGATAATTTTATTTCAAACTTCCTTCTATCATTTCCAGAATAGACTTTCCATTACTAATAGGGCTATTTTTTTAATAGTGAAACACTGACATTTCTTACGAGGTTAATATTTGATAGGAAACATGCCATACACAGGAAGAAAAATGATGAAAGTAGAAAAATGTGTGCTTTGTCATTGGCACATAGATGGTCCTACAAAGGATAATCTGAACACTGCACTGTGGACAAATGTGTTTAGGTCACAGCAGTAACCATCTTCTGTGAATTGTCACTATGACAGAAAACTGCATCCTGACTGTGTGCTAAGAGCTCCTTTCTTTGTAAAATTAAGGAAGTATCTCTCTAACTCAGTTTCCTCATCTATAACATGAAAGTTGAAGTCATAGAATCCCAAGGTTTTTGATTTGTTTTTGGTTTTGTTTTTGCTTTAGCATCCTCCAACTCTATGAAAGAGGTTTTCATTTCTTTCAGGAGGAAGAATTCATACCCTGCTTGTTTTTTTTTTTTTTTTTTTTTTTTTTTTTTTTTTTTTGCTTGTTTGCTTTTTTGTTTTCTTTTTCATCCTTGACCATTAAGGATGTGCTTGTTTAAACCATTGATTTGCATTCTGGCAGTGATATCTCTTGAACATCCACCACTTGGCATTCTGGTAAACTCTTTTTCCTGCAGAGTGCACCCTTTTCCGTCGCTCAACTTCTTCGATACTGCATAAAGCACCATCAACAAATTTCAAGAGAAAAAGAGATTTTCAGGAAGTCAGATTTAGCATCAATATTCTGTTTTTAAAGATTCTAAGAAATTATTTCCAGTGAGATTATGACTGATAGGATTTAACACCATTATATGTATTTGTTTGGAAATGCTGGTTTTATTACTTTAGTCCTATTTATTATTAAGCATTACTGAAAACCCTACCTCACTCCATTTGATCTTAAAATATCTCTGAGCCTCTTTCAAATTCTGAAAACTCTTGGCTAAATATTGGTGCTATTTTCAACTTCTAGTAACTAGTGACCTCACATTTTTGCAAAATTCAAGAGGAGCAGAAGTTCAGCTTCCAAATGCATCACCATCAGCAACCTTTGGTGAGCTTGAAGCAGACACTGGCAGGCAAATGTCTATATTGCAGCAACATAAAATCTTTGACTCGTAGATGAGGATGACTCCCTAGTCTGGCCTGCTTCTTCCTCTTGGAAGTACATTCTTTTTGTTTCACTTGCTATCTATCTGTCTATGTCTAATTCTTTGTATTGTGTAGTGGGAATTCATTTCCTCCAACAGTTTCAGAGTCTTGGGGCATGGCTTTCGGTGTGCCCACATGATCCCTTACAAAGGAAGAGGAAGTTTCGTGCACTCTCTCTTGGGATGACAGACTTCGACCTGACCATTAACCTGCATTGCAGCATCCTGCTCCTGCAAGGGCAGAAGACCAAGGTGGCTCTTTACCTTCAGTGTTTGGATGTTCCCTAAATATTTGCTATTCTTTTACTTGGGTGTTTGTGGACCCCTTAATCTACCCTGCAGCTCTGGAACATAAGAACCTGGAACTCTTTAAGAGTTGCCATATGAGTCCCAATATCCAATATCAGGGCCTGTAAGAGAAGGGCCATTTGGCACAATCCAGGCAGTGGGCCTCAGGCCAGGTCAGTGCTGGATACTAAGAAAAGACAAGATGAAGTAAGGAGAAAGACTTTGACCCTTTCAAAGATCCAGTGTCACTACCCTCTTCTAAGAGGCCTAGACAAAAAGGTAGGGAAGACCAAAGTCATGGGAAAAGACAAACTTGAACTGTACATAAAATTAAAGTATTGAGATTAAAGTGGAAGTGTTTCTAGCTTGCTTTCTGTTGCTGGGTAAAATGATATGATCAAAAACAACTTGGGGAGTAAGGTGGTTGTTTCATCTTATAGCCTTCAGGTGACATTCTGATACTAAAGCAAGCCAGGGAAGGAACTCAAGGCAGGAGCCTGGGGGCAAGAACTAAAGCAGAAGCGTTGGAGGAACACAATTTGCAGGCTTGTTCCTTGTTGTTTTCTCAGTTTGCATAAAAAAACAAACAAACAAAACAAACAAACAAACAAACAAAAAAACAATCCAGGACCACTTGCACAGGAGAAGATAAGCAAAGTGAACTGTTCCCCTAAATGTCAATCATTGAACAAGAAAATGTCCTGAAGACTGGCCAATAGGCCATTCTGATGGAGGCATTTTCTCAGAGGGTCCCTCTTCCCAGGTGACTAGCTTATGAGAGTTGACAAAGTAATCATCACAGGAGGTTTTCATACTGTTAAATATATCAAATGGCTTTTCCAATACTAAGAGTTACAGGACCTGTAAGCAATATATGCCAGATCTTATCAAGTGGTATGCAAAGAAAGGTCAAACAACAAGCAGGAAGCACTGACAAAAGAAAATGATGAATCTCTTCTACCCTGTCCTGTGAATTGAAGGTAGCCCAGGGCACCCGTGACAAGCACAATGTACTTCCTCATGGAGGAAAAGGGAGGAAGAAAGTCGAGAAGATCAGTACTTTGATAAGTGGACCAGTCAAACTCAGCTGTTGGATTCACCGTGTGTGGTGCCATTGAGAATCAGATGAGGGGATACCCAGCAGAAAGCCCCACCAATGCCTCTTGTTCTCCCACACTGGCTGCCTCCCATGAAAAGGACTTCCCTCATATTGCTCTTTAAATTAACAAAGCACTCCAGTGAACCACTGCCTTGCCAAGAAATGTTTAGTTGGGAGAAAATTCTGTGTAACGAGGTGTCAAAACAACCATTAACGATGTTTCTAAGAGCATTATCTCAGCACTGCAGGGAGTCGGCACAGTGCAGAGAAAATACAGAACTGGGAATCTGAGGCTTGTATTCTGGTCAGAGCTCCATAAGGAGCTTGAGAAAGGAGCCTGGCATTTGGCTTCAGATTGAGATTCAAATTTTGGCTTTAGCATTTAGCAGTTGTATGACCTAAAGCACAATTCATAACCTCTTTAATACTTGATTTCTTCATGCATAAAATGGGGAAATGCCACCTACTTCCCAGGATCGCTGAGAGAAATAATGAGATCCCACAGAGGCCTGGGAATGTGTTTGGAACCCAACGGGTCCAATAACGAGTTTTATCAAATCACCCATCAGCTCCTTTTTGGCTCTGCTGACCTTAGAGAAAGCTGCTGCTGATGAAATACAACATACTTCAGAAAAACTCTTCTTCTGAGTGAAAGCTACTTTAAGACTTTTTCTTGTTCTCTTTCTGAGTGCTATGAGACATAGAAATTTCTATTGTCTTAGAAAATACCTTCTAATCTGCAGAATCAATTTTGCTCCTGAGCAATTTGAAAGGAGTTACTCTTGATTCTTATTTTATAGACATTGTATTTTCTTAATTATAAAAGACATACATAGTATTGTAGACAATGGAGAAATAATCTTTCAATTATTTCTAAACAAGACTTTTGAAGAATTGTATTTATGTATGTAACTCTATGTAATTTATTTTATACCTAAAATGGCAAAATAGGATTTTTTGATTGATTGTTTGAAATTTAGCTGAACATCTAACTCATTAGACAACCAAAAAAGGTATGTTAATTCACTGATAATATGGAAAATGTAAAGGTATACTTTGTGGATAATTGAATAAGAATGTCTCCTATAGGAGCATATAGTTGAATGTTTAGTCTCTAGGGATAGGATTAGAAAGATTAGGAGGTGTGGCTTTGTTAGAGGAAGAGTATCACTAGGGGTGAGGGTTTCAAAAGATCTTGTCAGACCCAGTCTCTCCCCTCTACCCTCTCTAGCTGCCTGTGGATTAGGATGTGGCTTTCAGCTACTGCTCCAGCACAATGTCTGCCCTCGTGCTCACTGCAATGATAACTAGCTAAACCTCTGAAACTGTAAGGAAACCAATTAAATATGTTCTTTTGTTTGTTTGTTTGTTTGTTTGTCTTTGTTTGTCTTTGTTTTTGTTTTTTGAGACAGGGTTTCTCTGTGTAGCTTTGGAGCCTATCCTGGCACTTGCTCTGGAGACCAGGCTGGCCTCTGCCTCCCGAGTGCTGGGATTCAAGTTGTGCACCACCAATGCCTGGCTTAAATACGTTCTTTTATATGAGTTGCCATAGTCATGAATCTCTTCACAGTAATACAACAGTGACTAAGACAGACTCTTAAAGCTATCTGCTATGAACTTTATGCAAGTTACAGAAGACAAGGTAAGCAGTGTGAGAACATTGGCAGACTACAAGAACATTGCCTGACTACTGCAAGCACTAACTTCTGTCTTTAAGTGTAGTGTTCTGAATACTTCCCAATTTTGGCAGCCTACTACTGTGTGGACTATCAAGGGTCCCAGAGGCCAGCAGGCACTTCCGTCATCTTGATTTTAGATGCCAGGTTCTTTCTCTTATATTTTTGGTTGTGAGCCTAGTCTTTAACAGCTGAGCTATCCCTCCTGCCCACTAGGTTTTTTTCTCATGTCACTGAATGTAGCAACCTTTTCTCTCATTGTCTGATTTTGGTTTGTTCATTTCTTTATTATGAGAACTAGAAAAGATTTTTTAACTTATAGATTATGAAGAAATACATCGATGCTTTCTTATAAAGGTAATTATATATATTTCAAGGATACCCTGAAGTTTTTGTCATACAACTCTTTTCTATTTCATGCTAACTTTATTTCTAAAAATTACATTACTGTAGGAGTTGTCTTCCATCATATCTTCTAGCTGTCTGTAATTTACATATACTATCAGACTTGATTTTTTTGTTTATTTTAGTATTCAGTTTTGTGACTTGCTTATTGTTTGTATGAACTTTGTTGCTTATTGTTCTCAAAGATTTTCCAGGTGTTCTGTCATATCATGTACAAATACAGACTCTTACCATGTTTTAATTCTTCACACCTATAATATATATTAGCAGTGCTACCTAAGTGTCCTTTCTTGACCTTAAGGTAAAAAGTAATTTCTAGTCTTTCTGCCTAAGTTAGATGCTGGTTTTAGAACTGATAAATCAGCAAACACACACACCCATACAAGCATCATTCTTACCTGTCTCTTTTTTTTTTCATTTAAAAAAATAGAAAATACATTCTTTTCTCATATAATATATCCTGATTATAGTTTCCCCTCCTTCCAAATTACCCAGTTCCTACCCACCTCCCTCTCCTCTGGATCCACCCCCTTCTGTCTGTCATTAGAAAAGAACAGTATTCTAAGAGATAACAAGTAAACATGACAAAATAAAATATAGTAAGATGAAACAAGAATATCATATTGAAGTTGGAGACAGTAACCTAACAGAAGGGAAAGAACTCCAAGAGCAGGCACAAGAGTCAGAGACCTCCTTGTTCTCAACAGTCAGGAGTTATGTATAAATACTAATTATATTATACTATTATAGCTATTATCTATAATATATATCTATGCAGAGGAACTGGTACAGACCTTGTTTGGTTTTGTGATTGCTGCTTCAGCCTCTGTGAGCTAATACACACCTTGCTTAGCTGGTTCAGTGGGCCTTGTTCTCTTGGTATCCTCCATGCTTTCTGGCTCTTACCGTCTTTTGTACCTCCTATTCTTCAGGATTCCCTGAGCTCTGAAGGGAGGCATTTGATAGAGACCTCCATTTCAGACTGTCTCTCCATATGTCTGACTATGGGTCTCTGCATCTGTTCCCATTTGCTGCCAGAGGAAGCCTCTCTGTTGATGACTGAATAAGGCACAAATCTACTTTCTTGAACAATAGTGTTTGGTTTTATTCTAGATCTCTGGGCTATCTAGTCTCTGGTTCTTGATTATCCACCAGTGTCCAGTGTGAGTTTCTTCTCATGGAGTGGGCCTTGGATGAAACCACATATTGGGTTGGCTACTTCCACAAGTTCTGTCCCACCATTGCCCTGGTATATTTTACAGGTAGGACACATTATTGGTCAAAGTTTTTGAGGTTGAATTGGTGTCCATGTTTCTATTTTCAGTGGCCTAGAGAGTACCTTCCTTCACTAAAGAGATGAGAACATAGGGTTGAGGGCTCCATACAGGCACCAGCGTGACTTCTGTATGTTCAATGAGTTGTGTGAGTGTTGTTCTTGGCAGTGAGGACCCACTGTCAGTTTGCCGAGAGCAGCCTTGTCTTATCAACAGCCTTTTGTCTTATCCATTTAAATGAATACATATCATAGTCATCTTTCTGTATCTAGGTTACCTCACTCAGGATGATTATTTTTCTAGATCCATCTATTTCAATCAAATTCATGCTGCCTTTTTTTTTTTTTTAAACTTCGGAGTAATGCTTCATTGTGTAAATGTACCACATTTTCTCTATCCATTCTTCTGTTGAATATCTAGGTTGTTTCCAATTTCTGGCTACTGTGAATAGAGCAGTGATGAATATGGTTGAGCAAGTGTCCTTGTGGTAGTATGGAGCATCCTTTGTGTACATTTAGATGTATCTTAATACAAAAAGTAAAAACGAAATACTGTCAAATAAAACTCAACACACACTGAAAAATAATGCACTGTAAGTGGATTTTTTTATTTTTGGAATTTTCCAGACAGTGTGTTTCTCTGTGCAGCTTTGTAGACCAGGCTGGCCTGGATCCCACAGAGATATGCCTGCCTCTGCCTCCCAAGTGTTGGGGTTAAAGGCGTGTGCCACCACTGCCCAGCTAGTAGATGGACTTTGTGTAGAACAGCAGGAATGGTTCAATACAGAAATATCTATGGGATATTTATATTAAAGTCTTTAAAAAAGAAATCATATAAATATCTCTCTAAATGAGCATAGCAAATTGATAAAATTCAATATCATTTTTCTGATAATTACTTTAATAAAACATTAGTTTATTATTCTTGTAATAATGTTTATGTCTATTTAGATAAAAAGAATGCTACATAGATAAGGAAGTAAAACTATTTCAAAACTGGGAAACATTATGCCATGGACAACTTTCTTAGGTCCAAGAATGATAGGTTAGCAATGAATGAAAGCATTGGCAATGGTGACACATGCAGGCTGCCATTGAATGCAAAAAAAAAAAAAAATGAGCCTCAGTATTTGAGGTGAAAGTACTTACCAGACCAGAATGGATGTAAATGTTTTAAAACAGCAGACACCATAGATAGTAGCTGAGCAGATGAATTGTGAGATGGGGAGGGAGAAGAAAAGGAAATGGGAGAAGAAGGAAAAGAAGAAGAAGGGGGGAGGGAGGGAGGGAGAGAGGGAGGGAGAAGACCCAGAGAAGAAATCAAAAGAGATCCACCCCTTTTCAGAATTTAGAAGTTACTTGGCATCATCTCCCAGGCCACTCCTGTGAGTTATCTTTAAATAGAGAAGTAGTGTTCAGCTCACTTTCTTTTGCTGTAGTAAATATTCTAACATTCCTTTTTCTCTCTGAGATTGATGGTTTGATGAGACACTGGGGCCATTAACAGTCAGGTTCTAGTTGTATCTCCTATTAATATCAGAAACTATACCCAGAAAGTCGTCCCAATGTGACTATCCAAACATTTACTGAATAGGGATGGTACCAATGAACATGCTAAACTGGATAGAGGAAAGCCCATGAGGCCTCAAGACTATACAAAAGCAACTGAACAAAGCTGAGAATAAGAGAAGTGGTCCTTCCCAGAGAAGAGCACATCAACTGGTTGTCCAGTACCAAATGCTCAACCCTAAAAAATAATACAGTAACATTATACAGACTGAACAGGCTATATTTATGAATATATGCATATATATATCTATTTATACAATAATGACTAGTGAAAAAAGAGGCCATAGATTTGTAGGATAGTGAAGTACATGGGAGAGTTTGGAGAGGCAAGTGGAAAGAGAGAAAAGTTGTAATTAAAATTTAATCTCAAAATAAAAATTAAAAAATTATTAGGCTTTAGTTGTTTGTATCAAGTGTCACAAGTTACTGGATCAGGCTCTGAGGAGTTGGTGTTTGATTGTTAAAAAATGGGAGAATTTGCATTTTACTTTTTAAACTTTTAGTTTTTGATCTTTTGACTCTATGTCATTTAAGCCTGAACATTTTGGACCTTGTTCAAACATACTTAACTCTGACTGTTTCAGTTATAGACTGCCTATGGACCAGAACAAAGTAAAGGCTAGATAAAAATTGGATTTGTTGTGAAACAAAGTGGTATTTCAACCACCCTTAAATCTGAGTGATATTTTACCTGGGATTTATTGCCAGGAGACTCTACCTGTATGGAAGCCTGAAAATTCAGGCTTCCGGGCATGATCACTGAAGTTCCAGAGTCAGCAGCTGTAGGATGCTTCCACGGGATTTCTGTCCTAACTTTGGCATTAGATGGGTGGACATAGTTTCAAACACTATTTTGTTTTATGTGTATGTGAGAGAGAGAGAGAGAGAGAGAGAGAGAGAGAGAGAGAGAGAGAGAGAGAGAGAGAGAGAGAGAGCACGCACAGATGTGTATGTATAGGCCAGAGGTCAATGTTGGCTTACTTTCTACCTTGTATTTTGAGACCAGAGTTTCTCATTGAACTTGGAGAGGACAATTCAGCTATACTGGTTGGCTAGTGAGCTCCAGAGACCTACGTGTCTCTTTTTTTTCTAGACTCTGGGATTACAGAAACAAACCATCACATGCTGATTTTTATATGTGTTTGGGATCTGAATTAAGGTCCTCATGTTTGCATAGCAAACACTTTACCAAGTGAAGCATCTCCCTAGACACTAGATACTATTAATTTTATAAACATTTATATTTGTTTATTTCCCTTCTTGTCTAAGAATGGATTTATAATGGCTTACTTGAAATTAAAAAAGGTAGAAAGATACACTTAAAGTAAGTTGGCAAGTAGAGGCAGAAAGATCAGGAGTTCAAGGTCACCCTCAGCTACATAATATGCCTATACCTATGGTTATATTCATATCTGTGTTGATCAAGCAAACAAACAAAACTGTGAACTTTGAATATCAATTGATGAAAGGATAGAAAGACTTTCCATTTGTTTCCGGATGCTTGGATCCTATTGAAGGGCAGAGAAGAGATGGAGCCCCTGAAGATATAATATGCAAATGATGGAAGTGCCATGCTATGCAAAGGCAATATAGCTCCTTTCCTACATCATGATGTTGCCACTCACAGCTGATATGGATAGAATGCAAGAGAGACTCCATGATTCCCTCAACACTCCCAGATCCAGAAGGCTGGAGCCACTTTACTAACTAGGAAAATTCCCAGCTCCAGTTAATACCATGAGCTGGAAAAATTGTTTCAATGTCTTTCCCTATCTGTCCCCACCTCCTACCTTTCCTAGATGATGCAATATCTTCCTCCTAGGAGAACTGTTCTCAGTCACAGTCAATAAAACACAAGTGAAGCTTTGGGGCAGTGGGGACATTGAAAAATGAATTAAACACCAAAGGCAGTGCCTTTCTCCCGGGAAGCACTGTGGGTTCTTCCTTCATCCCTCTACCTAGCTACAGTGATACTTGAAGTAAACATTAAATAAAACATGGAATGAGTGCAAATTTGTATTATTAATAAAATAAGATTAAGAGTGCAATTATGAACATTTTCAAAACAGAGGGTTTCTACTAGTGGATTTTCAAATGTCATTCTTGTGACAGGATGGGAAGACCACAAACAGAGTGAGTGGGGATGACCTTTCTCGTAGTGAGAAAGGGTTAGTAGATTTGACGGAACCCAGGCTGAAGGGAAAGACCCTAGAGACTACAAATCCTAAGGACAAGAACAGGACAGATCCTGGATATGGAAAGTGTCACAGGGAAAGGATGAATATAGAAGGAACCAGAGTTCTGCTCTGTATGGCTCATGTGGAGTTATTAGTTTAAAAACAAAGGCTGTGTCTCATCAAGACACACACTTTGTGTTATCAAGATGCCTTCTTCTACTTTTCATTGATTTCTGTTTCATATCATATTCCAGTATCATTTCAATCACAACTGAATGGTTCAGAGGTGCTGAAGTAAAAATGAGCAAGAAGCACATTTTAGAGTCACAGCTCTGAGTGGTAAGGCACGATCAAATGGTCAAATGCAAGCAGTATTTGCATCAGGGCAATTTCTAGATCCATGTTTAACTTACATCTATCTTATCTAAGTGTAAACTCTGTTTGCATCCTTCCTTTTTAAAAGGTGTAGATTGCAGTTGGGTGCTAGGAGCCTTAATGCAATGTCACAGGAAACACTTTGCAGAGAATGGAAAAGAGGACAAATCTCTTTGACTGAACTGGCTTTGCCCCTGGGTAACTTCTTCAGGAAGGAGTATTTTCACCCACCAACTTTCTCACCAAAGAACCCCAGAGAAACAAAGCTCATCATACTGGGGGATTCTAGTAGGGCAAGTTATCATGGGAACAAGGTTATTCGGAGCTAGCAAACTGAAGCCCAACAGAGAGATGAAGTAACATGGATTAACTATCACAGGAAGCAACTACCCCTTGACAGCTGGAGGGAGAAGTCGGTGTTACTGGAGTCCAGGGCACAGGGTCCAGACCTTAGGGGGTAAACTGAAAATTGGGACAGTGGTTGTTGGTGGATACATACAGAAGCAGAGAGATGACGAGGGATCTTGCTGTCCAGCCTCCAGCTGGTACCCTCTCTTGCCCTAAAGGAGCGAGAAACTAGTTAGTAACTGAGTATCACTGTTTTCAGGAATCCCAATCCTGGAATGAATCTGAGATATAGCAAAGCCCACAAACACACAGGAAAGGGCTAGAATATCAGTTCCTTTTACCAAGGTACTCTCCGTTGTTTACTTGTTTTGATTTATAAGATGTTCTTTATGGGCACAATGTCAGCAGGATATTAGCATCTCACTTTAAAAGTTTCCCTTTCACATAAGTGAAACCATTGAAGACCATTCTCCCTAGATAGGTGGTTTCTTTCAGTGCCAATTTAAAATCATTTTCATAAATATATATGTGTATTTAAAACCAGGGAAGAAAAGAAAAGGGAAGTGAGTGGAGTGCTACACAAACCAGAAATCCATTACAATGTACTTTGCAAATACTGTAGGTAATTAAAGACTTTTAAAGGCAGCTACGGTATTATTTACTTGACAGTAGAACTCTTATCGGCTATTATGTAAATACACATTGAGTACATTTTAAAAGTGCATGCTATTTACTATTCATAAGTGTTGTTAATATGTATTTCATTTAACCCTAAGGAGCCATTTCAGTCTCTTGTGTGAATTTACATTTATGAATGTTTTTATAAAATGCATATTATTTACCCAATAGGCAGCTCTGCCATAAGAAATGCTAGAGCTGATTGCCAATTTAACTTCACATGAGTTTCTGTGCATTGTTGCTGAGGTTGGCTCTCATGTCTGGGCATCCATAAATAGTCTTTCCTTTTAGAACCCTGCAAGCTGAGACCTATGAACTGTTCAAATGAAGGAATTTTCTAAGCTGTTTTGTTAATTCTGGGAACTGTAGTATTGTGGGAAAGGAGGCTAGGATATGTCTCAGAAGATAAATTAAAGATTTCACCAGTGAAGCTGATAGTCTATAAACTGTATGTGTGTAACTGCCTTGATATGAAGTCAACATTCACAAAATAAATATGAACAAGCGATATCTAAGAATGAACTTCCTCCTTCCTTTCCCTTCCTTTCTTCCTTCCTTCCATATTTTCTTTCTAACAGCATAAAATCTTTTCTGTTTTAGTTATTTTCATTGAGACATCAATATGCCCTCCCCCACATCCAATATGGAGAATTTACAAGGGAAATAAAGATTCTGCCAATAAGCACACCATATGCAGATTTTACAAATGGAATCTGTTCCATGACTTCTGTACCTTACAGTCAGATCAAAGACATAATTAGAGATCAGAGGGAAATTAAAGAGAGCAGACTAGTAAGAAAGTGTTTTTAAGTTCTTCTAGGATGTAAGCCTTATTTCCTTTATCAGGTGAAGTGTTACATTCTGATACCAAACCTAGAAGACACACTAAAAGCTTGGAACTCTATTTCTGTGTGAGAAATGGATATTTGGCACTAGTCTTTTAAATGTTCAAATTGGATGCCTCCAGGTAATTCATAGAGAAAGAGAATAGTTGCTAGATTGTCTTGATAATAGACACAGGAAGATTTCTCTAGAGTTGTTGGGATAGCAATGTGGGGTGTATCTCAAGACCTGATGGGGCCATGCAATAGTTAGAGAAAGCAGACGTTAGGGGGTATCAGTCCTATTTAAAAGTATGGAAGTATAAAATTATATGTGATGATGGAAAAATCATAAACAACTTTCCAGGATATATGGAGGCTCATGGCTTTCTCAGATACAAGGGTCAACTTGAATTTTTGAAGGCCCACACAACTAGAAGATGTCTCAGTGACTTCAATACTGTCTCTTTCAGACATAGCATTCAGCAACCTCACCTGGATGATATGAGCCTCAGATGAACAATAAGTGAGATATAACTTTAAATGCTATGAAGTAAAACAGAGTTAATTAATTGAGCTGCAATAGAAATCTGCATGCAATGTGGACCCAATACTATTCTCAATCCAACATCAAAGTGCTGTCTGTCACTACTGAGTATAAATGTGGTGCTTATTTCAATGTCTATTTGTCATAATTGTAATTCGTGTATCTACTTCTCAACATCTAGTGCCCACTCTTTTATATACAAGGAACTCCCACAGTAACCAACTTTCTTTGATTTCAATGAGAGCGAGCTGTTGCCAAGCTCTACATTAACTGATTTGTGTGCCATTTAAGAGTTCCATTAGTTTAATGATTTAATTATTCATTTACTCTTTCCCCATGAAAACCTTACATTTGGATTGTTTTAAAAAAGAAAATTAAAACGAACTATACACTACTAATTAATTCTTTATAATTTATTTTGTGACTACTCTGTAACAAGAGAGGTAATTGTCCTAGTATTTCCTCATCTCCCTTCCGTCAACTTGGCTAAAGTATATAAAAAGAACAAGATGTGTTCTTCTAGCCATGCTCATGTATAGTCAGATGACCCCTCCCTGACCGTAGGCAGCACAAGCTGTGACCTGTGGATAAACATTTGCTGTCTTAATGAAAGGGCTCAGAGATGCTGGTCCAGGGTTGGTCCAGGGATGCCTTCTTTCTCCTTGTGAGATGCTGCAGTTATCAAATAGCTGTAAGGCGAAACATGCTGATGAGAAGCTAAGGTTGAAGTTGAGGCATGGTCACATCTCAGAACCATAATACCAGTCCCTGGCTTTCTACTCAGACTTTGTTATGAGAATAGAAAACCAATTTGCATCTATTCCAGTCGTGAGTGGATAGGTTTTCAGTAATTTGAGGCTGGAGGAAAAGAAGAAAAAAAAGCCAACTGACCCCCATCATAATTTCTTATACTAGGACTGAGCTCTGAGCATCTCAGAGCTCCTGGCATGCTATTGTCCTTCTGATGACCCATGACTTTAATAGCTTCTCTAATAAACTCCTTAGTTGTCAGTATCAAAAGTACTAATATCACAAGAAACATTAAGTTAACACACATCATCTGCAGGAATTATCAGGACATAGGTAAAGAAATTTTGTTTGTGAATCCTAATAATTAGCTAGGGAAGTTGATTTTAGTAACAATTTTTACGAGAATCATCATAAACATGCACATTTCTCTTCTTGCTTGTCAATAAAAGTGTGATTTGGCTCTTTGATAGAGATAACACTTCAACCATAATGCAGTAGCACCAGCTCATTTTCTAGAACACTGAAAATTACTTTTGAATTAAACCTTATAGAATAGCTGCCTGTCACCTGGGTTTGACCATATAAATGACAATTACACAAGGCTCTGAATCTCACATAGTACCACCTTCATGAGTATACGTTATGGCAAAAGTTATGTCTGACATAAAATACACCCTTGGAATACATTTGAAAGTTTTATTGATTTATGTTTTGAATAAACAAGAATTTTAAACCATCAAGTTATTCTGAAAATCTCCACTATAATGTTAAAATTTAGCAAAACATTAATTATACATTGGGACCTCAAAGCAATTCAGTGCCAATGTACTGAACTGGCATATTCACAGATCTTCAATATATTTTATTAGGATGTGGTAATTGGACACAAGTTTACGCATGTAAAAACTATATACATATGCTCACATAACATGTACATGTATGTCACATTCAACTCACTTGATATTTGTCATGCACCCAGCCATTTTTATTTTCAGACCACATTTGAATTTATTTAAAATAAGAATTTAAAAATGGTTCTAAGTCATTAAATGTCAGTGATAATGACATCATCATAGATGAGACATTTGATAGCATTTTAGTGCCTATTAATTTTTATTAAAATATAATAAATATTATTAAAGCACTTTTTAGGAAATATACTCAGTTTTAAAATGTGTCTAAAATGCCAAAAATAATGCATTTCCCTTCATTCTATGTAATTTCTCATTGAATTCAAACTTTTAAATAAATCTTCCAATATCTAATGTATCATATTATCAAAGCACAAAAAACCATTATATGATTATAAGAACCTCAGAACTCACTGTCTTCAAATTTAATGGACTCCCAAAGGTTTTTTTTCCCCTGCAAAGACTGTTTTTAAGACATTTCACAGTATTTTATACATTATAAATGGATTCCATTCTTGGCTTAGTAATTCACCTAATGGACAATGGATACAAAAAGCTGTAACTCCAGGGACATTAAATTGGTTCTAAACTCTGAAAATTACAGCTTTTACAAAAAGAAGAAAATACTAAAAACATGTCTAATGCAACACTGCATCTAATTTCCTACTACCTCCAGACTGTGTCTAAAAGCTCCTAAACTTCTTAATGACACAATATGTTAAAATTGCCTTCCTTTATATTTAGATCCCAGAAAGATCTCACCCACTTTATAACCCCAAGGAGGGCATACCAGCAAAGAGGGTTTCTGTGCATGTGCTGCAGACATGGGAGAAAACCAGAATCCAAAGAGATGGAGGGTTCTCAGACTGAGCAAGGACACTAGCACCCTTGGGTAGCCTCCTTTTCACTTACCAAGAAAATTATGAACCAGATTTCCACTTGAAGAGATAATCAATGGTATTTCACTAAGGAGATGGAAGATACAGTTTTCCTAGGCATACCTATGATGAACTGTAAGTCCAAAGAGCAGCCTTGAATTTGATAGACCCTTCAGAGGACATGTGTAAGTCTCTCTGGAAATAAAGAATAGATTCAAGTATTGGGAGAAGTGAAGTTATTCAATTGAAGTGTCAATGCAGAACTCTTCATATTTTTTAATCCATATATAATACAACATGCTCAATATCTGAATGTGGAGTTAATTGTCTGAGTCCTGTTAGCTATTCTAAATTCACTTGACTCTTCTTTGCTCCTCATTACCACTCCCTTGTCTTTAAGAAATAAGTGGTTCAGAAATATTACTATAACATGGGTCCTTGGTTTAATTCTTTCTCTCTTATTTCTACATTTTTATGAGATTAGGAATTTTCTTTCTTCAAGTAATTGTGTTCTTGAGAATCTTGCTATGTCTTTGCAAATGGGTAACATAAGCCAGAGCATGTTTTACATGCACCTCTGATACCACAGATACAAACCCCCTGGTTGTTTGTATTTGAAAAGGAATCTTGATTCTTGATTTTACTTATCCAGTTTAAACTGCCGATAGACCAAAGAGATTTCCCCAACATTTAGAGAATTTATGTTTCTTTTAAATTATAACCCTTTTATCATCTAGATAAATAAAATATTTACTTAATATTATTATTTCAAGTCTAACCTATTATAAGAGAAATTTATTTAGATGAAGTCATTTGGCTGCCTAGACTTTAGTACTTTTCCCTGTAATACAACAGTTATATCTTTTTTCATTCTTTTTTAATGCTAAAAAAAATCTTGTTCACTCTTAAATCTAACCTACTCTATTCATTTCTACCTATTCTTTCTATAAGGCCACATGCCACTCTCCAACTCTCAAGGACAGCACTTGATTTTAATGAGGAATTAAATGTTTTTGCTAGAGGGCTAGGTGCCCTTTTCCTCTCTTGGTTTGGTTTGTGAAATTTCCTATAAGTAGCTTAGTTCATCTTGCCTCTTAAAACTTCTTGGACACTCTCCATCCTCAGTCAGCAACACCACACCTTCACATCATGTGAGGTTGCTTTGGTTAGCATTTCCCACCATTTTTGTAAGAAGTATTTGTGTGAAAATAAATCTTCGTTTCTCTGTGTTCTGGAGTGCCCTTTCTCCCCTTTCTTTATTACTTTTCATCTGCCAGTACCCTGGATTCTCTTGGTATAAGCACTTAAAATCATGCCAATCTCTCACCACCATCCACTCATTTCCACAGGAAAAAAAATCTTGTGAGTTCTGCTCTGTGGACATCTTTTCCATTACTTTACAAATCTATAATGTCAACTAGATACATCACAAAGTTGTCATGGGTCAATGTTGTTAACCCTTTATTTTACTCTCTTTAATTTTTTTTTTTTTTTTGTCATTTAGTCACTTCTCTTTAACTCTGAGGATTAGGACTTTAGTTACCTAATTGTTCAAGTTCTCACCCTCCATTCAAAGCAAAACCTAGGGAGAAATTATCATTTGAATCCAGGCAGGCTGATTTTGAAGTCTTTGCAGTATCACTTGATTCATGCTTAGTCTGCCCAAGAAGCGCTGAAGTGTTTCCCAGACCCTAGCCTGATTTTTCTTCCTTTGATCTCTACATACCTACTGACCTGACTTTCTGCAACACAATTCATTAGAGGAAATAAGACTCAATTCTCCTGCCACCATCTATCCCAACACACCCCATCTGTCGCCATTCCTGTGGCTCCGACTAAGGGACACTCTCCCTTCCTAGAACTCACATTCTATGTATTTGTCTGTGACACCATACTCTAACTCCACTGCCTTGCACACTCTTGCCTATAATGCACACTCCTTGCATATACATGGTCACAATGTCACCTTTCTGCAGAATCTTCCTGAAATGGCTCAACAGAATTAATCCCTCTCTTCCCTGAGTTGTCTGGGGATTTTGCTCTGAGCTTAGGAAAGCCTGAATCTGCTCTTTCTCTGAATTATGAACATACTGGGCATAGTATCACATCTAGATCTTTCTCATCTCTCCAGTACCTCCTATTTAATGTTGAGAACTACAAAATGTTTATCAGTTCTTCTCCCTAGTCTTCCCTTTCCAGATGACACGTTATTTCTTAAATGAAAAACATATGCCTGAAGATATTATTGAGGGATTTTTAAGAAAAATTTTAACTTTCAATCAGACCAAGCTCACCCTTAGGCTTGCTGATGCATCATGCATTTTCCCAGAGGCCCCTCTCACTAAGTCATCACCCTCTAGCTACCAACTCTCATCACACAGGCTCCCAGACTGTGTCTTAAGGCAGCCCAGAGGACCAAGGATCTACGGTTGAGACTGCTTTCATTATCATACTAGTCTGTTCACCTTCTTCATTCTTGCTCAAGAGCATGGAGTGGAGTCTTCCAAAGGCTGTTTGATGTATGATAACACTGCCAGTCATTGTCCTACAGGGTGTATTCTTGTATTTATTGTACTTTACCATTCTTCAGTTTTCATTTCCAGTAAGAAAATATTAAATGTTATACATCAAGAAAATTCTTTGAGTTCTTCAAAAATTTTAAGAATATTAAAGACTTTTAAAATGGAATTTAGAAACTGCTGAGCCAGCAATATGCTAGGGTGGTCCCTGGTGGACTGTCAAGGCAAAGAGGGTAGGAAAAAAGAAAGCCCCCAGGAACCCATATATACTTCCATTGTATAAATTTCATTTTTATCAGACTTGAACAATGCTACCAAAACTCTTTCTGCAAAGCAATGTTGATTTTTTTTAACCCAGAATTTTGTGGTACCTCATGGTTAATCCCACCATTTGCCTAGGTATCAAAATTATGTTGACTTGTAGGTAATTACAAGATTTGTCCCACATTAAAAAAATAAAGACACACACACACACACACACACACACACACACACACACACACACACATATATATATATATATATATTCCAGTCTCTTAGAAGACTCCGTCATAGCGCATAGTTTTTTATTTCTGTCCTGGTTTTTGAAATTATACTATTACTTCCACAGTCCCTGAAATAGTGCCTGTACAAGTCATAAGTACCAAAACTTTCTATTTACTCAAATGTACAAACATTTGTCAAAATAATATATACTTTAGTCAGCTCCCTAGAATTCTATACTTATGTGTTTAAAAATGAATTATCCCATCCTTGAGTTTTTGCATTCTCTTAATGCAGTAATGAGAATATGTATGAAAAATCTATTCTAGGATGTACCTTTATGCCTCCTTTCTAATAATACAGATTTAGCATTTACTAGTTTTCTTATGTAATTTCTTCTTTCACTAAGGCATACACAAAAAGAAGTGCTAAGAGATTTCTAGTTATTTCTACTTTCTAAAAATACCATGCATACATTTATCTTGGCTAATCTTACCACGTGTGGCTTCAAATAGATTATGTTATAACATGTTCTCTGGCATAAAAGTCCTTTATGAGTTTTGACTAAGATATTAAACTCATACTTATGAAGGAGGCTTTGCTTCTCCTTAAGGTGATGCATTGTAAAAATCAGCCTACATCCATGAGTGGTGATACAGTGGAATGCAACAAAACAACAAAGAATTGGAGTACTTAAAGTTAAATATCGACTGGTATTTCAGGGAACCTTCAAGTGCTTTGTCTTTACTTTTAGCACAAATGTGAGACAAATTTCCCCTCCCCCTCACCCGTCATGATTATCATTCTTTTGGAAATACCTGATGTCTAATGAGAATGTAGCCATTGGGGAGAGGGAGATGAATCTCAAAGTTTGATCATGAAGTCACAATAAACTAAGTTCTGTCAAGTGCAAGCTTCTGGATTTGCACCCAATTTTCGAACTCACTGCCAGGCTGCACTCCTCCACATGCAGCTGCCCTATAGGGCTCCGCCCAGCCCCCTATAGACACCCTGTTGTTTCTCACATTCTCTTGTCATTTGAAGAGGTAAATGGTGCCAGCTGGCTTTAACTCAGCTCAAGTCAGGATGAGACTCAGCTCTTTGAAAGCTTGTTATACACCTTACAAGTCTTGCCAGGGGGAAAGAAGAACAAAGAGTACCATGTGTGCATGTTCAACTCAGATGTGGAGGACATAGAGGAAAAGAAGTAACCCCAAATGAAGCTATTGGTGCAGCCTTCTTGGGGGATTTAATAGGCAGATAAAAGTAATTCTTGGAAAATTACAAAGAAAGCACCTGGAGTTGGGTGAAAGTTCACACAAAGGTGTAACAAGAAGGATTTAGTATATTTGGAGAATCTTGGCATCACTATTTTTTTGTTGTTGTTGTTGGATCATTCTACTTTAGGAGTTTAGTCAATCATCTGGGGACAGAAGATGGCAGAGGGATAGAATTCCAGGAAACATTTAAGTGGCTTTTCTTATAGGAAAACTTGTGCTGAAATAAATGAGTACAGTCAGAAAGTCATGCTGAACTGTTACTTCTTCCTCTTGTTTCTCTTCTAAGTAGATTAAGTACCTCTGCTACATGACAGAAACACAGAAGAGCCCCCTCCCCTTCACTGTAGCAGTGCTAGCTGGAGTTTCTCATCCATTTATGTGGCTTTGGATGTTGCCTTTCCCCTTCTTAGGCAAATATCATGATAATTTTTCCTTATCTTTGTATCCTAGGGGCCTGTCACACAAGAGTTCCTTAAGCAAATATTTAGTGTATAACTTTCATACTCTCCAGCTCATTTCATGGACTGTGTTCAGCACATTCTTTTTTTCTATAATCGTGTATCCAACCAATATTTGCCAAGACTCAACTTTGTCCTAAGTCTCAGCCTCACACATTCAAGTCAACTCTCTAATAATAACAGTCAGATATGGCATCCATGAAAGAAAGCTCAAGGCCATCCTGAGCTACATAGTGAGACCCAGAGACAAAAATCATACACTGAACAGATACCAATAAGAAAAGCATGGTTATAACACTCACTGTATTGGAAATGTACTATGTAGTAAGCACATAGTGATATATGCTTTAAATAGAAAAGCTTATTTCACCCCCCAAAATGAGGATGTTGTAATTATAGCTTCAGATTGGGCGACCAGTACTTAGAACATTTGTGTAATGTTCAGTAGACCACATGGCCAGAACTAGATTTAGAATGTAGCTCTAGCTTCCGAACTAGCACATTATTGGTTTTGTTCTTAATGGTCCATTTCTGTTCATAGTAGTTATGTACATATTATATCTGCTTCATATGATAGATATTAGTCTGGTTTCATTCTCATAAGCTTTCACTCAGTCAGAGTTTAAGAACTATCCATGATACTGAAACAAACATTAATTTTATTGCATTACTGTAGTCAACCGTACGTATTTAGCATAATCTTAACCACAATGTCAATGATGACCCTTTCCCTCATTCTTTAATACTGGGGGGCAGCTGAGATAAACAATGTTTAGCTAAAAATCACATTTCCCAGATCCACCTGAGACATTGTTTGAACAAGGTACTCAAGAGCAAGAATGTGGAGTCGTGGTATATGATCTTATGTCATTAACTAAAAACTGCTGGTTGTTCTATAGAATGAGATTTTTTTCTCTCTCCACCCTCTCGGTCTCTCTGTGTCTCTTCCCCCCCCCTCTCTCTGTGTAGTGACTTATAACCTTGGCAAAAACATGAGTTGTTTGGGGTTTCTATGAGACCCCTTTAGCAAACAACTCCATTAGATGTAACTCAGTCCCAGTACCAGAAGCTATTTTGATGAAAAGTGGTGGCTAGTTGGGACTCTGTCTCTCCTGTTAACTTAACTATTTCATTAAGATTGCTTTCATATATGTATAAGTTTTATGAAGCTTCTACTGATTAGGTTTCTATATTATCCTTCAAAGACCCTTGTGTTTAGCTGTGTCTCTCTGTATTCCCTCCCTCATCCCCTCTCACTTTCCCATCATCACCTGATCCTCCCATTCTACACCCCAGCCATGCAGCCATAGCTTTTTATCTTTTGTTTCCATTTACTGTGGAGATCTATTTGCTCCCTGCCACTCCTGTTCATTATTCTATACCTTACTTCAGTAGTTCATTAGTTCAGATTGTGACTTGGTTATCATTGACTTAAAAGTAATCATCCAGATATAAGTTAATATGTAATATTTGCCTTCTTCTCTGTCTTGGTTATCTTACTTAGGATATTTTTCTAGTTTCATCCATTTTCTTGCAAATTTCATTATTTAACATTTTTAATGGCTGAGTAATATTCCACTGTGTAAAGGTACAATATTTCCTTTATCCATTCAGGTGTTAAGGGACATCTAGGCTGTCTCCAATTTCAGGAGCAGCAATGAACATGGTTGGCAAGTATCTCTATGGTAGGGGGCAGCATCCTCTGGACAAATGCCCAAGAGTAGTAGATATTGAGGTAGGTCAATTTCCATCTTCAAGAGTAACCATCACACTGATTTCCATAGAGGTTGTTCAAGTTTGCACTCCCACCAACAATGGCTGAGTGTTCCCCTTATTCCATATCCTCACCACCATGAACTGTCATTTGTTCTATTGATCTTAGCCATTCTGACAGGTGTAAGGTGGAATTTCAAAGTAGTTTTTATTTGTGTTTCCATGAGTACTGGGGATGTTGAACATTTCTCTAAGTGTTATTCCGCAATTTGAGTTTCCTCTATTGAGAATTTTGTTTAGATCTGTACCTCATTTTTAAATTGTGTTGTTTTCCTTGATAAATGGTTTTTTAATTGCTTTTCCATATGAAACTGAGATTGGTCCTTTTGAGGTCTGTGAAGAGGTGTGTTGGAATTTTGATAGGGACAGCATTGAGTCTTTAGAATGCTTTTGATAAGATGGCCATTTTTAATGGTTAATTCTACCTATCCACAAGCATGGGGTCGTTCCATCCTCTGATATCTTCTACAATGTCTTTCTATAAGGAATTGGAGTATTTATCATATAAGTCTTCCATTTGCTTGGTTAGAGTTACCTACCCCAAGACATTTTATATCATTTAAGATTATTATAAAATGTGTTATTTCCCTGATTTCTTTTTATTATTTGCCATTTACATATAGGAGTTACTGACTTATTGAATTAATTTTGTATCTATGTACTTTACTGAAAGAGTTTGACATATGTAGGAGTTTCCTAGTAGAATATTTAGGGTCATTAATGCATACTATCATCTTCAAATGAAAATACTTTGACTTCTTCCATTCTAATTTTTATTCCCTTGGTATACTTCAGCTGTCTTAGATCTACCTAAGACTTCAAGTACTATACTGAATAAGTATGGAAAGCATGGCCAACTTTGTGTTTTTCCTAATTGTAGTGGAGTTGCTTTGGATTTCCCTCCATTTATGTTGATGTTGGATATAGGCTTGCTGTAAACTGACCTTAGTATGTTTAGTTATGTCCCTTGTATCCCGCAACTCTCCAGGACTTTTATCATGAAGGGGTGTTGGATTTTGTCACAAGCCTTTTCTGCATGTGATGAAATGATCATGTGGTTTTTTTCTTCAGATTGTTTATATGATAGATTGCATTTATTGATTTTAGTATATTGAACCATCCCTGCAACTACTTCATCCTGGTGGTTGATTTTTTTTTCATGTATTCTCAGATTCAGCTTGCAAACACTTTATTGAGTCTTTTTGCATCTATGTCAATTAGAGGAATTGGTCTGTAAGTCTCTTTTTGTTGAATCTTTATATAGTTAGGGTATCAGTGTAACTGTGGCCTCATAAAATTAATTGGGCAATGTTTCTTCTGTTTCTATGTTGTAGAATAATTTGAGTAGTATTGGTGTTAACTCTTCTTTGAAAGTCTGGAAGAATTCTGTGGTAAAACTGTCTGTCCCTGGACATTATTTGGTTGGGAGACTTTTGATTACTGCTTCTGTTTCACTGGGGGTTATAGATCTGTTTACCTGCTTATTTTATCTAGGTTAACTTTGGTAATTGGTACCTATTGAGACAATTATCCATTTCTTTTAAGTTTTCCAATTTGGTGGAATACAGGTTTTTAAAGTATATCCTTATGATTCTCTGGCTTTTCTCTCTGTCTGATGTTATGACCCCTTTCATCTCTGATTTTGTAAGTAGAAATAGTCTCTTTCCACCTTATAGTTTCTTTGGATAGGGCTTTCCGAATCTTACTGATTGTCTCATAGAACTCTTTGTTTCATTGGATTTTTGTTTTTTGTTGTTGTTTCTATTTTATTGATTTCTGCACTGTTTGATTATTTCTTGCTGTAAAGAATGAGGAAAGGCCACAACAAATGGTCTGCATCAGAGCTGGGGATGGGACTGAGAGATTTGGTTTGGAATAGAACAATGAGAAGTGGAAATCTGTAGTTAGCTTACTTGTTTCTTTGGGTGGAGTGTGCTGTGGTTTCCCAGGGAATGCCAGTTGGAGTTGGGGGCTGGGATAAAGTGATGACTAAGAGGAAGGGAGTTGAGGGGAAGACCTGTGTGACCCAGTAGAGATGGGGCAAGGAGGGAGTGGGGGCTTCAGTAAGTGGTCTGCTATGGAACTGGGGATAAAACTAGGGAAATGGATTTGGAGGACAGTAGGAAAAAGTGAAGATCTGCAGTTAGGCTACCTGCTTCCCTGATTGGAGTGAAGATTTTGCTCTTTATATAAGTGTGATTCTTCCCTCTGAAATTATCAGTCTGTCACCTTCTTCAAGTCTACAGTTTTACCAACCTTAACCACTGCTTAGTTTAAGTCCTTTCATGAGAAACAAAGCGGGATAAAGTTATCAGAAATGCATAGAAGTACATACCCAGTTGAGGAATATTTTGCCTCCTGTTGAATTTCAGGTGTGCATCCTTTCTTATGTATTTACTCATTGTTTATAATCTAGGTCCTTGTTTAATTTTTTGTGGGAAGACATGAATTAATAGGGAATATGCTCCAGCTTCTCTTGGTAATTATCACAAAATGTGTTTCTCTGGGTGCGATAGGATGATACTTTAGTTTAACCTAGTGCCTTTCTCTTTGATTTCCTTTTTTTTTTCAATGATCATTTTCCTTTCCATTTTAGGAAGCCAACTCTGCTCCTAGAGTTCTCAATATGGTCAATCTACACATTCATTCTCTTGGCAAGAATCTTGCCTTTACTTGCCTGTCTATAATGATATTCACAACATGCTGAGAGATGTTGTAGTCACTTCCAGTTGTGCCTTGATAATACTAAGGAGTGCTTCTTTTTCAGCAGTGCCCATTTCATTGATAGCATCAATATCACCCTTTTTGTAAATTCATATGTGTCCATCTGACTAACTCTGTGATTCCTAAAAGGCCTGGGGAACACAAAGTGGGCGCCTCTCCTCTTTTCCTGTGTATATCATTTTGGCAGGTTACTGAGAGATGGTTTCCACAGCTGGTGATATGCATCTTTTAGTGAAAAAATATAAAAAATTTTACTTATTGGTGGTAATGGGATTTTATAATCCTTGATAATCTTGTGATTCATCTTTATGTTCAGATACCTATATTCTTTTGTAGTCTTGGATTAAAATTTAGGCTTAGTCTCCAGTGTGATTTTACTGAAGGAACATCATGGCATGATGATTTGTGGCTTTGAGTCTGACTAAGAAACTACCCTTGCCTTTGCCACCACCTAGACAGACGCATTTATACAAGTCCCTTTCCAGCATCAATCTTTATTTTCCCCTTTATCCATGAGATGGGTAGGCCAAAAGAATATCTAGGACATTTGCATACATGCTTCACTAAGCCCCAAACACTGTGCTAAGTTCTGGTGACACGAAGATTAATGTGTTGTAGCTTATTCTCTAAATAGACTTAATATCTGGGGATAAATGTAGCAACCTATACAAATAATTCAGTGCTGTATTCCTTGTGTTCCTTTCAGTCTCAGCTCTGGCTCTCATCATAGCAGAACAAAGCAGAACATAGCAGAACAAAATGCAGAATATTGTGTCTTAAGTTGGCATTACCACAGTTCACATAGACCCACTAAATAATCAGGTGCATAGGGCAGCCCACTCTCTCATCTCAAAGTAAGAGATCTTTTCTAGTTCAGTGATGGTGAGATGGAATACATGATCCCAGGACCCATCAGTCCTTTTATATGCTATATCGTTCAAGAGAAGATCCATAATGAAGCAATGGCTGGGGTACAGGTTACAGCATGTTGCTGGTTCTGTATTCCAAATGCCCAATGTCTGCTTTTCAAAGCTAAGCATTTGAATTCCACTGGACTTGAAACAGAAACTCTATCAAGTCATTTCAGGCAACTCATAGTGGTGGAGAATAACTAATGACAAAATCAGAAAGATCAAAAATCACACACAATGCTATGAAAAACCCCTTGATGCTACAACATGTGGCTGCAAAATGATCTGGAACATATCGGTCAGTTCTTTTTTCCTTAATGCCAATGAGAGCACTAGTCAAATATTTATAGTAAATTTAGCACACAATAAAAATGAACCTGAAGAGCAAACTCTTCAGGAATGAAGGGTGGACTGCCATCAGCCAAAGCAGACAGAATAAAGGTAGCTAAAAAAAATGTTTAAGGAAGGAGACAATAAATGCTTTGATGACCAGTTAAAGTTGCAGAAACTTGAGGTGTTACATTAACACTTGTGTGTTAAGCATTTGTGGAGATTAGAACAAAGTACCGCTTTCACAGACCATAGACTTGGTGTGATGTTAGAAAGAGTCTGAGAAGTGGAAAAGGACAGCATCTTCATCTAGCCTCTTTGCTTTGACTTCACCCTGATCTTAGCTGCCAGACACAGGTCCTTCAAAGTGTTGGACCTCACAATGTAATGGTTGTATGTTGCTCTTGCTTGCTAAGTAGAAATCTGCAAATTAGAACAGTGGCTGACCCACAGGCTTGCCTTAAATAATATTGGGGTGGAATAGGGCAGGTATCAAGTTATGCATTATTTTGTCTTTCCCATCTTAAGTGGGAAATTTGAGAATCATTCTACAGTCTTTTCAAAAGATACATGCAAACTTGAGTCCCTGATGGGGCAGCAATAATGGACTTATTTATAGGTGCTTACAGTTCCTGGGAGCAGCTTCAGTACCTGCGTTGTTCTTGAACAAGTTCTTCAAGTTCTTCTCCTTCTCCTTCTCCTTCTCCTTCTCCTTTTCCTTCTCCTCTTCTTCTTCTTCCTCCTCCTCCTCCTCCTCCTCCTCCTCCTCCTCCTCCTCCTCCTCCTCCTCCTTCTTTTCCTCCTCCTCCTCCTCCTTCTTCAAAACTATGCTATGCCGTCATGTCATATGTGCAGACAGGACTCAGCTGCCCTCATTACTCTCTCACCACATCTGTATTAACTATAAACCCTTAATAGAATGAACAACTTCTATGAACATATTTAATGGCTGCTTTCTCAATACTTGGCATATTGGCCACCAATAGGGGTAACTATGAAATTATTGCTAAATGAATGAATGTATTGTTAGTTTGGAGATAACAACCTAGAGAAGAGAGACCATTATAATTTGCTGAGCAGAAATTTTATACAATTATCATATGTCCTGAGTCACTACCACATATGGCAAAGAAAGTAGCCAGAACCAGAGCATAGGGACATGAAGGGAATAGATGAATAAGCAAGGATGGCTTCAATACAAATTGTGTTCAAACACTATTTTAGATTGGAGTGGAAGTTGACAACTCAGAGATCATCCAATGTACTTGACAACCATCTCCTATTGTTGGTAGAAACATATTACAGTACTTTCCCTGTCCCCCACACAGGCTCTTTTTCTGTGTTTTTGCTCTCTGCAATATTCTACCACCAGCTACAGTCCTAAAATACTAAGGAGAGCATTCTATAAATAAATATTTCAAAAGTTCCAGATTGTGTGCTGGTCTAAGTAGGGTGAAAAAAATCTTGTGTGATCATCTCCACTCTACAAGGAGGCAGATCACTCCTTTGATTCTGTATAGCCACACTGTGTGCTTTTATTCATAGGTCAGAACAAAGTCCTAAATGTTGTAATCTTTGAGGGGTCATCTGTCTGGTCCCACCAGATAGTCAGGTCCATGGTTGGAAGGAGGACTACTGTGGATTGAGGAAAGAAACAGGCTAGACACAGAGATAGAGTCAGAAGTGTACCCAGTGAATATTAGGATCAGCCCCAAGTTTATTACTCAAAACTCTTACATACTCTAATCAAAAGAAAGGGAAGGCAAAAGACTTCCTTACCAAGATACACAGAAGAAGCAAGCAGAATTACCTTCATAATACACAAAACATCAAGTAACCACACGCTAAACTAAATATTCTGTTGTTAAGGTAAGGCATCCATTAGTTACTCCTTAGGCCAAATATCCTGTTGTCAAGGCAAGACACACAATAGCCACATCTTAGGCCAAACATTCTCTTGTTTAACCTTGAAAGAGCAAGAGTGCTCTCTGACCTTAAGTCAAGATAGAATGGAGCCATTTCTATTGGCCCTGACACCTAAGCAGTGGTCAGCAACCTCACATGGTTTCCTATAAGTGAATATGGCCTAACAAAAAATAGCAGTAATAAATGGTTTCTTGATGTCAGACTACAAAAAAATAATTTTAAATAAAATGTGTAATGAATTCAAGGTATTTATGGCAGTGCTTACCTATATTTCATCATGTGACTTCACTGTAGCCTAGATTCTTAACATGTACACATGTACCTCAGGCCATACATACAGTCATGCCTAGAACATCAGTGAATGTTGCCTGAAACACCTCAACTCATTTTTGAGACTATAAATATATTATGAATTAAAGTATTTCCACAAAGATTTTATGGTCTTTTATAGAGACATCATCATTTAAAACAGAGACTTTCAGTATTTTCCTACCATCATTCCCTTTTAAGTATCTTATTACTATGTTTTTGAATTATGTTGGGTATATTTGACTTTTAAAATTGTTACCCTAGTCACTAGTTTCAGTTTAATAAAAAATGTTAAATTAATTTTTACTTTGGATTCAGATATTATTTCCAGCAGTCTCTGGAATGAAATGACCATTAACATACTTCTGCCATTTTGTACTTTTCTATTTATACAAAGCAGTGTTCTTGGAATTAGTGATTGTTAAATCAAAGTTGCAGCACAAATGATATAAACCCAGAGACAGATACTGGGGTTCAAGCTGAAGATCAGAGAAGCAAAGTAGCCAAGCCAACAGAGAGCACTCACCTCTATCAATGGTCAGACTGAAGGGGTGATCCATTGAGCCTTAGATTGCATCTCCAGACTGCCCTGCTCCTCACCACACCTCAGACTGCTGCCTGAGACTGCACTGAGCTCCTGATATTCTCTCTAGTTCTGGGATTAAAGCTCTAGAGCTCTGTTTCTCTTTTAGACTGATTCACTCTCATGTAGCCCTGGGTGGCCTTGAACTCACAGAGATCCATCTGTCTCTGTCTCCTGAGTCCTGGGATTAAAGGTGTGCACTACTACTGTCTAGCTTCTTTGGCTAACTAGTGTGGCTGGTTTTGCATTTGACCTCCAGGAAAGTTTTATTAGATCACAAACAATATATCACCATACAGTATTAGGAAATGTTAATGATTTTCTGTGTCCTATAATAGCAAATATCCAGCCAAGGTGGAAGGGTTTTGGTTTTTTGAGGTGCCGCCTTGAGTTTACTATGTCACTGAGAATAACTTTGTACTTCTGATCCCCCTGTTTCCACACCATAAGTTCTGGAATAGTTAAAGTGTGGACCACCACACTAATATTTTTTAATGCAGTGCTGTGGATGAGATCCAGGGCTTCATGTAAGGTTCACTACTAAACATTACCAACTGAGCCATAGCTCCAGTTCAAATAGGCAACTCTTCACATTGGAAAAAGCAAGTATGCCTATCTTATTAGTATACAAACTTGTATCATCTTTGGCAAATGATAAGATCATATATATATATACCAAATAATTGCTTTAAAATAATTTTCTATGATTCAATATTTGAAAATTGTATACCTATGTTACATACTTCTATATTCAGGACCTGTAACATTTTCTCAGGCATCAAGCAGTCAGAGGTGAAAGAGTTTTAAGGACCCCTTCACAGACATCTTAATCATCAGATTTACTGTCAACAAATCTCCTTTGTTTTACCCAGCAAAATCTGGGAGTGTAAGAGTGGCAAGACTTACAATTTCAAAATGCCAAAGGGAAGTCACAATGCATTTCCTTTCAGTGAAAACATGGAAGCAACTGACTTAATCAGGAAAAGAAAACTTTTGTATGCTGAAGATACCAAGATATTCTGAGAGAAAGTACATTCACCTAACTCTTGTTTCAGTATATAATTATGACTTCTATATTATTACCAACTTTTAGACTCTTACTCTTCCTGATTTATGAAGCCAACTACGACATAAGTATGTCTGTGTAGGAAACTCACAGTAATGATACAGTTAGATACTGTCAGTGGTTTCAAGGATGCATGGGATATCTTGGGATACATTCCCCACAGGTAATCTGCAATCACTGTACTCTGGAGCTCCTCCGGAACTCACTGATTTTCATAAGGAAAAATCTGTTCTTACTGTTGACTCAACTTGCGTATACCCAGCTGAGTAGTAAAGGAGAGTAAACTGACTCTTATAACTGTATCTGGAACAATGGCATGCAAAGGTATGTTGTATGCCTGATATTGACTCATTCTGCTTGACTGCTACTTGACTCATTCTCTAAAAATAGGATTATTTTGTTTTGTTTTCCATTTCAAAAGGTCATTTAAATTTAAGTAGATGCTGCAAAGAAAAGACCATGCTAAAAACTCATATTCCTACTTACATTGATGCAGATAATTACTGCAATTAGAAAACTAGTGTTAGGGCAGAAGCCTCAGTTCTGGGAGTCCCAGCAGAGTGAGTTTAGCTGCCTGCCCCAATACACCAATTACAGAGATGAGTGATGGTGGAAAGCAGAGAAAGGAAACTTAATTAATGCGGCACATTAGGAGGAGAACAGACAAAGCAGTCTAGGAACTCCAAGTCTGCAAGAATTGACATGAGTTTGCATAGAGGAAGAATTAGGGCAGAGGGAAAGAGGTATGCATAATTAAGCATGTCGGTCAAAGTGCAATGGATTGATCATAATTTCAATTCTGGTTTTGCAAAAAGATTCTTTACTGCTCCATGGGGCCAATCTGGTTCCCATAAGATTTCGACTGTCATCAATGTAGATAAGTGCCCTCATTTGTGAGTGATGTGAATTGCTGGGCTTTGCTAGTTTTTGAATATAAGGTGGCTGAGAGTCTATAACAATGACTGTTTTGGAGGTTTGGGACAGGACATTGAAAAGTCAAGGGTAAGGTGCCTCAGCTAGTCTCATCCCTGTGCCTGCATTCTGAGGGGGAAGGAGATAGGTAGATGAGCTATTCCATAGACATCTACAGAGAATTGACACGCCTGTGAGCAAAGGCAATTCTGGGGCTGACATATGGTTCAAGAGAAAATAAAGCTTTTATTCTGCCTTATGGACCAAATGAGGAGTCAATGCCTTTAGTAAAAGTAGTTTCTAAATGCCAGCTTCAAACTTACAAGTCCAAAGTTAGGGGCTAATCTAACTGCCTGACTTTAAAAGGGAGCATTTCAAACTTTCTAGAATTTGGAGAAGAAAGCTGTTGTGATCCTGTCAGTTTGCCTGGACAGCTAACCAGTTACCATTTTCCCTCCCCAGGCCATTTCTCCTTTTAGGATTCATATCTTCACATTGTCACGAGAAGTGCTAATGCTGGCAAGTTCCCAGCTTATCTGTTCATGAGGGAAACCTCTGTCTTGCGTTCATAAAGAGTTACACAGGATCTACTTGTGAAAGGGTTCTGGTCATATGGCCAGTGGTTAGTGGCATCTACCTGAGCCTTGCTGGAAGAACAAGACAACACTGAGAGACAAATGTTCCTTTCATTAGTGACCTGGGTTGAAACGAATCGAGACCATCATACCAACATTTTTATGATTGTGTGATTGTCTATAACATCTTTCTGTCATGCATAAAGCACCTTAACACATGCATATATGAAAAGGTAGGTTAGAGTACCACAAAGTTTCACTCAGTAGTTTCCCCAAGGCCATTCTGTGGTTATAAAATGTTTATGTCAAAAGCCTCCTATAATAAACTGTAAGCATTCTGATTTTACAAATTAAAGGAGGCACTTAGAAGGCTCCTCTGTGAGGCTCTGGTCAGGGTCAACTGTGAGCTGACATTCTCTCTATTAAAACAATATCTTCCTTATAGCTGCAAATCTGTTGTCATTATCAGTCTGGAATAAGAGATATCTTCTCTTGTTAATAACTTTTGTTCAAAGCATCTTTAAGCCTCACTCCTTGTGTTTCTGCTGCAGCACTGCACTGAACATCTTAGTTCTAACCTACCCTAGGCTGCCTGGACTTCACGTTGTAAGCTTCCTTTCACTCCGAGCATCTGCACAGCTGCTCTGTTTTCCAGGAATACATTAAGAAATGACTCCTTTTTATATTTTGGAGATCAGCCCTCTGTCTGATGTGGGGTTGGTGAAGATCTTTTCCCATTCTGTGGGCTGCCATTTTGTCTTGTTAACTGTGCTCCTTGTCTTACAGAAGCTTCTCAGTTTCAGGAGGTCTCATTTATTAATTGTCGATCTCAATGTCTGTGCTACTGGTGTTATGTTCAGAAAGCGGTCTCCTGTACCAATTCGTTCAAGGGTACCTCCTCTTTGTCTTCTAAGAGGTTCAGTGTGGCTGGAATTATGTTGAGATCTTTGATCCAACTGGACTTAAGTTTTGTGTATGGTGATAGATATGGGTCTAATTGTAGTTTTCTACATGCTAGTACCATTTGTTGAAGATGCTTTCTTTTTTTCACTGTATAATTTTAGTTTCTTGGTCAAAAATCAGGTATTTGTAAGTGAGTGCATCCATATGAAGGTTTTCAATTCAACTCCATTGGTCTACCTGTCTATTTTTGTGCCTGTTTTCAGGACTATAGCTCTATAATAAAGTCAGGGATGGTAATGCCTCTGGATGTTCCTTTATTATACAGGGTTATTTTGGCTATCCTGGGTCTTGATTTTCCATATAAAGTTGAGTACTCTCCTTTCAAGGTCTGTGAAGGATTGTGCTGGGATTTTGAAAGGGATTGCATTGAATCTATAGATTGCTTTGGGTAAGACTGCCATTTTTACTGTGTTGATCCTATCTATCCAAGAGCATGGAAGAAGCTAGTCACCAAAACACCAAATAATTCAGTTACAAAGTAGGGTACAGAACTAAACAGAGAATTCTCAATAGAGGAATCTAAAATGGCTGAAAGACACTTTAGAAATTGTTCAACATCCTTAGCCATCAGGGAAATGCAGTGGCTAAAATAAAAAACACCAATGACAGTTTATGCTGGAGAGGATGTGGAGAAAGGGGAAAGCTTCTCCATTGCTGGTGGGAGTGAAAACTTGTACAGCCACTTTGGAAATCAGTATGGCAGTTTCTTAAGAAAATGGGAACCAGTCTACCTCAAGATCCAGAAATTCCACTCTTAGGCATATACATTCATAAAATAAGGACATCTGTTCAACCATGTTCATAGCAGCATTATTTGTAATAACCAGAACCTGGAAGCAACCCAGATGCCCCTCAACTGAAGAATGGATACAGAAAATGTGGTACATTTACACAACACAGTACTACTAAGCAGAAAGGAAAAAAAAAACAACAATGGAATCTTGAGATTTGCAGGGAAATGGATGGAACTAGAAGAAACCATCCTAAGTGAGGTAATCCAGTCACAGAAAGACAAACTTGGTATGCACTCACTCATATGTGAATTTTAGACATAGAATAAAGGATTACCAGCCTACAATCCACACCTCCAGAGAAGCAAGGAAATAAGGAGGACTGTAAGAGAGACATGCATGGTCCCCCAATGAAGCAGAAAAGACAAGAGCCCCTGAACAAATTGGGAGCATGGGGGGAAGGGGAAGGAAGGTAGGAGAAAGAGGAGGGGAGAAGAGGAGGGGGTACAAGAACATGAGGGATCAGGAAGATTGAGTGGGGAGATGAATAGAGGAGAACAATAAAAAGAGACACAAAAATAGAGGGAGCCACTGTAGGTTTAAAGAGAAATCTGGCACGAGGGAATGGTACAGAGATCCACAAGGATGACCTCAACTAGGAACCTAAGCAGTAGTAGAGAGGCTACTTTGAAAGCCCTTCCCGTATGTTGAGAGAGATGACTACCCTAGATGCCATCCTAGAGCCTTCATCCAGTAGATGATGGAAACAGAAGCAGAGATCCACAGCTAATCACTGAGCCTAACTCCTAGAATCCAGTTTCAGAGAGGAAGGAGTGACCAATAAAGGGGTCAAGACCACACTGGGAAAACCATGCCGAAACAGCTGACCTCAGAAACTGGGAACTTGTGGACTCCAGTCTGGCAGCTGGGTAACCAACATAGGACCAAACCAGATCCCCTGAACAGCCTTCATCCAGTAGCTGATGGAAGCAGAAGCAGGCACCCACAGCTAAGCACTGAGCCATACTCCTGGAATCCAGTTGTAGAAAGGAAGGAGGTATGAGCAAAGCAGTCAAAACCATGCTGGAGAAACCCACACAACCAGCTGACCTGACCTAGTGAGAGTACACAGACCCCAGTTGGGGAACCAGCATTGGATTGAACCAAACACTCTGAATGTGGGTGCCAGTTAGGAGGCCTGGGCAGGCTATGGGACCTCTAACAATGGAACCATCATTTATCCCTAGTGCACAAATGGACTTTATAAGCCCATTCCCTATGGAGAGATACTATTTCAGCACAGATAAAAGGAGGCCCTAGGCCCTTTCCCAAATGTTGTAACAGACTATAATGATCACCCATGGAAGGCCTCACCATCCTTGGGTAGTGGGTGGGGGGTGGGTTGGAGAGTTGGTAGGGGGCATGGGAGGATGGAGGGGAGAGGGAATGGGGGGATTGATATGTAAAATGATTGTTTCTAAATTTCAAAAATAAAGGAAAGAAAAGAAGAAGAAGAAGTGACTCCTAAGCCCCACCCAAGCTTTAAAGGACCAGTTTGGTGTGTTTAGCTCTCTCATTTTTTGAGATGAGCCATCTTGCAATAAAAGTGTTGATTTTGCCTAAACAAATAAATAAATAAATGTCATTTTTGTAATCATCTAATGACACATACAATTGGACAAACCAAACATTAACCAGACAGAAGTTCTAAGACATTTTAAATGATGAACATGGATTTTTTTCCTGGCTTCTAGAGGAAGATATCAGCAAGCCTGGTATTCATCAAGTCTGCACCAGCTGGTAAATAGTTGTTGCACTGTCTTAAAGGTCTTCCCCAACAGTTGCCTTCAAGAACTCCTCTTCATTGCATGGTGGCAGCTGGCATGGCAGTGGATTTTAGAACCCAGAAGTCCTGCATAATTCCATTGTAACTCTCCAGCATGGAACTAGTTGCCAAAATAGTTTTGAGGTTTTTGGATTTTGGTTTGTTTTTGGTTTGTTTGTTTGTTTTCAGGAAGGCAAGCACAAGAGACAAGTTGGTGTCCTGATGCTCTGGTTTGCATATTGGCTCCCTTTTATCCTCGTGCACGTAGCAGCTTACTTCCTCCAAATGCACATCATATATATACACACCCCTCTCCAAAACAACGCACCTAGAAACCTTCTAAACCCTTCACCCCTCCAGGTGCATCAGGCTCCATGGATTTCCATCTCTGAACAATAAAATTTCCTTCCCTAGTGACATTCAGATTTAGACAAATTCCATTCAAATATATCCCAATGTATCTAAGTTTGAAGAATAGAATAGCTAATCTCGTCTGAAGTGGGTATTAGCGAATGCACAGTAAGGCAAAATTATGTCCTCCAGCAGACTTTTAGGGAGAATCCCCTATTTATCATCTTATGCCTATGTATAATTGAATGTACATGTGATTAGAATTAGATGCATTATGGGAAGGAAATATGCATTAGAAGTAAATGAATGTATGACCAAATCATCAATCAAAATAGAGAACCACCCTCACTACACCCCTTAGTAATTAATTCCTCCTTCTTTTGAGCCCCATAAAAGGAAGCACTGAACAATAAATAGCCAGACCCTTAAGTACTTACACTGCTGTGACCCCCCATGAAGACTGACAGCACATCATCCTCAGGTCTGTTCTATTGCTTTGCTCCAAATAAAGTTAGTTTTGCTTCTTGGTAAATCTGTGTGAGCCCTTGTTTTCAATTCTTTGAATAAGAGCCAACAACTTGAAAACAATTGTCCTAGACCCTGACCACCAGTAAAATTTCTGCAAGTCACTAATTTCACCCAAGTTCTGGAGGGGCAATGGCAGTGATTTGGTGTCAATAATATAATAATAACTGACAAGGGAACAAATCTAAGCGAAACTGAAAATCCAATCTGCACTTAGGAAAAAGATCAATGTAGCACTATGCCCTGAACCAAAAGGATCCAAGAGTCCTGTGAAAACTGTCAAGAAAAGACAACAAAGATTAGGAAAACTAATGCTTTAAATGTACCACCTAAAATGGTTTAATTGTAATCTTCAACAGGATAAATGCCTTTCATCATAAACCTCTTATTTATTTACTGCAACCGTTATCATGTGTAGGTGTTGAAACACATTTTGGTTCAGTATTTAATAACTTGTCAAATACATATTGAGCTTTTGTGAATTTGGATGCATCTAGCATATGGAGGAGAAAATAATTATAAAGAATTTACAATGGGGGCAGTCCCATGGTGGGATTTATTGGCATAATTAAGGCTAGTGATGAAAGATGGGTAGAGGCTAAAGGAGAGATGCGGATTATGAAGAAGATGGCTGAGAAGCACTGCCTCTGACTGTGGGAGACTTTTACTGGATAAAATCACTTCTCTTATTGTGTAATTTATGAGATGCAAAAAGATATATGAAACAAACAGAAGAAATCGATAAAATTCAACCATGGCACATACACAGAAAAACAAATCTGTAAATGAATGTTCTCAGATCCACATTTGTTTACATGGAGTCAGTGATGGCAGTGATAGGAAGGTAGGCAGGGTGGTAAATGAAATGGAAGCATACTTAGAGCCTCAAGACAAAGTGAGTAGTTTGTGAAGGAATGTGACTCAGAGCAAAGTAGCTGTCAATCTCATGAGGGGTGTCTGGGATCCTTCTATGTGGGACATTCTATACAGCAGTGGGACTGATACTGTCCTTTAAGAGACTCCCACTATCAGGAGAGTTGATGGAGAATCACAGAACCACAGATCATTATAATCCATTTCAGTCAGCAATGAGTGCTGTGGAGATGTAGAAATGGGCCAGCAATTCTGATCAAGAAACATTAAGCACAAGATATATTTTCAGATTAAATAGAGACCAATGATGAGAGACATTATTTTTTAATCAGAGAAGACAATGTGCCTAGGAAAACCTCAGTAGTCTGGGAAGTCTAAAGAAACATCCTCATTATTGTCCTATCATAAGAAACAAGTCAAGGAGAATGTAGAGTCAGGGCTTTCTAGAGGGAAAGAAACAATAAGATGAACATATATTCAAGGGAGTTGTATTAGATGGCCTTATGCAATACAGTCTGGGTGGTCCAGCAATGACTGCCTTCATATTAAAGATGCTTAGAAACTGGTGGGTACTCAACCTATAAGGCTAGATGCCTCAATAATTCCAATCTAACACTGAAGGTCTGGAGGATTTCTGGAGATAGAAGGATGAAACCTACATTCTGATGCCATTGAAGGATGGCAGCAGCAGTTATAAACCCAGGGCAGCAGTAACCCATAGGGAAGAATGCATTTACAAGCTTTTCTCTCTGTCGTATATCTGCCAGAAGGTACTGTTGCATTTATAGTAGATCTTCCCATTTCAATTAACATAATCAAGAAAGTGCCTCACTAGTATGCCCATAAACTAACCTAATCTAGATAATCCTTCACAGATGTGCTCAGAGGCTAACATAATCTAGATCATCACTTATAGACATGCACAGAAGCTGACCTAATCTAGATAATCCCTCACAGATGTAAGCAGAGGTTAACATAATCTAGTTCATCACTTATAGGTGTGTCAGAGGCTAATGTAATCTAGATAATTCTCCACAGATGTACCCAAAGGATAAACTAATCTGGATAATTCCCTACAGATGTGCTCAAAGTCTAGCCTAATCTAGGTAATTCCTCACAGATGTGCCCAGAAGCTCATCTCATGAGTGATTCTAGACACCATAAATTAAAAAACCAGCACTAAGCATAAAGTGACTCCCAGCATATTTCTATAGCATTTTAAAATGAAGTGTCATCTATAAGAGAAACTATGTCCTTGAACATGTTCTTTATTCCTGCAGCATTGCATGACATTGCTTAGTCTTCCCAGCCTCAAAGCCTCCACCTTCAGACAGAATGGCCTCTACTTTCTGACAGGCCCAGTGGAAACAGGTATTAAGACGCTTGACTTGGAATGGCATGGGAAGAGATTTTTTTTTTATCAACTCCACATCATAAAGTGGGCTAATATCCAAAATATAAAAAGAACTCAAAGAACTAGTTACCAAGAAAACTAATAATCCAATTTTAAATGGGGTACAGATATAAACACAGAATTCTCAATAGAGAAATCTCATATGACTGAGAAACACATAGCCAGAACATGGAAGCAACCTAGATACCTCTCAACTGAAGAATGGATGGAGAAAATGTGGTACATTTACACAACGGAGTACTACTCAGTGGGAAAAAAAAAACAATGGAATCTTGAAATTTGCAGGAAAATAGGTGGAATTAGAAGAAACCATCCAGAGTGAGGTAACCCAGTCACAAAAAGGCAAAAATGGTATGTACTCACTCATTTATGGATTTAAGACATAGAGCAAAGGAGTACTAGCCTACAGTCCACACTGCCAGAGAAGCTAGAAAACAAGGAGGACCCTAAGAGAGACATACATGGTCCCCTGGAGAAGGGGAAAGGGACAAGATCTCCTGAGCTAATTGGGAGAATGTGGGAGGGGAGAACAGGGGGAGAGAGGAGGACATGAGAGAGCATGAAGATTTAGTCAGGGGAAGAATAGCGGAGAGCAAGAAAAGAGATACCATAATAGAGGGAGCCATTATAGGTCTAAAGAGAATTCTGGCACTAGTGAAATATCCATAGATCTACAAGATTAACCCCAACTAACAATCTAAGAAATAGTCAAGAGGCTACATTAAAAGTCCTTCTCCCATAATGAGATTGATAACTACCTTATATGCCATCCTAGAGTATCCAGTAGCTGATGGAAGCAGAATCTGACACCCACAGCTAAACACTGAACTGAACTCTGGAATCCAGTTGCAGAGAGGGAGAAGTGATGGGCAAAGGGGTCAAGACCAGGCTGGAGAAACCCACAGAAACAGCTGACCTGAACAATGGTTTGCTCATGGACCCCAGACTGATAGCTGGGAAATCAACCAGCATAGAACTTATCCATGCCCCCTGAATGAGAATGTCAGTTTGGAGGTCTGGGCAATCTATGGGGCCTCTGGTAGTGGATCAGTATTTATCCCCAGTACAGGAATGGACTTTGGGAGCCCACTCCACATAGAGGGATACTCTCTCAGCCTAGACACATAGGGGAGGGTCCAGGCCATGCACCAAATGTTATGATAGACTTTGAAGATTCCCCACGGAGGGCCTCACCCTCCCTGGGGAGCAGAAAGAGGCTGGGACAGGGGTGGAGGAGCAGGGGAGGAGGGGTCGGAGAGGGAACTTGGATTGACATGTAAAAGAAGCTTGTTTCTAATTTAAAATTGGTCTAATTACAATTATAAAAATAAAAAATAAATGTTCAATATCCTTAGCCATCAGGGAAATGCAAATCAAAAATACTTCAAAAATTCCATTTTGCATTTGTCAGAATGGCTAAGATCATAAACACAAGTGACAGTTCATTCAAGAGGAACAAAACACTCCTCCATTGCTGGTGAAACTTGTACAATCACTAATTATAATCAATATGATGGTTCCTCAGAAAACTGGGAATCCATCTACCTCAAGAACCAGCTATACCACTCATAGGCATATGCCACAGGAACACTCCATCCTTCCACAAGGACACTTGCTCAGCTATGTTCATTGCTGCTCTATTATTTTTTTATTTCACTTATTGCTTTATTGACTCTTTGGGAGTTTTACATCATACACCCCAATTCTACTCACCTCCTGGTCCCTGCATATCCTCTCCTCACACCTGAGTGAGGTAACCCAGAAAAACAAACATGGTATGTACTCACTTATAAATGGATATTAGCTATTAAGTAAATGATAATCATGATACAATCCACAGACCAGGAGAGGCTCAGTAACAAGGAGGACTTTCAAAAGGATGTATGGATCTTATTGGGAAGATGAAATAGATTTTGTGGGTAGCCTGGGGTGTGGGGCAAGTGGAAATGGGAATAAGAAGGATCCAGTGAGAAGGGTTGGAGAGGGAGTGTGTGGGGCATGGAATGGATGACTGGAGTTAGAGGACATTGGTTGACCAATGTGGAAACTTAGTGCAGTAGAAACTCCCAGGAGTCTATGAGAATGACCCTAGCAAGGATTCCAAGTAATGGAGAATACAGGAGCCTGAACCAGCCATCCTCTGTAACCAGGCAATTTCTAGTGTTGGGACTGTGACAGCAAACCAGCCACCAAACTTCTGACCTACAGTCTACTCCACCTGCAAGAGGTGCTGGGGTAATGGTGGCACAGAACTCATGGGAGTGACCAACCAATGACTGGTCCAACTTTAGGGCCATGCCCAAAGTGGGAGCCCATGCTGGTCATTGCCTGAATGACCAGAAGCTGGATGCTGGATAGCCAAGAGATATAGGGTAGATAAAAATCAACACAATGATTTCTAATGATATTTCACTATACTCATAGATTGATACCCAGCCCAATCAACATCAGAGAGGCTTCTGCCAGAAGCTGATGGGAGCAGATGCAGAGACACACAGCTGAGAGAGAGAGCCAAAATTGGAGATCTCTATTGGCTCCCTCTCCTTGGAGCTCAGGGGGATTCCTGAGAAGAACAGGAGGAAGAATTGTAGGATCCAGAGGGGTCAAGGATATCAGAACATGGCCCACAAACATCAACTAAGCAGGGCTCATAGAGACTGAAAGGACAATCATGAAGCCTGAATAGATCTGTACTAGGTCTTCTGCATATGCTATGGCTGTTAGCTTGGTGTTCTTGTCAACTCCTAACAGTGGGACCCATTTCCTTCTACTGGGTTGCCTCATCGAGCTTTGTTTTGAGGGTTTGTGACTAATATTATTGTGTATCTTGTTATGCTGTGTTCATATGATATTACTAGGAGGCCTGCACTTTTCTGGAGGGAAACAGAGAAGGGATGGATGGGGTGGAAGGAGTGGAGGGAGAAAACTGTAGTTGTTATGTATTAAAAACAAACAAAAAAGACACAAGGCTGGGTGGGAGGAGAAAATATATAACTACAGCCTCTACCTAGGGGATAAACCACCATGCAATGAGGAGATTGTGAAATTTAAGCATCTTTGACTCTAATGTCTAAATCTGTAACCCTCAGTGATGCCATACTAATTCAATTAATATCAATTAGAGAAGAATGTAATGAGAAGGTCAGCTTGTTGGTTCTGAAGTAATGGCTCAGTAGCTAAATGGTTGCTCCTCTTGCAAAACATTCAGGTTTGATTTCCAGCACCCATGTGGTAAGCTCTCAAATATTTTCAACTCCAGTTCCAGGGGATCCAACATCTTCTTCTGCCTCCAAAGGCACTGAGTATACACAAGATACACAGACATATGTGTAGACAAAGCACTCATACACATAAAAGAAAAAGAAATAAATCTTTAAAGAAAAAGTCAGCTTTTCATTCATGTTGTGAGGTGATCAGCAAACAGACTTAGCCAGTGAGTAAATGTACTGATCAGTACAGACAAAGAACATCTCCCACTTTATCAGAAGTTCCTTTTAACAACACCAATGTAGAATTAGGAGTAAGAAAATAAACAGAAATAAAGTGAAAATTAGAAATCAGAAAGGACAGTAGTGGTTATGGAGTAGAGCCCACAAGAGCCTACAAGACAAGCTGTGTATTCCGCGCATGGTAGAGCCAGAAAAAAAAATGAAAGCTGTTCAAGCCCTTTGGAGCCCAGAAGATCATGAGTGAGTCCCAGACATTGGGCAATGAGCTTTCATGATGTTGTTTTTGCTTTGACCTGATTATATCTGTGCTTTTGTCTTTACCTCTTGGAATAAGAAAGAACTAATTAAAAAAAATATTTTACAGGAGCCCACAGTTAGGAAAATTTGAAATTTTAAAGAGAAATTGGATATTTTTTTTAAATATTGGAAAATTTAAAAGCCTGTGGGACTTTTAAAGTTATAACATGTCTTGTACTATGATGGTAATATTAACATTAGGTCTTGGGGATAAGGAAACGTTATGATTGAAGGTGATTTTTTTGTGGGTTATGTTGACAAGAGGTCAGTTACACTGTTTAGTTTTTGTCAACTTGACACAAACTAGAGTCAACTGGGAATTTCAGTTGAGGAATTGCCTCCATCAGATTGAACTATGAGCATGCATGTGGCATTTTCTTAATAAATAATTGATATTCGAGGGAATATACCACTATGGGCCATGCCACACTTGAGTAGGTAATACTGGGTTTTATAAGAAAACAATCAGAGAAATGATGCATGCAGCATTTAGCATGCAGCACTCCTCTGCTCCCCCATGATCTCTTCTTCATTTCCTGCTTCCAGGTTCCTGTTTGAGTTCCTGCCCTGACTTCCCTCAGTGATAGAGTTGGTCTTGGAAATGTTACTCAAATAAGACCTTTCCTCCCCTAAGCTGGTTTTGGTTGGGGTCCTAAGTAGGAGACAGACAGAATAGGGTAGCTCTTACAGCACAAGCTTCTGCTTTGTGGGATACCCTTCACTCCACTCCCAAAAGAGGACCTGGAGCACAACGGAGCCAGGAAAGAGGTGAGGGGACAAAAAAGATAAGCACCAGTTTGACACTATCCAACTTTCCTGTGCTCCCCATGGTCTCCATCCCCCAATTTCCCACCCCCAAACTCAGTCTTAATTAACATTGCCTTTAAAGGAAGAATATTCTCACAATGCCCAGATACACATCATCTACGTGCCTTCTCTTTTCAGTCATTTATAATTTTAAGATCTCTCCTAGTTTCTGATGGTGTTAAGGTAATATACTGAATGGCAAAATGAATAAAAATGTCAAAACATTTTTAAAATTGAGATTTCAGGCTTTTTCATATTCATAAATGACTCAAAGTATATGTTTGAAATTTGCAATGCATTTTAAATAAAAGCAAATGCTTCCTTTTAAAATGTGACAAATGGAAAGATAAAACAATTCTTAATTGTTATTCTAAATTATTCTTTCTTGATCATTTAAATGCAAGCTGCTAACGATGCAGCTATGGTCTTCAGAGTGCTTGTGCTTAGTCTAGAATTTGGCTAAGGTATACTGTGCTGAATAATTTTTTCCAAGTAGTCAATGATGGTTATGCTTTCCTGAGTACATATACGTTATGTTTCTCTCTGTGCACATGCATTTGTCCACACAAAGATTAGTGTGCCTCTCACCACAATTTTTGTGAATTGTGTGCTGTGATTGACAACAGGGAGCCTGCAAGGAACTATGAAAACCACTTTTCCTGTATAATTTAGATTGCACCACCAGCTCTTGTAGTGTTTACTATGATACTCAGGGTATTCTTCCAGGAAGAATTGGCTTATGAAATCAACACCAGCTGTTGATACCTACTTTTACTACTTACCTTGTTATCATTGTGGATCAATTACATTTTATTTATTTTTTAGCTTTTAAAGCTATCTGAGTTATGTAAATTTCAGGACAGATCTTAAACTTGATGTTTATACCTACCTGGAATATACCTCGACTATGCAGGTGGTGAGAGAGAAAAAGGTAGGTGTGCATGATTTTTAAAATTGGGGAACCTAACTAAGTGATCATAGTGGCAGTTATACCATTTCAATCTTTGCATTGGGAGAGATATATTAAAAGCCATACGTTTTATTGTCCATGAAGATATTTTGAACAAAGCCATCATCCACCAAGAATAAGACTTCCTTAGTTTAGAATATACCTTTAATCTCTGCTCGGGAGGCAGAGGCAAGTGGATCTCTGTGAGATTGATGCCAGTCTCATCTACAAACTGAGTTCTGAGACAACCCATGCTACATAGAAAGATGCTATCTCAAACAACAACAACAAATATATGGAAACATTCACTTTCCTCTCATTTTCTCACTTTGCAGCTCACTGTCTCAGAGGGAAACTGCATTATGAGTTTCCCAATGAAGAAGGATGGAGAAGGCCATTGTCAAAAATCTGAGTCCAGTGAGCTGTTAAGAAATGAATTATGCCTACAACCATGTGAATGGACTATATCCATATTCCTGACCTTCAAAATGTATGAGGTAATAAATTCTTGTTCTTCTGTGATGTTAAATATCAAGTGATTTGCTACACAGATAACTAAAAGACAAGGCTAAGCATACTACAAGGAAATAATCATGTACCTTTGTACTTCCATGTTCATCCTTATCTCCTTTGCTTTTTGTTGGACTAGAGGCTCTTAAAGACAGAACTCTTCTTTTTTTCTTTATTTTTTTATTTGAATTAGAAACAAGATTGTTTTACATGTCAATTCCGGTTCCCACTCACTCCCTTACTCCCCTACCACCACCACCCCTGCAACTAATACCCTACCTATCACATATCCTTTCTGCTCCCCAGGGAGGGTAAGGCCTTCCATAAGGGGTCATCAGAGTCTATCATATCCTTTGGGATAGAGCCTAGGCCCACCCCAGGTGTCTTGAGTGAGGGAGTATCCCTCAATGTGGATTGGGCTCCCAAAGTCCACACCGATGCTAGGGATAAGTACTGAACTACTACAGGAGGTCCTGTAGATTTCTGAGGTTTCCTCACTGAAACCCATGTTCCTGGGGTCTGGATCAGTCCCATGGTGGTATCCCAGCTATCAGTCTGGGGACCAAGAGCTCCCCGATGTTCAGGTCAGCTGTTTCTGTGGGTTTCACCAGCCTGGTCTGGACCCCTTTGCCTATCACTCGTTCTTCTGTGCAACTGGATTCCAGTTCAGTTAAGTGATTAGTTGTAGGTTTCTGCTTCTACTTCCACCAGCTGCTGGATGAAGGCTCTAGGATGGCATATAAGTCAGTCATCAATCTCATTATCAGGGTAGGGCATTTAAGATAGCCTCTCCTCTGTTGCTTAGATTGTTAGTTGGTGTCATCTTTGTAGATCTCCAGACATTTCCCTAGTGCCTGATTTCTCTGTAAATGTAAAATATCTCCATCTATTATGGTATTTCCTTTCTTGTTTTCTTCTATTCTTCCCCTGACTCAACCTTTCTGCTCCCTCATGTCCTCCTCACCCCTCCCCTTCTCTCCTTCTCATTCTCCTAGCTCCTTTCCCCCACCTCCCTTGCTCCCAATTTGCTCAGCAGATCTTGTCCCTTTCCCCTTTTCCAGGGGACCATGTATGTCTCTCTAACAGTCCTCCTTGTTTACCAGTTTCTCTGGCAGTGTGGATTGTAGGCTGGTAATCCTTTACTCTTCATCTAAAATCCACATATGAGTGAGTACATGCCAAGTTTGTCTTTTTGTGATTGGGTTACCTCCCTCTGAATGGTTTCTTCTAGTTCCATCCATTTTCCTGCAAATTTCAAGACTCCATTGTTTTTTTTTTTCCCACTGAGTAGTACTCCATTGTGTAAATGTACCACATTTCACTATCCATTCTTCAGTTGAGGGGCATCTAGGTTGCTTCCAGGTTCTGGCTATTACAAATAGTGCTGCTATGAACATCGTTGAACAGATGTCTTTGTTGTATGAATGTGCATCTTTTGGGTATATGCCTAAGAGTGGAATTGCTGGATCTTGTGGTAGATTGATTCCCATTTTCCTGAGGAGTCACCATACAGATATCAAAAGTGGCTGTACAAGTTGGCACTTCCACCAGCAGTGGAGGAGTGAGTGTTTCCCTTTCTCCACATCCTCTCCATCATAAACTATCATTGGTGTTTTTGATTTTAGCCATTCTAACAGGAGTAAGATGGTATCTCAGAGTTGTTTTGATTTGCATTTTCCTGATGGCTAAGGATGTTGAACACTTCCTTATGTGCCTTTCAGCCATTTTAGATTCCTCTATTGAGAATTGTCTATTTAGTTCTGTTCCCCACTTTTTAATTGGATTATTTTGTATTTTGGAGACTAGCTTGTTGAGTTCTTTGTATATTTTGGAGATCAGCCATTAGTCAGATGTGAGGTTGGTGAATATTTTTCCCAGTCTGTGGGCTGCCATTTTGTCTTACTGTGTCCTTGGCCTTACAGAAGCTTCTCAGTTTCAGAAGGTCCCATTTATCAATTGTTGATCTCAGTGTCTGTGCTACTGGTGTAATGTTCAGGAAGCAGTCTCCTATACCAATTAATTCAAGAGTATTTCCCACTTTGTCTTCTAATAGGTTCAGTGTGGCTGGATTTATATTGAGGTATTTGATCCATTTGGACTTAAGTTTTGTGCATTGTGATAGACATGGATCTATCTGCAGTCTTCTACATTCCAACATCCAGTTATGCCAGCACCATTTGTTGAAGATGCTTTCTTTATTCCATCATATAAATTTAGCTTCTTTGTCAAAAATCAAGTGTTCGTAGGTTTGTGGTTTAATATCGGGGTTTTCAACTCTATTCCATTGGTCTATCTGTCTATTTTTGTGCCAATACCAAGATGGACAAAACTCTTCTTTAGTGAAGTAAAAATTGTATCATGTAAAAATGTCTTCTATCATCCAGCCCACCAAAGCAAAGCCAACTCAGCCATTATGCATCGAATCTCTTCCTCTGGTCACCATGTCTCCATTGCTACTAATAAAGAAAGGTCAGAGATTATGTCACTCTGCATCAAGGAAGCACATAGTGAGACAAATCAGTGAGACTGGGGACAAAGGGAAAAATACTCAGCCAAAATGTTACAGAAGGCTGAGGGAGGAGCAGCCAAAGGAATGCAGTTGAGAGAAGAGTTTCATTGGAATTTAGACAGGTGTAGGATGAGAAAGGTGTCCTGAAAGATAACAGCAAAGGAAATATCATACAGTAGCAATGAAAATCACAAATTCTTATTTAGACTAAGCCTCCTTGATTGCAGAAGCATTCTAAAACAACAGTAGGCCTTGTTTAATAGTTGTCAGAAAACCCAATAGCAGCATAAGAATTCATAAGTGTTATCTTTTTATTATCTTATTTTATACCAAGGGGAACTTAAGACACTGATGTTTCTTGTTTGCTATCCTACATGAGCCACTCAGGTGCTATGCTGTTGGGGTACTTGGCAAGTGGTGACTCAATTATTTACTTGCATTTCCTGTTCTTTTCCAAGTTTGAGAGTAAAGCAAGCCTCTCAAGAAAAGTGGGTATCTTCTAATCAGCATGCAGGAATTACAACTTGGGCATTCAAGTATGTGAATATTCCTACTCTGGTTTGTATCTGAAGCCGAGACCTAATAACGAAGAAGAATCCCAGCTCACTGGGGAGAACATGAAGCAACCAGACCACCTCTTAAAGGGTGTTAGTATCTCAGACAAGTTTGGACATCTCATGTTGCTAATTGTCTTTGTGCTTGGCATCTCACAGTGGTGAGGTGTTTCTTTTTTCTTTGTATGGCTCATTAAATCCAGCACAAATAATGGAGCCCAAAGGCCCTGTGCTTTACATAGTGTCAAGAGAATCTGATCACTTTACAGTCCATAAGCTTTGAAGATTTTAAATTAAGCTTGGTCCTGCTAGGGAAAAAAATCCCTCCAAAGGAGTCTGATAGCACACTTTGGCTTCAGGACACGTGTGAACACAAAGAACACACTTGTTTTCCACCTTAAAGAGCATCTGGCTGGGAATTTTTACTGCAATCGCTCCAACATATCACTAAAATACCTATGAAGAAACAGCACAAGATAAAAGTTCACACCTCCCAGAAATGAGGACTGATAGAAAACTTAAATTCCTTAAGTCTGGAAATTCTACCGACTACCCACCTCCAAGTGCTAGAGTAAGAAAAATATGCGTGTACCTTCAAGTGCCATATTTTGTGAAACAGGGAATAAATCGGGTAGGAGATATTTCACCTCTTCTCACTGTCAAAGAAAAAGAAAAGTCAGGTAGACAATTCTGTACGTTTGGAGGTAGTACCGCTGCCTCCACCCCAACACACACACACACACACACACACACACACACACACACACACACACACATCTACCCATCTTTCTGTATCCATCTGTCTCAATCTGCTTTCTATTGTGACAAAACCCAGCCACAAATGGTCTTTTGGGGGCAGGAAAGGGTTTATTTGACTTACATATCCTAGGTCACAGCCCATTAGGGGAATACAAGCCAGAGATTTAAGGTAGAAACCTGGAGGCAGGAACTGAATTAGAGACCATGGAGACGAGCTGCTTACCGGCTTGTTCTCCATGGCTTGCTCAGGCTGCTTTCTTACACAACCCAGGATCACTTGACTAGGAATAACACTGTTTGCAGTGGGCAACCACCCATCTCTCATTAATCAAGAAAATGTCCCACAGGTATGCCTACAGGCCAAGATCATGGTCACATTTTTTTTTTCAAATAAGGTTCTCCCTTTTCCCAGATAACCCTAGCTTGTGTCAAATTGACAAAATCTAATCAGGACAGTTGACTCTTTGTTAAATTGACACATTAATAAATTACTGCTCAACTGTAACTTTTTCTGTCTCTAAGATCATACATCTTATATTAATATCAATATGACCGTATAAAATATAACTTTGAAAGTCCTATAGTCTTTAAAAATTCAAACATTCTAAAAGTTCAGTCTCTTTATCCATCTCTTAACTATGGGCTCCTGTAAAATCAAAACTAAGTTACTTTTGTACTCCAAGAGGAGAAAACCAGGGCACAGTCACAATCAAATAAAAGTCAAAGTGCCCAGCACCCTCTACCCATGGGTGGCACCACCCACATTGGGCTGATCACTCCAACAATTAAAGATCCCTCTGCTCAGGGAACTAACCAGGACAAAGTACAAGCCCCAGTACATGTTAGTTAACAGAGGAAAAAGACCCGGACTTAAGATTTATGGAAATCCTAATAATACCACACTAATTCCTGAGTGCAGCTATAGTGGAAATTTAACTCATCCTGGAATTTCTTACTTACGAGGATCAACACACTTTCATTATTGTTTCTTTTCATCTGGGTATGGTCATTGTGTTTGAGGAAAAGGCAATGCATCTGTGTTGATATTTTAGTTTTAACATTTGAGGTTAACAGGCCCATTCTACCCAATTCTAAAAAGTTAATGCCAATATTTTTCAAACTGTTCTTAAAAGTACAGCTGGAGGATCAATTTCTCATCATTCTATAGATTATCAACCTATAGCTTTGATTACCAAAATTAAGAAAAAATATCACAAGGAAATAAAGATACAACCTAATGTTCCTTATAAATATGCATGGGAGAACCACTATGGAAACCTTAGCATTTAAAATATTCAAAGTGTAAAATGACAAGTATCATGATCAGGTGATTTAGCTCCTTGCTGCAAGGACAGTAGAATATCAGAACTCATTCAATGTATGATGCCATAGTCACGGAATAAAGGAGTCCCTTACTATGTCACTTCACTAGATGCAAAAAAATCACTGGACAAAACACAGTACTCTTTCATAACTAAATCAGTCAACAAACTAGGAATAGAAGACACTTTGTTTAGGTTTGTAAAGATATATTTGACTACCCACCCCCACAGTTAACAATACACACCATGACAGAAGACTGTCAACTTTCCCTTCAATAACAGGAAAGACAAAAATGTTCATTCAGCTCTCCTCCACTCAACATTGTACTGTAAATTCAAGCTAGGGAAATTAAGCAGAACAAAAACTACAGAACATGGAAGAAGTAAAAACACATTTATTCAGAGACATTATTATCACTTATGGAACCCATGTTTAAATATTATTATAACTCATACAAAAGTTCAGCTAAGTTATAGTTTATAAGGAAATACACAAAATAAAATTCATTTCAAAACACATGTAATTTATAATATAAAAGTAAGGTTATATGAAAACCTTATTATATGAAAAGATTAAAATATGAAGGAATAAGATAGTTACAATTGTAAAGGATAAAACTGTGTTTGTTTTTGAGACAGGGTCTCTCTGCGTAGAATTGGCTGTCCTTGAATTCACTATGTAGACCAGGTTGACCTAGAACTCACAGAGATGTACTTATCTCAGCCTCCTGAATAATGCAACTTAAGGTATATCTCACTATAGCAGCTTAAGATATTTCTGATAAAAATGGAAGAAGATATAAATATGGGAATGTGTATAATGCTCATAGGTTAGAATGTTAATACAGATAAGACAGCAACACTCCCAAATCGATTAAGGATTCAATCTTTTCTCTATAAAAATCCTAACTGATTTTTATCCCCAAATGAATACTAGGGACATTGAAGAACTGGAATAATTTTGAAAAAGAAACATAAATTAGAGAAGTCACATGTCTCCTAATTCTGGACTTACCAGAGTAAACATTAATCAAATAATAATGAAACTGACATAACTATCAATGTACAGTTCAATGGAATAGTACCAACAGTATAGAAATAAAAGCCATACATCTGTGGTGAATGAACTGTAGTAAGATTGCCAAGACCACTCAGAGTAGAGTCTTTACAGCAAATAGTGTTAACAGTGTGGACTGTCTGTGTAGAAAGAATGAATTTGGTTCCTACTATATATCACCAAAAATGTAGCTCAAAATAGGTCAAAGACCTAAATATAAGAACTTAATCTGTAAATCATATTGAAAGAACTTTGAGCAAAAGTCCTTGTTTCTTTTGTGTAACTAATGTTTTCTTAACTGTGAAACCAATGGAACAAGGAACTAATATTTAAAATAAATGCATTGGGCATTGTCAAGGTAAATTGTGTTTGTGTGTGTGTGTGTGTGTGTGTGTGTGTGTGTGTGTGTGTGTGTGTGTGTACTACAAAGGGCACATTCAAAGAAGTTGACTGATCACACAAAGCACAAAAGAAAAGATTTTAATCCCATGTCTGATAATGAATTAGCACATAGATGATAGAAAACATTCTTAAAATTCAATAGCAAAAATAGAATTAGTGGGAAGATAGGAATTTGTTTATTATTGGTGTGTGTATGTGTGTGTGTGTGTGTGTGTGTGTGTGTGTGAGAGAGAGAGAGAGAGAGAGAGAGAGAGAGAGAGAGAGAGAGAGAGAGCATGTGGTGGCCATATCAACTTGCAGCAGTCATTTCTCTATGTCCATTAGGTCCTGGGGAATCAAACTCAGGCTACCATATTTGGTGACAACCACTATTACTGAGCCTTATCACTAGCCCTTAAGCAGACATTTCATCAAAGAATGTATACCAATGGTTAATAATCACATGAAAGGTCACTAAGAATCACTACATCATATTCATTGGATGGCAATATTTTAAAATAAAAAAATATGTCTCCTTGACACATAAATTTTCAAGTGTTAAGTGAGATTGTGGAGAAATTACATTGCTTGTGTAAATGTAAATTGATGCATTCATGTGACAAATATTTTGACCTTTCCTCAAAAAATTAAGCAGAGTTTATTTCCAAGAGAGCAGAAAATATGTTCCCCAAAATGAATGTTCACAGCATCATTATTCAAAGTAGTCAACAATCTAATCAACTCAGTGGCAATCAATTGATAACTGGAAATCAATACACACTACAAGGCAAATGAATCATGCAAGCAATATGATATTGGAAAGAAGACAGTCACATGAAGTCATGAACTGTATGATTCCATTTCTATGACATGTCTAGAATGGGTGAAACTGTAGAAACAGAAGGTTGATCTGTGGTTGTCACAAGGTGAAAGACAAATGCCTAATACTTCTAATCTTATCCTTTTGGGTAATTAAAATAGTCTAGAAGTAGGTAGTGGTGATGGTTGTACCACACTGTGAATAAAAATAAATTACTGAGTCAGAACTGGTAAGCGACTCACCTGCCAACAGAGTGGCTCCCTTCCTGGATTCTGTTCCCAGGGACCCTTCCCACGGCCTACATGTTTCTAGTTTGTCACTGGCACCACTGATGGGCCCTGCCCCAAACCTCAGGGTGTTTCAGCCACTCCACTCAGGCTTGAGCTACACAATTCAGAACGGGGACAAGCCACACTAGCTTGAACAGACTTCAACTGCTTAGGTGTAGGCCACACCAGTCAGAAGAACAAGTGCCTAGCCCAACTGTCATCAGAGAGGCTTTACCCAGAAAATGATGGAAGCAAAAGTAGAGAACCACAGCCAAACATTATGCATAGCTCATGGAATCCTGTGGAAGATAGAGAGGAAGGATTGTAGGACCCAGTGGTATCTAGGGTACCACAAGAAAACCCATAGAACCAACTAACCTGGGCTCATAGGGACTCACAGAGACAGAACAGATAACCAGACATACTGCATAGGACTGACCTAGGCCTTCTACATATACGTTGTAGTTATGTAATGTGGTCTCTTTGTGAGACTCCTAACAGTGAGAGCAGGTGATGTCTCTGACTCTGTTGCCTGCTTTTGAGATCCATTCCTCCTGCCAGATTGCCTCATCCACCCTCAGTAGAAGAGGTACCATGTCTTACTGCAACTTGATATACCATGGCTGGCTGATATCCATGGGAGGCCTACCCATATCTGAAGAGAAACAGAGGAGGAGGAGGAGTGGATTGAAGGTGGGGGGCAGGAACTGGAAGAAGAGGAGGGAGGGAAACTTTGGTTGGGATATAAAAATAAAAAAAATTAATAAACTTTTAAAATGACCATTTGTTATGTATAGTTTGAGTTTTATATAGTTTTGTGCAGTTTAAAATGGTTAATGTTGTAGGTTATTTGGTGGTTTGAAAGAGGATAGTCATCATAAATGCATGTGTTTAAATACTTGGTCCCCAGTTGGTGGAACTATTTGGGAAGGATTAGAAAGCATAGTCTTATTGGAGCAGGTGTGTCACTGGAGGCAGCTTTGAGGTTCAAAGACTCAGGCTATTTCACATTAGCTGTCCCTGTTTCCTGTTCAAAATATAAGCTTTCAGCAATTTCTGGCTACCATACCTTTTTTGTATCATCATGGACTCTAATCCTTTAACATCATAAACACAATTAAATGCTTTCCTTTATAAGTTGCCTTGATCTCAGTGTGTGGTTGCATACTCCTTTAATCCTAGCTCTCAGGATGCAGAGGCTGACAGATCTCTGTGAGTTTCAGTCCAGCCTGCTCTAGAAAGTTGTTCCAGGACAGCCAGGGCTGTTACAAGTGAAACTGTCAGAAAAAAAAGTTCCCTTGGGTCATGGCATTTTACTACATCAATAGAAAATTAACTAATACAGGTTACAAATTATGTGACTTTTGCAACAGTAAAAATAAAAACAGAAAAATAGAACATGCTTTCTTTCAAGAACAAATAAGAAAATGACATTCCAATCAAAACAATGGTAAAAATATAGTAAAAATCCTCAAAAAAAACCTGTGGAAGCTATATTTATTCATGGTGTCTTTCACAGGTGGGTCTGCCCAACAGAACTACTGTCAGCAGCTGAACCTCCATTCTTCTGCCATTGTAATAAACTTGAGTGTTTATCCCAGACAGGATTTTTATGATATTCCCTGTAGTTCTCTCATACTGAGGTAAAAGCTGAGTTAATACTGAGTGGAAGAGAAATATTCCCAGAATTATAGCTCTAAAGATACTCTCTTTCCAGAGTACATGAAATTTCAGATACCTGTAACATTGAGAATAAATTAAGGATGAAAAATTCGGGTATTCCTTAGTGGCTGAAGCAGCAGTGGTGGGAGGTGGTGGCTATGACATGACACACCCTCATGGGAAAAGGATGCTGTCTTCCCAGCAGTCATCTGCATTAGTCCTTGGTCCAGCTGATCTCTCTCAGTCATAACAAATTAAGATGTTTTAGAGGCAGAGTGCCTACCAGTGATATCTGAATAGATACAGTCTTCCTTCTATTAAATCTCCCTAAATGCCATACTTTTTATAAGATAATTGTATGCTGTTGTTGAGAAAGATGCTGAGTTAGGAAATCCTGCTGCTTCCCCAGGTTCTTCAGGAATTCTTTCTGAGTTAGTTTTCTTTCCCTCTGGAAGGGAAGACTTTAGAAACTTGCTTGGCACTGTAGGCTGTTTATTGTCATGTCTGATATAACTTAAGTGACCGGAAGTTTTTTCTTTTTTTTATTTGAAAGAAAATTATTTTACATGTCAATCCCAGGTCCCTCTCCCTCCCTTCCTCCCCTGCCCCCCCTAACTAACACCCAACCTACCCCATACCCTTTCTGCTCTGGGGAGGAGGCCTTCCATGGGGGGGGGTCTTCAAAGTCTGTCATAGTCTTTGGGATAGGACCTAGGCCAACCCCTTTGTGTCTAGACTCAGGGAGTATTCCTCCATGTGGGATGGGCTCCCAAAGTCCATTCCTATGCTAAGGATAAGTACTGATGCCCCATAGATTTCCAAGGTCTCCTCACTGACACCCACATTCAGGGGTTCTGTATCAGTCCCATGCTGGTTTCACAGCTATCAGTCTGGGGACCAAGAACTCTCCCTTGTTCAGGTCAACTGTTTCTGGTCTTGTGTTGTTAAGGCAACAAAAGAAACTAAATTAGGACCCGAGAAACTTTTTCTCATTTTGTAAAACAGCAATTGAGGGGAAAAGCTATGAAAGATGCCCAAGGAGATGAAGGTGACTTTCCTCGGGTGTGTGATTCTCATATACAAACAGTAAATATACAAGCAATTATAGAGTAGAAAATGTTAAAAATTGGATGTCAAAAGATGTATGTGATTTGCCCAACATCATACAGCTAAGAGTAGCAGGGTGGAGCTTAAATAAATTTGGCATTTTAAATAAGGAGACTTCTATAGAAATGGGCTCCTTTATAAGAGAATAGCACCTCATACATTTCACTGTTTGAAGTCTGAGTTATCCTTGATAGAACACTGTATAGAGCAGTACCACCTGCTATCTCATGTCCATAGGCCTTAAACATACAAGATGTTGCATAAATATCATGGTAGAGATGAATTTTTGCTTTCACATAATCATTTTTTATACATCCTTCATGAGCTGCATGCTGGCCATCCATCCTTTTTGAAATTAAAGGTATCTACATTTAGGGAGAAATGTTAAAGTGACTATAATGCTTTGTTTTAACTCAAAATGCAAATGAGCACCTTTCAGTTCAGCCCATACCTATGATTTGAACCACAACTATGCATGTCTGCCCATTGGTATAACAAAGCAAATTTAGTTAAGCTACATAAGCTCTGCTTATGGTGGCAGAGCGTCTCATCTGTGAAGTTACAAAATGAGCATGCTCATTTTACATGCTTCCTTAACATGTGAGCGTTATCTTTAACACTGTTGTTATAACCTTAGCTAATTGCAGCAAATAATTCTTAGATGTGTCTCTTGTGTTGACTCATGAGATTCCATTTAGAACTGATGAAGATCTATTGTGGAGCTAGTCTCAGGCTGTCCTTGAGCAGTAAGTCTTTGATCCTATCTTAAACAGTGAGTTCATGAAACCCTACTTTAAAATGCCTGTTTCAAATAGAGCTAAGGGAGAAAGCTTAACCATTGGCTGAAAGTCAACCAATCACCCCATCCAATTCTTTTTGCTGCTCTTTGTGTCTTTTGCTGTTGTTGTCGTTCATCAGTGTATACATGACTAATTGTCAAGATCTCTCTCTCTTTTTGTCAATGACAAAAACTATTTTAAAAATAAAATGTAATTTTTATATATTTAATTTATGTAGATTGTGTTTTAATAAATGAAATCAGACAGTTAACTATAAGCTTTAGGCAATGGTTCAGGAAAGCAAATTGAAAATAACTGTGATACCAGATTCATTCAATGCAAAGGCATAAAGACTTAGAGAAAGATGTCTTTTGGCTGCTAGAAAAAAGGAGCCACTTTCCACATCATAGGATAAGCACATATTTCCTGCTATGAGAATGCTAAAAGATTCAACGGTGGTGATTTTAGTCCTCTGGGACTTATGTTAGCTTTGTAAATAATACTTAAAATGTGTTTAACATGGGGGAGTGCGAGAGCTTCAAATCAGATAATAAAAACGCTGAAAAAAAGTCCTGAAGAAAAGTTACCACAATCAGGTTGAAAAGAACATACAGTCAATAATTTTGTGCTCTGAATTTTTCCTTGCAAATCTTAGCTACATTTGGTGCTATGAATACAATGTATTTCTTATAATGCATGTGTTATTATCTACATTTTTCTAGGTAAATATTCATAGTAAGGCACTGGCACTTGATTTCCCAGTGGCACTTGGTTTTCTGGGCACATTCATTCAGCAAATGTTTCCAGGGGGCCATTTGAGTCTAAGACAGTTGAGCATTAAAAAGTTATAAATGTACAGAATCCTTTTTATCTTAGAAAAATTGTTTTATTGTCAGGAACCTATTTCTTTATTACATGTTGTAATTGTGAAGATGAAGCAGATACCTAAGAATATTCTCAGTACAAAAATAGCATAAGAAAGATCATTTTGAGTTGGGTTTTGATACATGCCTATAACCTCATCTATTCAAGAGGCTAAAACAGGAAGATGACAAATGCAAGGTCAGCCTGGGCTACACAGAAAGTTGATGAACAGCCTGAACAATACAGCAAATCTGTCTTGAAACAAATGATAAACAAAACTAGAGATGTTGAACACTTGTATGTGTAAGACCCTCGGTTCAGTCCTGAGTACTGCTAAAAGAAAAAACAATGGCAAATAAAGAAATGAGATTTTTTAAAAAGTAACTCAAAGAAATATCTTCTTTGGTAGAAGGTAGGAAGGAACGGAATCAAGGTGTAAGGAAAAGAATAAGCAAAATCACATTCCAGTGGTCCCTATAGGGGAAGCAATATACTGGGATTACTGTAGACTTTGTATTTCTGTGGTCAGTTTCCTGCTACTATTATCTTCCTTGACTTTCTGTCAAGTTTTTCATGAGGTGGCTGGGTGCCAAGTGCCCTGTGGATGGGGTTAGCTAAAGAGCTGAAGGATTGGTGGGTAGATATGCCTATCTCCCTTGCCTCTGAGCATTCTATACCACCTCTCACAGCTTTTCCCATAGTTCAATCTCAGGTGCCTATCAAGGAAGAGACAAGCCTTTATTGACTGCCATTTCTTCCCTGTCTTGCTGTCCCATTTTCTTAGTGCTGCTGGGTCTCCCAGACTAACTTGAATCTCATTCTAAGGTTGTTTCTAGAGTAAATGAAACTGTGGCACTATGACTGTTCAAGAATGAATGACAAAAGTCAACTCAAAAAGGTGAGGGAGCATAGCCCACACTGTGTTGGTGTCACGGGTAATAGAATGGCAAAGGCTGGTTTTATCTACGGGATTCAAACATTCCATCTACTGTATTAGATAAAGGATCATGCGAAATCAGAGAGCAAAAGAACACATTCCTTTTGCTTTGGATCTGAATTGTAGAGTGTCATTCCTCTCCCCTGTATCTATCAATGCTTGGCGTTTGTTACTTCCCTTGGTTGAGAGACTGAGGTTGAGGGTGGACGTGAAAATACATTGTCCCTGTTTTCAGCAAGGAACTAATTTGTAAAACAGTATTTCATTATTTAAAGGTGCCGCGCACGCAGTGGCAGATCTGCAATAAATATTTTAATTCCTCTTTCTAAAAATGATTCCTTATGATTTCTAAGTTCCATCACGATGTTCTTTTCTTTCTTTAGACTCTTTTCCGACTACATAAAACATGAAGTGACAGATAAATACTTCCTGCTATGGTTACTTTCCTTAAGTGCTTCGGAGAGTGCCTTCCCTCTTTGTTAGGTTTGCTCAGCCTTAACTGCTTTCTTCAAAGGTTTGAATGCATCATAATGCATGGTAAATACTAAATTAACATCCATTATTGCCATATATATATGCATTAGGAGCACTATCAAATAAGCTATAGGCATTTTCCTGAGTCATCAAGGACAATAGTTGGAACCTCAACACTTAGCCTATGAATAGGAATTGGTTTCTTCACAAACTATTTTCTTTAACTTCGGCTTTAAACAATTCTGAAATTCCTATCACAATTTCCAGCTCTTGGAAGGAAATGGAAACAGTGAAAAGTGCCGTTTGGATTCATTTTAAAGACTGCAACAAAATGCAAGCTTCCTTCTCATTGTGTGAGAAGCCGCAGGTGTTAGGACAGCTAAAGGAACGTCTAGGCAGGAGACTTTACATTTCCCCAGAAATGTTCACACTTGGGAGTGTGAAAGGCTTATCTGGTTTTAAAAATCAACATTTACAAGTTAAATGTACAGGAAGACAGGAAGGATGGCTCTGAGAGAAGGCCAGGGCCATTAGTTGGAACACAAACCAGGAAAGTTGCTTTTATTTCAGAAGTATCCCAGTCTCCTTTGATTCTAAACTGCTCTCTTTGGTTTTGTTGTTGTTGTTTGCGCTGTTTTGTTTTCAGAGGCAATGCCTTGATATGTAGCCCAGGCTGGCCATCAATTTGTCCAGCCTCAGGCTCTGGATTACTCAGATTACAGGTATGTACCACCACACCCATTCTAGACTGATACTAACTGGAACAATTGCATAGCCCCTCTCTATTATAAAGGCCATCTCCATAGAAATGGGAGACGTCCAGGCTGTTGCTCTGCATCCCTATGCTACAAAGACAGACTTATGCCAATCCAGGATTTCTAAAGAACAGAAGATTCATGTTTTTTTCTGTTTAGTCTGGTCTTACTTCAGCAGGCTTCAGAATCACAAACAATGCTGTAGTCCATTCCCCTCCATCATTATCTGTGGACATCATTAAAGTCAAACACATAAACATTTTCTCCTCTAACCTGCTCTCCTCTTTGAAAACAAATCCGATGAGCAAAGCTGCAGCTGCTGACACCAAACAGATGTGTTTCATCAGAGCCCGACTCTAGCACCGCAGGTTCAACTAGCCCCGAATCTACTCTAGGAGCAGAACAGGAATAAATTGCTACATTTACAATAATTTCCTCCCAGAAGGCAAATGATTTTGAATGGGATTGAGTAGAAAATTCACCTTCTGGGACTGGCAGAATATTGACAGCATTAGACATCAAAGTCAACCCTGATACATGGAAAAGTGTTTCTCGAACTTAAAAATGAAAGATAATGTATCCAGGTTCAGTAAACACCATTCCGATCATCTCTTTTCTAATGCAGAGAAAGGTAAAAGGTACCATTTCCCATTGAGTCAATGTTAAATTCCTTGGGTATGTTAATGGCACTGTGGTTATGTAAGAAAGTTCTTGGGATGCGCATGTTGAATTATTTAAGGATGAGATGTCATGATGTCTGGATCTTACTTTCAAATAGCTCTGAAAAAGCTAAGGCACAGCCAGTCACTTGTGGAGGGAGACAGAAAAAAAGCATCTGTTGGGGGCTGGGATAGACAGAAGGGAGATAGGAATGCAGCAATTGCTTAGGAGCTGTTAAAACAGGTAAAAATTGTAATTGAGTATTCAAGTTTCCTGTAGCTTTCTTTTATTTTTACATTTAAGCATAACTCAGAGGAAAATTGTATTCTCTTAATAAAACCAGATAAACCAAACACCAGCATCATATTTAATTTCCTGTTAAAATCATGACAGTATGTTCTAATTGTAACAAAGAATTCATGTAAGTCATTATTATTGCTCCTCCAGCCCTACCCCACTGGGTCTGCCCTTTAAGATTGCACTTTGTTTCTCAGGATCCTAATAAGCCTATTTAATATAATACACTTCTTTTCAAAAGTCAGGATAAAACCACTAGGTCCTTATGGCAAGGACTTCCAGTGTTTCCTGTCTTTAAAGCACTGATTCTTCATTGAGGCCTGGATGATCCGAAGGACAATAGCAGCAGAAACAACAACAACAAAAACAGCAAACCTTTATAGGTTTGACCCCTCTGTCCTCATATTGCATCTGCTGATCTTGCAGATTCCTGCTCTATTTTGCACACAGACCTGTTGATCTCTTAAGGAATGCTGTCTAAACAGCGGTAATACACAGATGGTTAGTCCACACTGTGTAACCTTGCCCTTCCCTTGGAAGTGCTGAGACATTGAGATCAGAGCAAGTAAGAGGTGAGATCAGTGGCTCAGGCCTATAAACCCAGCTACTCGGGAGTCTGAGCAAGATACTGCTAGTTTAATGCTTGCCTGAACTTTAAAGTGAGTTCAAGGCCAACCTGGACAGCTTAGTCAGACCCTCTCTCAAAATAAACAAAGGGGGTTGATTTTGTTTGCTTATTTATTTATTTGTTTATTTTCAGAAGAGTTGGAGGTATAGATCCAAGGCACAGCACTTAGATGAGGCTCTGGATTTAATCTCCAGAACCTCAAAAGAAACAAACGAATGAACGAACAAACAAACAAACAGGTATTTTCAAGATTGTAAGAAATTGATCTTGAAAAAAAGTGAACCTTGTATGCAGATACTTCCCATGATGGGAGCCAAAACTGCTGCTGGAGCCGTAGCAGTCTTCCTGAAGAAATAATGATTACCCTGCAGCTGTAGGACCCCACAAAACCAATTTATGATCCACAAACTGAGCTTGTTTGGCCTCATCCTAATTCTCTGTGTTGTCTTAAGAACAATTGTCAATAGCCCAAGGAGAACACTGGTCTGGGCTTCTTCCTCTTTTCTAGTGTGGCCATGCTGAATAATACATTCTTTTCTGCCTTCCTGCCATTCAAGATGTTTGATGGACTACTGAGGTGGTGGAATGCAGAGTCTGATCTGTTATATCCCCCAAGCCATTGCCAAACACTTCAGCTACAGGACTCTGATAACAATTTCAAATTTCTAGTGACATTAAGTTTTCCACTATCAGTATGATTGATTGAAGTCTAAAGAACACTCTCTACACCATTCCTGGAATACACTTATAAAACTCTAAGCCAGCATAGCATGGAGATAGGCACATTAATGCTTATTGCTTCAATGTTCACAAGAGCCAAAGAAAGAAACAGTCTAGATATCCATCAGCAAATGAATGCATTGGAAAAAAAAAAAGGCATAGCACATATACACAATGGAATTTTATTCAGCTGTAAGATGAATTAAATAATGACATTTGCAAAATAGCATATTGAAACAGATCCTTAGGGTAAATAAAATTGGCCATATCCCGAAAGATAAATATCATGTTTTCAGTCACATGTGCAATCTAGATTTAAATTTATATATACGTATATGGATAGAGAGATAGACATTCTAGGGCATGAATGTAGGAAGGGGACTATGAGAGAGGAGGAAAGACTAAAATGGGAGAGCAAGAGAGGGAAAGGGAATGTTTGACAAAATGTCCAAGGAGAAACTATGGGGGAGGAGCCTAAAGGAAATGGGGTAAGGTAGAGGGAGAATGAATAAGAAAAATGTAGAATGATATATAAATGAAAACATCTCAATGAAACTTGTTTTTCTCATACTTATTTAAAGTTGATAAAAATTAAAAGAATGCTATAAGCAAATGAAGTAATTGTAAAACTTAAAGACTTTCTACTAAAAAAATTATCTTCTCAGATTGTCTTCTAGCAGGGTTACTCAATGTGACTTATATTTCACCAATCAATGATTTTGTGTAAACCTTGATTTCTCTGTTTTGTAAACAGACTTCTCATCTTATTTCCTTATAGTTCAAGGAAAAAAATAGAGAAATAAATTTTCAACTAGTTTTTTAACACAACTAAGATGGGAACACTATTATGTGATAAGACTGAGAAAATGTATAATTTTAATTAGTACATGTTTATCTAAATTAATTTCAAAGAAGATATTAATGTTTATCAATGAATCACAAATGATCATAATTGATATTCAATTTGAACATTTCTTGGGAATTCAAGGTATTTCCATGAATTTCAAGGATAATTTCTAGGGAGATATCTATTCATGTAAGTCACATAAGGAACTGAAGGAAGGGCAAAGCAGTCATGTAAACAGAAGACTTATCTAGGAATTGAACTTCTTTAACTAAGTGTATAATATTAGAAACTTTCCTTTTAGGCCCAATTAAAAAGATGTGTATATTAACTATTACTGTTTGTATTCAATAATGTGTAGACAATTTTGGTAAGAAAAATAAAGGTAGATAAAGATGGAAACCACAAGAGGACACCAAAGGGCAGAGGCATCATCAATGACCCACCCAGTAACAATCTCTCTGCCTTCCATGTTGCTCAGCTTTGTTTCCCTCTAAGGAGACAAAACATACCAGATTTGTTTTCTTAACATCTTTGGTTGACTTTCTGGAAGTAGAATTTCCTTCAATTTTGATCTTCTGATTACCAAAGTCAATGTACTGTTTCTCAGGCATCTTCATCTTCCTCATTCCTTTGGGGGCATTTTAGATTGTTAAGCCATTTGAGGATGCTGTATAGAAATAACTTTGATATGTGTTTTGTTTTATTCCTACTCCATTGCTGATTCATTTTCTACTTTCTTTATCATAAAAGAGTATGAACTTTTATCACCACAAATGACAACCTTCCCTCTCAAGAGTGTCCAGGTTCAGTCAATCAAATTGATAATGTTACCCTGTAAATGTGCTTTTAAACTTGCTTTTTATAAATAACTCATCTTAATCCATTGCTAGCATAGACATGGGTACCAACATCTTTTTTTTTTTAGTTACTCAAATTTAATCTCAGCTTTGTCCTTTGTTCCTCTTCTGCTTTTTTTTCTGATTCTAAACAGATCAGCATTTTTAAATCATACTATATAGCTCTCCTACCAAAGCAAAAATAGTGTTTACATCTTCAAATGTCTTCTAAAACTATCTAATTTAGACTTTCAATATTACCTAGGGTAGAGTCTTCAGAGATGGTCTCCAGTGAATCACATTTGATATCTTTATACTTCCTGGCATTTGCCCACATTAAGTATGATCTAGTCTTGTGACTCAGACTAATAAATAGAATATGTCACAGGTGTAAATTCAAGACTAAACTTTACAAGATCAGGAGGACTTTATTTCTTTTCTCTTGGACTATACAATTTGAGAAATCTTGAATGTCTTAAGAACTGCTACTCGCCTGCTAGACAGATCATGAGAGACCCAACTCCCACAGTATCCTTCCCAAGCCCACAGATGACTTCTGACTGTAATATATGAGAGAAAGGCAGTGAGAACCTTCCTACCTACCCAGATAATCAGGGAAAGAAAGTTAAGAGATCATGTTTTCTTATGATTAATGGAAGATTGTTTAAAAGTGATAGATTATATAAATATTATGAAAATGATTGTGCTTATAAACCTCTCTGGAAAAATAGTTGAGGCTTAAAATGGGCTAGAATGGTACTCACTTTGCCTATAAGGTTTTAGAAATTCAACATGCAATCTTGCAACAAATTCTATTCTACCTGCCTACTATAGACTGGTATCTACTAGTAGCAGGGAAGGATAACTGGATAATAAATAAATTTACCCTAAGCAGATTGAGAAATATATCTTTAGAAGACTGACGATAAAGTATTGATGATAAAGTATATCATAGGCAATGCTGGGGCTGGGTGGGAGGAGTCTTTGAGGAAATATGTTTTTGGTTAGGGTAAGTTTCCCTGAATACAGTTTTATGCATTTCATTCATTTATTGTGAAGGAATTGAATCCAGAGTTCTGGATTGTTAGTGTGAACTTCTGTGCATTTAAAATCCAGTTGTGCAACCACTAGTCTAAAAATCAAGGTCATGCAAATAAGAGCAGTTATCAGCCAATAGTGCTGGCTTGCAGCTCTGTGATATTAGTTACAAAATTCCTGCTACTTATCAATTTTAGTCTTCTGGTACACACTTGTGAAAATTACTCAATGGGACTGTTTCCACTTACTGATATTCCAGTTTACTTTTCTGTTGTGATAAACACTACAGCCAAAGCCACTTGGGTAGCAAAGGGTCTATTTCACTTTACAAGTTACAGTCCATCATGGAGGGAAGTCAAGGCAGAAACTCAAGACAACAGCTTAAAGCAGAAACTATAGAGGAACACTGTTTACTGACATATCCAGCTGTTCTCATATCCAGCTACGTTTTTTTTAGTAACTTTATTTTTTGAGATTATAATATAGTTACATCATTTCCTCATCCCCCACTCCAAATTTTCCCACATACACCTCCTTGCTCTCTTTCAAACTAATTGCTTCTTTATTCATCAGTGATTATCATATGCACATATACATATGTGATGTATACACATGTGTGTGTTCTTAAACACAACCTGTTCAGTCTGTATAACGTCACAAGTATGCATATTTTCAGGGCTGACAGTTGATATTGGATTCCCAATCTGTATGCTCCCATTCTCACCATCCCTTGGTTACCTGTAGTTCTCCATGTAGGGTTAAGGCCTTGCTTTCCCTGTCCACTTTAACATGTCTATTGTTGTCTTTGTCAGCTCACATTTAGGTAGTGATTTTGGCAAGATATTATGTTGCTTCTGACATTTGTAGTAAACAAAATCTCACAACAAACTCACTGTTCTTCTAACTCTTACAATTGTTCTAACCTCTCTTCCAGGATGATCCCTGAGCCTTAGATTCAACGAAGACCAACCAAAATACTCATCTTATTCTTTACAGAGATAGAAAAAGTGTCCTAAAATTTCTTGAGCAAAAAAGGGCAATGGTGGAAGGATTACTAACTATTCCAGATATGAAGATATATAATAGAGCCTCTGTCCTAAAAATCAAAATGATACTGGTTCAAGAACAGATACGTAAACCAATGGAACAAAACTGAAGGCTCAAACATCAGTATCCAGAACTTCAGCTATTTACACTTTGACAAACCTGCCAAAAGCATGCTGAAGATAAAAAGTAGCTGCAAATGTGGTGCTGGGAAAACAGGATGCCCACACAAAAAAAGAATGAGATTAGACCCCTGTCCATCATCCTGTACAAAAATGAACTGTATTACTGGAACAAAAACCTAACTCCAAATGGATCAAGGATCTCACCCTGAATCATAGGCAGCATACCCTACAGATGTAGGAAAGAACTTTCTGAATGGAACTCAATTTGTTCATGAAAAGGCCAACAACTGACAAGTGAGACGTCATGAAACTTAGAAGCTTTAACACAGCTAAAGAAACAATCAACCAGGTGAAGAGAAAGCCAACAGAATGGGAAAGAATCTCTTTCTACTATGCATCTGAGAGAGAGATGATATCCAGAATATATAAGTACAAGTCAAAAAATGAAGAATGAGGAAAACAAAAGATCCACCCAGAAAATGAGTCTGGGATCATCTATTTTTCTTAGGCAGTTCAGGCTTACTTGCTTAGGGATGCTAGCACCCACAATGAGCTGGGCTATCCTGTATTAATTAGCAATGAAGAAAATGCACCACAGACATGCCCATAGGCCTATCTGATTGAGGTGATTCTTCAATTGAAAGTTTTCTTCCCAGGTGTGTCAAGTCAATGACTAAGACTAACCATTATAATTTGTTATTAATGGCTTTCCTTCCACAACTTGCTGACATAGATTCCCTTGCAAATAATGAAGAGGTCTTACCTATCATTTGTGTCACCAATTTTTTTCTTGTCATTTATTTCATCGATTTAATTTTCTTCTTCATTATCATTGTTATTAATATCATTATTATTTTGAAGAATGGCTCTCTATCAAAATAGTTCTCGTTTTACTGCATGTCTTTTAGAAGGAGTAGAGCATTTGCTGAAGTAGAGTATGAATCTTTACTGTAGTTCTAGTTATTAAGGGTAAATCTTGTTTGTGGAACTTAAGACATAGCTAATGCAGAACTGTTGAGATCATATGAATGTTAGGCAGTCTTTGAGGGCATTCAGGATAAATCTTCCTTGATGACTGGCTTTGAATTTCAACTCTCACTCCCTTGTAACACTAGGAAAGACAACATGACTCCTCCTTGGGTATTCTGGTCAATGAATGTTATACTCCTGGCCCTGATATGACACCCTGGTCCAATCCATAGGTTAGGACATTGTATACTATTGTTTCCTCCATTAAGAGTTAAATCCAGCCAGGCGCTTGTGGTGCCTGCCTTTAATTCCAGCACTCAGGAGGCAGAGGCAGGTGGAACTCTGTGAGTTTGAAGCCAGTCTGGTATATAGAATGAGTTCTAGGACAGGCTCCCAAGCAATACAGAGAATCCCTGTCTCAAAAAACCAAAAAGAAAAGAAAAAGAGTTAAATCCAGTTGGGCTTGTAAATCACCTTGGCAGAAGTCCAGCCCTGAGGGTAGCTTATATAGCTGAAGATTTGCTAAGAAGATGGGAAGAACAGTTACTCCCTTGATGAGGTAACACTATTCTTCACAGGAGGCCTTCCCTTAGTACAGTCACTTAGAGAGCTTAACTCATGACAACACTGTTAAGTCTGACAGCTTTTCTGAGTGTAACTTTCCCCTTCCATCTTTCTACAGCATTTTCTTTATAAAGACTATACGAAGTCTAGGCACCCTTCCCTAAAACTTTAGACTTAAACATCCCCATCTCCACCTTCCATGCTGCTGCTCTATAACTTCCAGTGATGAATATGGCAGCTTTCCTAGACCCTGTGGTGGTTGGTTGAGAAATGTCCTTTATGGACTCAGGCATTGGAAAGTTTAATTCCTAGTCAGTGATGCTACTTGGGGCAGTTTACGAGGTGTGGCCTTTCTAGAAGAAACGTGTCACCATGGAGAGGCTTTAAGTATATGTAGTATTACCCTACTTCCAGTTTTATCTCCTTTCTTCCTACTTGCATTTAAAGATTTGATCTCTGTTTCCTTCTCCAGTTTTCATGCCCCCATGATGGACTCATCCCTCTAGAACCACAAGCCAGAATAGACCATTTTGTCTATAAGTTTCTTTTGGTTGTGATCAGCATGCCTTTCTCTCTTCCTCTTTTACATGCCCCTCCTAATGGCAGCTGCCAGGACTTTCAGCTTTTTTGCCCTATTTTTTTGTTTTTTTCCCTGAACTCCAATAAAACTGTCCATGAGTTTCCTTTTGCTCATTTCTCAATTCTTTTATTAATGAACTCTGGAGGTTTGAATACTTGGTCCCTAGCTGTTGAAACTGTTTGGGGAGGATTAGGATGTGTAGCTCTGTTGGAGGAGGTGTGTCACTGGGGGCAGGCTTTGAGGTTTCAAAAGCCCACACCATTCCCAGTTAGCTCTCTCTGCCTTGTGCTTGTGGATCAGCATGTAAAATCTAAGCTACTGCCTGAGTACCAGGCTTGACTGCTTACTGCCGTACTCCCCACCATGATGGTCATGAATACACTCTCTGAAGCTATAAGCCACCAATAAACACTTTATTCTATAAGTTGCCTTGGTCATGGTTTCTTATCACAATAGCAAAACAACAAAGACAGAGATTAAAGAACCCAAAAGGGAAACACCATTTCCTAAGTATCAACACGATCTGACTGACAGAAATGGAGGGATTGCCTTGAGGAGTCAGATAAATTTTCAGGATTAGATTGACATTACGTTTTAAGATGAGAAATCATATTTATTAAATACCCAGTTTCTTACATTCTTTCATACTGGCTTACTAAATCGTCAAACTACTTGACCAAAATTAGGGAGACCTTGGAAGAGGGAACCTCAACTGAGAAATTGCTTCCATTAGATTGGCATGTGGGCATACCAGTTAGGAATTTTCTTGATTAATGATCGATGTGAGAGGGCCAGCACACTGTAGAGAAACTGTCACTTTGGGGAAGGTGGTCCTGGGTGTATAAGAAAGAAAAGTGAGTAATCCGTGCAAAGCAAGCCAGTAAGCAATGTTCTTTCATGGTCTCTGCTTCAGTTCCTGCCTCCTAATTCTAGTTTGAGTGCTTAGCCTAACCTCCCTTAATGTGGAAGTGTAAGCCAAATAAACTTTTTTCTTCCCCAAGTTGCCTTTGCTCAGCATTTTATAGCAACAGAAATCAAACTAGAACACATAACTTATAATAGTTCACATTTTACTTGCTTGCTTTTAAGAACATTTCAGACCCTGGAGAACAGCAATCTTTGCCCTTCTACCAATCTCTACTTGTAGTTTAGAGAATGTAGTTACAAAGCAAAGAACAAATTGCTTGTTTTTACCTCTGTGGTCTCTTATTGAAAAATATTAAAGTAAAATATAGCATTAAAAACCAAGCTTAATGATAAATATAAACAGATGTCCATTTATTACTTCATGAACCAAACAAGACCCATGGATTTAAAATACCCCCAAACCATATCAAGATAAAAATCTGAAATATAAAATAGTAGTTTTATAATATTATTTGGGAGAAAATTGTATAAACTTCAATAACACAGCTGTTAACACCTCCTAACCCATAACAAGCTACATTATTGCAGAGCAGTCAGAATGAGTAGGAACTTAATAAGTGCTATCCCTGATAATAAATTAACATCATATTTTGAATATACACATTATTTTCCCAAACAAAGGAAGAAAAATTGCACTTTCCCCATGGAATATTTTTTCCTGGTAGTAAAATAAGTGAAATTTTCATTTGCGTCTCCTCATTTGGCACCAGGGTCGGCTCTAGGTAACATGCTGCCACATGAAATCCATTTGCTGACTGTACCTTGGCACAGCATCTGCCTCTTACTGGAGCTTGCTATAAATGCAGACCCTCAGGCCCCCATCAAAGATGCTCAGTCTGAATATGCATTTACCAAGATGCCAGGGGAGACTGGCTTCCACATTAAAGTTTGAGAAGCCCTGCTCTAGTTCATCTCACTTGTTGGTTTTCTCTTTTGATCTACTTCCCCACAGGGTGTTCTCACTGGATAAATCGTTCTTTGTAAGGGGCAAGTAGGCACGTGGATATTTTACAGGCAGAACAATATGTCCATAACCTACGCTTGCTGTTACTTTCTTCTTCTAACGTGGTACCCATCAATGCCTTCCCTGAGTCATCAAGCATGCTGGCCTGATTCAGGGTAGACGAAAAGATTTTCATCTCTCTGTGATGTTTCATCCTCTTTTCACTAGAGCCCAGAGAAAAGAGAAGTCAGGGTTGGCTGCTTCTACTCTTCCTTGCCAACTTCCCTCTTCCCTGCTGCCTTCAGAAATGAGGGCAATTAACACCCCGGGTGAGTTCAAAGAAAGCCCACTAGTATTTCTCTCCATTTGCAAAATTGCACAGACCCTTCCCACTTCTCACAGAGTCTTTGCAGCCTCATACAAGCCACTCTGCTATGCACAGATCTGATTCTGCATTCCCTTCGAAATTGCTGAGTTTCCAGGTTAAGCACACCTGTCAGAATACTTTGGAAGGGTGTGAGCATATCCTGAGTTGTGCCTGATGCTAAGGTGTATGCAAAATACCATAGAGTTTAATTTCCCCTGATTTATTTGAATACCATTGGTTGGGGAAGGCACCTGTTTCCCCCTTCAGGAAATTTGCATGGTTCTGGGTTCTGGTGTGGAGCATAAGCTCCTATAAAAGCAATTCTCCTGTAAATAACATTTAACCCTGGCTAAGTCCCAAAAATAACTAGAGGAAAAACCTGGAAGGATCTCATCTAGGGCAATCTGAGGATGAAACTGTAGGCATATCTTGTAGGGATGTTTAAACTTAAGCCACAGAGGTGCTCAGATTTGCTCTGTGGTTAGGCACTAAAACTAGTGCTAAAACTAGGGGTGTTTTGTTTTAAATAAAACTATTCACCTTCCCCCCCTCAAATGAATCAGAGAAAAGGACTTCTGTGTAACCAGTAGAAAAAGGTAATAGGAGTAATGAATCCCAGGATAGAGAGGCAGAGAAAGGAAGCACTGGGTAACCCTAGAATCCATGGGAGACAAAGTATTTCCACCCACAAAGATCATCCTACTGGACTTCCCAATCTCTCACTAGACCTATATATGGTAAAAATCTATTTGAAGTTTTCTAAGCATATTAGGCAATGAACAGAAATAATATTCACACTCCTTTAATTATGGTAAATTCTCTCTGAATTCACTTTCATAAAAGTCAGGGGATGATTTTATACTTGCAATGATTTGTTTTCAGAACTTAGCAAGACTTCCATGTGATTTCATTAATAAGTGTCATGGGCAGCAATGCCGCTATGAGGTTTGAATCACTATAAAGCATACCACGCATCTACCATGCAGCTGTATATTTATATATGCTAGTACATATATAATATATGTTATATATAGTGTCTTAGTTATCTTGACAAATAATTGTGCCCAACTATTTACATATAGAAATAAGTTAGCATAAATCATCTTTCTTTTATTGTTCTTGTACTATATAGGTAGGACATTTTTCAAATCCACTTTTTAAAACTTGGAATATAGGTAAATTACATTTTAGGAGACTGACAAGGACATTACATGATGTATTACTAGATTTGATAGAGTTCCAACTCCATTGATCAAGTGGGAAGGCAAGTATACAGATGACCACAAAAGCATGAGAAACAAGTTAAATAAAAATGCTGGCATGAAATAGCACAAACTGGCTATATTTATGCTCCTACTGCAGCTGTAACAAAACACTGCAGACTTAGCATTCTAAAACATTACAAACATTATGATCTTATAAAGATCCAGCATTCTGAGATGGGTTTAAATGTGCATAAAAAGTCTTGGCAGGGTCTCAACCCCCCTACAGCCACTTGGAGAGTATTTGTTTCCTTGACCTCAGCTTCGGGTATCTGCTGTATCCTTTGGCATGTGTTCCCTTCCTGTCTTAAATTATAACAACACTGGCTGTCAAACTATTGAAACAATAGGCCCCAAGAAATTGGAATTTCCCAGGAGTCTCATGCTGAGAGAAGGAAAAGGCTGGAGCCTGATACCAGTCAGAGGTGGAACTCATATCTCAGGAATAGATTTAGGGGGGCTCTGGCAGTAAGCCCACTTGCACAAGAGAAGACCTAAGACAATGGCAGGTCAGTGGTGGATGGGACCATACTGTGATCAGTAACGCTTGGTCATGCACACTTCTTTTTCTGTATGTAAACCTAAGCCTCCTGCAGGATCCAGTGTGGATGTAAGAAATCACTGGACCTCCTCATTTGTTCGTTTCCCAATGTGGCAACAAAAACTAGATCTTTTTTCACTATTACTCGTTTGTTTAATTGGACTGTTGTCTTAGTTAGAGTTATGGTGAAACACCATGACGAAAAGCAACTTGTGGAGAAAAGGGATTATTGTTGGAGAAAAGGTGAAAAAATGAATATGTGAAATATTTATTACATATCCCAAGTCACAGTCTACTGAGGAAAGCTAAGACAACAAATCAAACCTGGTGGGAGACTGGAGGCATGAGCTGATGCAGAGGTCATGGAAGAGTGCTACTTACTGGCTTGCTCAATTTACTTTATTATGGCACCCTGTACCATTGCCCAAGGGTGGCATCACCCATCATTAGTTGAGTCCTCCCTATCAATCACTAATTAAGAAAATTCCCAACAGTCAGATCTTATGAAGGTATATTTTTTAGCTAAGTTTCCTTACTTTCAAATAACTCTAGCTTGTGTCAAGTTGACATAAAGTAAGCTGGCACAGATGCTAAAGGTAGGTGTCACTTGTGAAAGCTGCAGAGCCCAGGCTTTGAACCTAACAACCCTGGTAACAAAAAGATGATGGCACTCTAATCTGGCTACTTCAATTGTTTTGTTTCTCCGCTAAAGTTGGACATAGCTCTGCATCTCTTTATAAGAGATTATTGAGTGCAGTGAAGGACACTTGGATAATTCAGTTAGAGCAACCAGCAAAGCAAATTCTATCAGAGAAGAAATCCCCAAAATTTCTAGGAAACAGAATTTGGAGATTTTCTAGTGGATAATTTTCCCTTCTACAAAAAATATGTGTCAATCTGGGCAGTTAAGGAAAGCCTCACATGGACACTGTTTTAGTGTAAAGCTCTGTAGGCATTTGTTATGGGAAAATTTGAAAATACCAGTAACAGTCACAACAACAACAAATATAGGAGAAAAGTGAATGGAGTTTGGAACAAAACGTTTTATCAGACTGAAGAAACTTGGGGCAAGTAAGGGAGAAGAGCATGAGAAAAAATGTGGAGCACAAGGAGCCCATTCCTACACCTCATGCAACTCTGCTCAAGAAAGGAGATTCCATAGCTTGTTTCCTTGAACATATGGCATTGCATTGAGAAATTCCAAGAAGGACAGTAGTCCAACCCTCTCAGTAATACAATCAGTGCACATGGGCTGAAGTAGAGCAAAATGGAGTCACAGAAAAGGTTAGAGATAATATGAACCCAGACAATATCCTCTGTTTATTTTTGTTATATTTACTAGCAATTGTCTTAATTTCCAATGAAAGCCCCTAAATAATAGAGCATGAGTTTGTAAACTGATTATTCAAATTTTATATGCTGATGGTAACATACCAGGTCATAGCATTTCTCAAAATGATGGGGAATGTCCTTCTGTATGTTGTGAAAATATTTTTTCTCGTATTGGTTGATGAATAAATGCTGATTGGCCAGTAGCCAGGCCAGGAAGTATAGGTGGGGGCTACCAGACTAGGAGAATTCTGGGGAGAGGATGCAGGGAGTTGAGCCTCCAGAGAGATGCCATGTAGCCACTGAAAGAATAACAGGTCCAATAGGGAAGACAGGATGCCAGGCATTCTCCAGTGAGATAAGACCATGTAGAGATGCATCGATTAATAGTTATTGGTTAATAATTAAGAGACAGCTAGCCAATAAGAAGCCTGAGCCATTGACCAAACTGTTTATAATTAATATAAGCCTCTGTGAGTTCATTTGGGGCTAAACAGCTGTGGGACCAGGCCGGACAGAAATACTGTCTACAGGAAAGGCCCCTGTCACCGAAACTTCATCCTACTTGATGGAAATTCACCTTGAGAAACTTAATTTTACTCCTGTGAGTTCCAACATGAGCTGCTTTTTTTTTAATCATTTGATTTCACAGTGTTTTAAATCAATTGACACCAGGTAGTCTGATGACTTCTTCTTACCTCCATGGGCACCAGGCATACTTATGGTACATATACATAGATGTAGGTAAAGCACTCATACACATAAAATAAAATTAATAAATCTTTAAAAGTGTTTTTTTTAAAAAAAACCACCATTGATTCTAAAATACAAGTTGGCTCCCAGAATCCATCCCTCATCCCTTCCTCCCTCATTCTTTCTTGCCCTCTCTCCCTCATGTTCTCCATTCTCCTCTTCCTCCCTGTCTTTCTTTCTCCCTTCCCAACCCCTCTCTCTCTTCCCTTTCTTTTTCTTCCCTTCTACTTTGCAAACTTTCCTTCTATTTTACTTTTATTCTGACTGAAATAACAATTCCTTTTACAGAAAAGGAATCTTGGGCCTCATGATCATTATTTTATCTTTTGATCATCAATCTTGTCACCATCCATTACTCAATCCACTTCATTCAATAAAATGGTGTTATGAGGGCAACTGCAATGTCAATGACCAATGATTTTTGAAGTGTGGTTCTTAGAATAGAAGCAACATCATCTGAAAATGTGATAGACATGCAAATTTTAAACCCACCCCAGATTTACTGGATTAGAAATATAGAATGAGGTCTACCCTCTTGTCCTTGGATTAAGGTTGATGTGTACAAACATTAGGGCTTTTCTCACTGCTATGTATATTACCAGGAAATCAAGGTTCTCTTTTGAGATTTCTTAGTCTCCTTAATAAAAAAAATTCAATGATCATTTTATTGGTATTTGAAAAACAACAACAAGGAAGTCAAGTTGAGCATCCTGGCAGTTGCCAAGAGGAAGGAGATGAAGACTAAGAGAGAAAAATCATGCCTTATAAATTAGGTGTGGAGGTCAGCAGGTGTAAAAAGGAAGAGATCTTCAGAAAAGCAATGGGAGCCCAGGATGACAGGGAAAGCATGCTTAGGCTTTTGACCAGTGTCTCAAAAAAATAGTTTAAAAAAAGGGAAAGGGGGAAGTTATGTATTTTGAGTTATAATTCAGAAAAGTTGGCAGGCTCAGCCGTGAAGGTCTGCAAGCAGATGTATAAAGGGAGGACTGGAGGGGTTCCTAGGACTCACAAGAAGATAATCATTCCTCCCATCTTCTCAGCATGTTTTCAGATGAATCTCCTTTCCTGAGGCACAGTCCCCTGGCAGGTGATTGACAGCCCCAGCTGGGATTAATCCTTAAGGGAGGAAACAATAGCATGCAATAGCAATGACCTAATAAATGGGGCAGTCTGGAACATCGTCTTCTCACTAGGGCCAGGGGAAGAATTCATATTCCATTCTTCTGACCCAGAAGAGGCAGCTTTCCTTTAATGGGCCTCAAGGAAGCTTCAACACCTCCATGTTTTTCTATGGTGTTTTAAATGTTAAGGATGAAGACATGCAATGCTTCTCTTTCTATAATTGTCAGTGAAATAGAAAGTGGAATCTAAAGATGATAATGTAAGTGAAGGGTCCATTTTCAATGGCCTGCAAGTCAGCTAATGACTGTCTAGCTCTATAATATGATGAAATAACTGGCAGAAAGCAAAATTAGAAAGCAAGGATTTATTTTGGCTCATGGTTGGAAGAAATATAGTCCATCACAGCAGGGAAGGAATCCCAGGTAGTTGGTTATATTGTATTCTTGGGTAGGAAGCCGAGAGATGAATTCTGATACTGTAGTGGCCTAGAGTATAGTGTCATAGCACAGCATAAGACATTTCAGGTAAGCATTTGCAAAATCATCATCTGGCTTAGTTACTGTGCTGTTGCTATGATAAAAACTATGACCAAGGAAACTTTTAAAAAGAATATTTAACTATGGGCTTGTTTATAGTTTCAGAAGGCTACTCCATGATCACCATGGTAAGGAGCATGATGGTAGACAAGTATGATGTTAGAGAACGAGCTAAGCACTTATATCCCTATGTTTAGGCAGAGCATAAAAGAAACTGGGCCTGGCTTGGACTTTTGAAACCTCACAGCCCATTCCTAGTGATATACCTCCTCCATAAGGACATGCCTCCTAATTCTTTCTAAACAGTCTACCAACTTGGAACCAACCATTCAAATATATGAGCCTATGAAGTCTACCTTTATTCAAGCTACCACCACCACCACCACCACCACATCATCATCATCATCATCATCATCTGCATGGGACTCCTATGCTAAAAACAAAAACAATTTTATAGCAGATCAGGTGGAGTTTAAGGTTACTCTGGGCTACATGGTGAGAAACTGGATTAGAAACTAAAGTAGGAGCTAAATTTGCTAAAAACATGTTAGCTGACAATGATGTCAGTAAGGCATGGGTTTGGGTACAGCAAAGGACAAAAACATAAACCAGAAGCAGACTTCTGCCATCCGAAAGTCCTCCTCAAGCCCAAGGTTAAGGGAATGATTAACATAAAACTACAATTAAGCCTGGTGCATGCCTTCATTCCCAGCAATTGGGAGGCAGAAGCTGGCAATCTCTGAGTTCAAGGCCAACCTGGTCTATCTACAGAGTAAATCCCAGGACAGCCAGGGATACACAGAGCAATCCTATCTTGGGGAAAACGACAACAAAACCCAAAAATAAATACAATAAAGAAAAGTAGGGGTATTGGGGGGGAACACTGTGAAAGAGTATAGTTACAGGGCTATGGGAGCAATCAGATTTCTCTGGGAAAGATATTATTTGAGATGGAGTTAAAGTATTGGTTGGGTTTGGAAGTCTAACTTGTCCTCTGCAGTCAAGGTATATCTACAGAGACTATGTCACCTGGCAAACACATAAGGGGAACATATGGAGAAGTGGAAAATGTAGTTGGAAAAGTTAGGTTAGCAGCAGATTATTCCAGCTACCAGGATGAGGAGTCTGAAATTTATTAGTTAGTAACAGGAATCCCTTAAAAAGTTCCTCGACAGAATAACAGGTAGGCAAGAGTTTCTAGTGCCAAACTTTAAATATGCTTTTAAAAGTGCATTTCAATAAAGAGATCTATATGTAGGTTGATTTTCCAGAAGAAACCTTCAGCAAACTTTCCCTACATATGTGGTAGGCCCACAGGAAGAGAGACTCAGTGACAGTCAGTCTGAGTGAGCTATCAGTCTTCTGGTGAGGATGGAGTGTTTGATACCAAAGGTGAAGAATAGGTGACTCAAAGAGGGATAACTGATGCAAGGAAGCAGGCAAGAAGAACCTCTCTGGAATCTTCTAAGTTATCTCTACTCAGAGCCTGGGATGCAGCCAGTAGTTGGGTTGCTTGCTCACTGTGTCTGAAGCCCTGGCTTCAATCCCAGGACCACATTAACTGATCAAGGTGGGGCATGTTTTAAATACCATCACTCAGAAGGTGAAGGCAAGATAATCAAAAGTTTAAGATCATCCTTTGCTATGCTATGAGTTCAATGCCAACCTGAGATCTAGGATACATGAGACCCTGTCTCAACAGAAACAAAAGCAAACTTAAAATATAAGTTAACACTGCTCCACAGGTTCCCATGTTGATTCCTTTGATGGCAATTATGTGGGAATTTCCACCTAACATAAATGAATGTGATTGTTTCTTAGTGATTATAGTACAGTGCTAAGTTTAAACTTCACCACTTCTACTGGAATGGCTTTTAACTTGCAGCCTGAGGTTTTGGGACTCTGTTGCTGCTGTAGGGGAGGACATATAGTTGAAAGGAAATAGAAGGGAATAGACTCAAAAAGGATGAATCTTTTCTAGCAGTTGTGTCTTTAACTGAACAACCAGGAAAAATGTCTGGAGGTTGTTTTACACAAAGCAGAGAAGATTCACTGTGGCTTGAGTCATATCTTCTTTTGTTTTCTTGGTGGCTCTAGAGTCTGAAGAGAAAGATTTGCCTAATATTTTTCAGAAATAAATGAAGAGTAAGGAAATCAGGGAGAGAAAAACAGAGAGAGGAGCACACACACACACACACAGACACACACACACACACACACACACACACACACACACACACACACACACACGACTCAAGATATGAGAACTGACTTCAGAAAATTTACATGTGCTCTGGTAGACGTGTACTCACATGTACTCACACCCACACCCACACATACATATGCACACACATATGTATGTACTCACACAGAGTAAATACATCTTTTTTAAAGCAAGTAGATGAATAACAGAATATTCAAAACAATGTGTGTGTGTGTGTGTGTGTGTGTGTGTGTGTGTGTGTGTAGACTCAGACATATTTGTTCTGACCTGTTTCCTATGAGAAGGACAAGTGATCAGGAAATCTAGATATTCACAGAAGGTATTTTCTTGAGAAGAATACTTTGGAGCTGTCTTCTGAGGAGAATGTTTCAAATGACACAGAGAGTAAATGGCTATTTCTCACCAGTGGCTATTTCTCAGAATTCCATATGGAGTACAAAAATACAAAGAAGTTTCCAGTGTCTACACTCCAGAGCCATAATCTTCACCGCTAAAAGTGCAGAAGGTTAGATATTTACAGAAAATGTAATTCATGATGATTAATAATTTTAGGTACTGAAAATACTTAAATATTGAAAACAATTAAATCCTTGCATAGTGGAATGGGATGAGAGAATAATGGAGATGAGGTTTGACCCAATAACTTACCCATTCCAGGTGGACCTGCACTTGTGATTTAATGTAGAAGTTAGAAAATAGTCTAGAATGAATTAAAATACAATATAATTTCCAAGACACAGAATAAATCATTTGAAGGGAGACATAATCAGAGTGAACCTTACACAGGGAGTTGGTAAGGATTCCAGTTACTCAGTAAAAATGAATTGCCCTTGCTCCAAGGTCAACTTGGCTCTCTTCCCTTATTTCTGAGAGGTGACCTATAAGTCTACAACCAGGAAGCATGCATGGTACTGAGTTAGGCACTCTGCATATGTTTTACAATGGTCCTCTGTGGGACTTCTAATAGTGGGAACAGGAACTGTCATCGATGCTTTTACAGTCTTTCTGGAACCTACTCCTCATACTACTTCTCATCTTGCTCAGCCTTAATACATGGGAAAGTGCTTAGTCTTACTGATGCTTGATATGCCATGTTTTGTTGATACTCATGGGATATCTACCCCTTTTCTAAATAGAAACAGAGGAGGAATGGATTGGGGGATGGAAATAGAGGGGGTATAGAGGGGATGACTGGGAGGAGAGCAGAGGGGAAACTGCAGCTGGGATGAAAAATAAATAAAGTTATTTATTTATTTTTTTAAAGAAATGACACTAGACCATGGTAGCTAGAGCAAAGTGATGGGTGTGGGGATAGAATGCTGAGCTCCAGAGAAGGTGGAGACTAAAGTCAGCCTCATGGGCAGTTAGCCCTGTTTATAAGGCCATCCAGAACATAAACCCTGGACACTAAGGTGTGGGTGATTTTCCTTGGTGGGCACTATTCCATGTCCACTGCCCACAGCAATGGTGGGAGCAGTGAGTACTGCCATTCAATTCATGGAAACTCATGTCTGGAACATTCTCCGGCCTTGCTCACATGTCCCTTTCCTTGCTGGTTTCATCTGGGAGCCCTTCAGACAAGTTATTGAAGCTGAAGGTGAGAATGGGCAGGGCCTCTGGAATTTCAATGTCTATTTTCAGGTTTGCTTTGGTAGAACCAAGAAAAAGAATTAATTCTCTGAAAAATTAATAACCAAAGCCTAGATAGATAAACATGTATTTAAAGCCAGAATTCACAAATAATATTATACTCTGGAAAACTCACAATCTTCTTTCTATTCCAGTTCAGGTGAAATTAGACCTGGACTAGTGATTTCTGTGAGATGCCTACCTAATTTTTAAAATATCATTGGAGGCTAGAGAGATGGATAAGTCAGGAAATTCTTGCCTTGTAAGTATGAGGACCTGAGTTCAGATCCCCAGAATCCAGGTAAAATACCAGGCACAGTAGAATCTGTAATTCTTGTGCTGGAGAGGAATACACTAGAATCCATTAATACAGTTCCTCAGGTTGTAATGACCCACATCATAAAATTATTTTTGTTGCTACTTCATAATTGTAATTGGAATTTAATTACTGTGTTTCTCTGACCCGATATAGAGGTCATTCAACCCCAAAGGGATCACGACCCACAGGTTGAAAATCATTGTACTACAGGGCTATTGAAGTTTGTTGCCAAGCTAGGCTTGCTCAATCAGTGAACTCCAGGTTCAGTGAAACACCCTATCTTGGAAATAAGGTACCAAAGATACTCACCTTACCCGATGTGACGGTTTGAATATAGAGGTTTATATACTTGAATGCTTGGTCACCAGAGAGTGAAACTGTTTGAAAGAATTATAAGGATTAGTGGGATCGGTCTTGTTGGAGAAGGTTTCGCTTATTGGAGGAAGTTTGTTCCTGAGGATGGACTTTTAGGCTCCAAAAGCCCATGCCAAGCCCAGTCTTTCTCTGCCTCTCTGCTTGTGGATTAAGACGTAGCTCTCGGGTACTTCTCCAGCACCAGGCTACCTGCCATGCTGATAATGGACTAAGCCACTCAAAAGGTTATCCATCCCCCAATCAAGCACTTTCTTTTATGAGAGTTGTCTACATCATGGCGTCTCTTCACAGCAATATAGCAGTGACTAAGACATTGAGGGAAGGGAAATTGCAGTCAGAATGTAAAATAAATGAAAGAAAATAATAAATAAAAATGTAATACAAAAAGGGTGCCTAAAGCACTTTTCTTGGTGGGGCAGTAGGGTGTTCAGAGTTGGGATCTCATGTGATGTCACCTACTATTTTGTAAACAGTAGGAGTATCATAGCTGTCTGCAGTCCTCTGTCCCAGCATGTTCTACAGATCTTATTTTGGGGATCAGTGGCTGGTTACTAGAAATGAGGTCTTTACTCTCTTGGTTTATTTGGAGGGGGTCTGCTTTGGTTAAGCCATGAAGACCAGCAGTGTTTAAGCCCAACAACTGTGGATATTATTGCATATTGCCAATTAATAAACAATTGTGGGCACTATAGTCACTTCAGTATGAGTTCTACCTTATGGTAGAGGATTGGTGTTTTCCCCAGAAAGACTGCATGAAGCTTTTCCTCACAGCTCCAAAAGACCAGTGAAGTGGAAGTTTTATTTTCAAGGATATATATATATATATATATATATATATATATATATATATGTTCAGATCCCCAGAATCCAGGTAAAATACCAGGCACAGTAGAATATAATATATATATATATATATATATATATATATATATTATATCCTTCAAAGATTTTTCTTCTTTAAAGTCCTATTTATCATGGGGAAACAGGAAAATACTAAGTCCAAACCACATGTCCCACAACCATTTTCTGAGAGAAAGCAATTCTGGGGTAAAGGGAGTTACTTATTCATGGGGCATCTTAAGGTGTTTCTTCAGGTGTGATTCAACTAGAAACTTCAAAGAGTCAAGCTGGATCAGGTAAGTTAAGAGCCAGTGGGCAAAAGGGACTTGGGACTTGGCCAGAGGCAAGCAGCTTCTTGACTCCTTTGCCCTTACTGGCTGGAAATGACTCTATGTGAGGCAGCAAAAATATTTTGCTCTTGACATTTTGAAACAATCTGTTGAAAGTTTCCTTCAATTCCTTCCTTTCCCCCACTCATTTCCTTTCTTTTTTTCACGTCATCAGTCTCTACTCTGGTGAGCATAGATGCAGACTTCCTTCCCTGCTAACAATTTTGACTCTTCAAACATTCATTTATTTTACTCAGAATCAAATCAGAAACTTTAGTTAATTCATTGCTTCAAATCAAATTGCTAACAATTTTTTAAGACAGAATAAGGAAAACAACTGCATCAAATGGCATGGGTAGAAGGGATGAAGAAGTAACTTTTTGCTAAAATGATAAGTACACAAGTTCAAGCAGTTCAACTAAATAAAAGATGCTCCACTTTATCAATTCCTGTATCTATAGTAACCATCCCTGGAAATCAGCCTATTATACAAAGCAACAAGCAAACAAACAAAAGAAGTCAGTCTACTATCTGTAGAGTCCAGCATAGGAAGTTGCTCTGCTATCTACAGCAGCAGTTTTAGTTTTGTTTCTTGTAGGTGTGATAAAATACCTTCACAAAAGATAGGAAGGGTTTATTTGGCTCATTGCAGTCCATCATTGTGGGCAAGCAAAGGTGTCAGGAACTTTAAGGAGCTAGTCACACCCACAGGAAAGAACAGAGAGCAGTAAATTAACAGATACATGCTGTTGCTCAGCTTGCTTTTTTCATTCTTATGTAGTACAGGATCTCCCGCCTAAGCGATGGTTCCACCCATACTAGTTAAGTCTTCCCACCTTAATTAATGTGATTAAGACCCCTCATACCCCATCAGATATGCTCACAGGCCAACCTAATCTAGTTTGTCATTGAGACTCTCCTCCTAGGTTGTGTAATTGACAAAACCACCCATCCCAGGAAGCCAATTTATAGACTATAGCCATGAGTCTGGGTCCTTAGTATACTATCTCTAACTACTGTTCTAATAAGTCAGTGTATTACACCTATCATCTGTCCTAGGAAGTTTGTCTATATATCTAGGAGGTCAATTTACTATGTGCATTAACTAAGGCAGAAAATCAATGTACTATCTTCAGCAATCAGCCCAGGCATTCAATCGACCATCTATATCAACTATGCCAGGAAGTCAGTCTATTATCTTCACTGCAGATTCTACAGCAATCAGCTCATGAAGTCAGTCTACCATCTTTGCAATCATATTAGTTTCTCAGTCTCCTAAATATAGCCATCATTCCAGGACAATCACCTGTTATCCACAATAACCAGCACAAGAAGTCGGTCTACTTGGTATTACAACTAGCACAGGAACCCAGACTACCATCTATAACAACACTTAAAGGAAGTTTGTTCACTATGTATAACAAATTGCCCAGGCATTCTGGCTAGTATCATTAGTATGCAGACATGGAAGTAAGTTTACTAACTCTAGTAACTAGTCCTGGAGTTGGAATACCATCGTTAGCAAGTAGACTGTGATGACAAACAACCCATATAACTAGTGGCTCATATAAACTAGAACTTGCTACTTTGAAGCACGCAGGAATTTTTCATAATTTTCGTCCACTAATTCAAACACAGAACAATCTAGAGAGGGCCAAAGAGGCACCTTAAATGTTTCACAAGCTACCCCACTTTTAGTAGCTGGCCTCCAGTTTTCCTGCCCTGACAGTCTCCTGGTAGAGATGTGATGCCTTCCATTCTTCCTAAAGGAGGTGTTTCTGGTTCTCACCTGCTTTTGTGTCTCTACCAAGTGTACCTTAGTTAAAAGGTCCTCTTTTTCCTAATATTGGTGAGCCTTCACTTACGTGCATGCCACTGTCTAGTTTCCTATCACCTTGACCGTTACCTAAAGAAATGGCTTGATGAATGGTCTCTCTTCTTTTAATATTGTTTCTCTAAGTGATCTTCTGTTATCAGAGATTGTCAGAAATGCAAAGTATAAGATCCCAGTCTCAGTTTTAACACTTGTTTTCTTTGATATTGGTCTCAGCATCACAACTTCCTCGTATGACATTCAGCTCTAGGTTCTGAAGGTAACGAAATGCTTGAGCTTCTCAAAATGTGCATATTGCCTTTTTCTTCAACACTCTTGAACATACAAAATTTTTACCAACACAATTTTACATTTTCCTTATGTGCTAGATTCTAGTATCTCCAGAGAGTTTATTTTAGCTGGGCTGGAGAGGTGGCTCAGACTTAAAGTGTACTGCTCTTGGACAGGACTGCAGTGGGTGTTCAGCACCTATGTTGTGTGGCTCATAAGCACCTGTAGCTCCTACTCCAGAAAATCAGTAGGAGCTTTCTGAACTCTGTGGGCACCTGCACTTACATAAACACATATGTGTATATACATCACTGTTTTTTTAACTCTTTATTTTTTTTTATTAGTTCAAATTAGGAACAAGCTTGCTTCAAATGTCAATCCCTTCTCCCTCTCCCTCCCCTCCTCCCAACCCTCCCCCCAGCCCCCCACTTGCCCACTCCCCAGGCAGGGTAGGGCCCTTGACGGTGGCTCCCCAAAGTCCACCACATGATCTTGGACAGGGCCTAGGCCCTCCCCCATGTGTACAGGCCAAGAGTGCATCCCTTCACATGGGATGGGCTCTCAAAGTCCCTTCTTACACCAGGGAAAAATACTAATCCACTACTAGGGGCCCCCTAGAGTGCAGAGGCCACCTAATTGACATCCATGTTCAGGGTCTGGATCAGGCCTGTGCTGGCCTCCCAGACAGCAGGCTGGGGTCCATGTGTTCCCCCTCGTTCAGGCCAGCTGTTTCTGTGGGTTTCACCAGCCTGGTACCAACCCCTTTGATCTTCATCCCTCCTTCTCTGCAACTAGGTTCCAGAGTTCAGTTCAGTGTATATCTGTGGGTGTCTGCCTCTGCTTCCATCAGCCACTGGATGAGGGCTTATGTTTGTCTTTTTTTGTGACTGGGTTAACTCACTCAGGGTGGTTTCTTCTAGTTCCATCCATTAGCCTTCAAATTTCTAGATTCCATTGTTTTTTTCTGCTGAGTAGTACTCCATTGTATAAATATACCACATTTTCTCTATCCAATCTTCAGTTGAGGGGCATCAAGTTTGCTTCCAGGTTCTGGCTATTACAGACAATGCTGCTATGAACATGGTTGAACATATGCCCTTGTTGTATGAACATGCATTATTTGGGTATATGCCCAAGAGAGGAATTGCTGGATCTTGAGGTAGACAGACAAAACGACAGCCCACAGAATGGGAAAAGATCTTCACCAACCCCTCATCTGACAGAGGGCTGATTTCCAAAATATACAATGAACTTAAGAAGCTAGCCACCAAGACACCAAACAATGAAATTAAAAAGTGGGGTGTAGAACTAAATAGAGAATTCTCAACAGAGAAATTTGAAATGGCTGAAAGACACTTAAGAAAGTGCTCAAAATCCTTGGCCATCAGAGAAATGCAACTCAAAACAACTCTGAGATACCATCTTACACAGGCTAGAATGGCTAAAATCAAAAATACCAATGACAATCTATGCTGGAGAGGATGTGGAGAAAAAGGAACACTCCTCCATTGCTGGTGGGAGTGCAAACTTATAACTCATTTTGGAAATCAGTATGGCAGTTGCTCAGAAAAATATACATCACTTTTAAAAGTCTTTAAGAATTTTATCTGAGTTTTAACCCCCCTTTCATAGACTTTATAACCTTATCAGTTAGCCTTATCTTCAGCAAATATGCATTTCTATATTCATGTGATTTTGAGAATGTTTCTTTTTGTTCCTTTTAATATTTGACATGTTGTATATGTATCCACTAAATGTTAAAACTGAGTGAGTGATTAAAGCAATGAATTTTCAGTAAATGAGTTGCATTATATATATCTACAATAAATTCACAGGATCTAGTTATTTTTCTGTGTTGGTCACTCTAATAGAGATTAGAGCAGTTACCTCATGACTAAACCTCCTAACAGGCTAGGTAACATAGTGGATGTCTTATATTGTCCACTGATTTACTTTACCAATGGCATCCCAACCTTTGGTATTATTTATTTCCATGTATAAATGATGAACCTGACATTCAGAGGTCTTAAACTATTTGGTAGAACCGTGTATTGAAAGCAGATTAGACTGAAAAATCAAAGTTGAAATTTTCAAAGAAAAAAGGAAATTTACCTTCTCATATGAAAGTTATAAGGATGACCAAGCTAATCTATAGTTCAAAAGCACATTCTAGAAATCAAGAATTATGGCAGACACACTCAGTATAAAGTATGATATTGATATTGTGGTATCAGAAACATGTTCTCAGGACTTGGAATATAACACTGGTCATAGATTTTATTTCTCCAAATTTCAACGTTATAAACTAATATTTAGATTTTACCCCGTTCCTGAATACTGGTTCCTGAGACTCTTGTAACAATTTCCTAAGAGAGGGAACTGTCTGATACAGTTTTCTAACTTCTTGGGAATTTCCTTGATAATAGGAGCATTATTTGTTCTAAGGAGCCAGTTCTTAGAGGATCCTGGATGGCCTCATTATTGAATCTAATTGCCAAAGGAACCAACTGTGTAATTAGGGTATTTTAAATTTTGGCACCACCCCAGGACCTCAAGTGAGGAGAGTGTAAAGAAATGCACAAACTCTAATGTAGTAACTCTTTGTAAATTCCAAAGGGCAGGGAAGGTCTGAAGAGTCTTTAGAGGCAGCTACATCTTTGAAGTACATGAAAGGTCTATGAACATTCTGGGGTGCCTTGTCCTATGTACTCTTTTTTCATTTGGCTCTTTTAGGGGATCCTTTGTAATATTGTGCTTCATAAATGGTAACTGTAAGTGTCCTAGTTAGCATTGACTGTCAACACAGTCTAGAGTCATCTGAGAGAGGAATTTCCTAGATCAGATTGGCCTATGGGCCTGTCTATGGGGATTTTCCTTGATGGTTAATAGATGCAAGAGTTACTAGCCCACTGTAAGCAGCACCATTCCTAGGCTCTACAGGGAAGTTATCTAAGTATAGGCCTGCAAAGGAACCAGCAAGCATCATCCCACCATGGTTCTTGCTTCAAGTTTCTGCTTAAGCTCTTGCCTGACTTAACCATCATTATGTAATGTAACCTATAAGATGAAATAAACCCTTTTGTCTCCTAAGTTGCTTTTGGCCAGAGTACTTTATCAAAAGAACATAAACAGAACTGGAAAAGTAAGAAAATTATTTTCCTAGGGTTCTTCAAGCTGTTCCAGAAAATTAAACCTGAGAATGAAGTCATGGAAAGCCAAGTTAATGGAGAATTGATCAATTGATCAGTATAGGTGGCAACCCTTTATGTGCATGGTAGTCCAAAGGAGAGCTCTTGAGAAATGAACCCCCACACTATAGAGCTGTCTTTACTTCTCCAAAGTCATGTCAGAATTGAGCTGATGTCTAGAGGGTAGAGTGGTGTCCACTGGAGAGCTGTTTAATATGCTCATACATCTGGAATCACTGTGTTGAGTATGAGAGGAAAAAATTGTTTTTCTTTTTCTTTTACAGTCTGTATAGTCAATTCACACTGTTTCCATATTTATATATTTTCCTTCTTCCTCAAGTTTAGCTGTTGCTCCTATGCCAATATCCACAATATTTCCATGGTCATTGTAGTACAAGCAAAGGGACAAAACTTGAGTTGCCTGATTCACAAATCTCAGTGGAGGCAGAGTTAGTGACTCTCACTCAGTTTTCCTGCTTCAGCTCTCACACCATCACCAAGCATCCTGTCTATAGTCCTACTACATTTCACATTTTGTATTTATTCTGTAGGGTTTTTCTAGTTATGCAAGCACTCCTGAGCCCCAGCTCAGTGCTTAATGTTCCCAGGCACATGAAATCTGTACTCTGTTCAGTCAGAGTGTGCTGGGTCACAAGTTTATTAATGCTCACAAATGGATAATATTTGTAATCACACCTGAATAGGGCTATAACTTGTCTGACTAAGGAAAATGTCCCTACTTGAGGCACACAGAGACCTAAACCCATTTCCCGTGGGAGCAATATTACAGCATTCACAAACTCATTGTTTTGGAGACTGTATAAATTAACTGTAGTCAATAATGAGATTAAACTGTATTCACCTTGGCCTGAACTATAATTTTCAATGTTTGAACTTTATTTTCCCTGTGACATGAGCAAAGGGAAACAAGCCTGTCTGATTTTGTGTTGTTTTAAAGGCTCCAGTGAAGTGAATGTTTCAGTGTGTCCACTGGGTTGTTAATTCTCGGACTTTTCTCTTTCCCTTCCACAAGTGAGAGTAGGATTGTGCTTTGGGCCTAGCACTTGGTTGGGACAGTTAATTAGAATATAAGAAGGAGTGGCTGTCAAGAAATATTCTTGACTCCTACTGATAACACTCAGAAGCTTTTCTTCTCTCCATGAAGGGGCCTCACAGAGGCCATGAGGGAAGCACTCTGGCATTTTGTTCTAGAGCAGTAATAAGATTCCAGACAACCCACACTAGGCATGAAACATGTTTCAAAAGAAAATTGTGTTTTTCTAAGCCACTGATGTTAAAGGGATGATTTGTTTATGTAAATTAGCCTCTTCTAGTTGATAGTGTATACTATTTCAACATTTTAATGCAGATGATCAGGCTCAAGGGAGAGTCAAAAGGAAACAAGAAAAGGTAAAAGGGATGTTTATGGTAGACTCACGTTACAAATTTTACTTTTTTACCAATTTCCCTGGAAGTATCATGGCAATGAGTCTTTTTTTTCATGTCTTATCCCACATCAGGACCACACAGGCACTCTGCAATGTTTCAGATTCCGGACTCCAGATTGACATCCCAGTTATTGTGAATGGACAAGTCTGAAATGTACCACAGAACTCTTACCTTCAGGGGGTCTCCATCCCTAATCTTAAAGCTAGTGACCCATGGCCCAAACTTAAAAAGCACAGATTTGTTATTTTTGATCACTATGAATTACTTCTACTTTGGACAATGTATAAAACATTATCTACCCTACTACAAATCTGGAGGTGCTAAGACACAACTCTTATGCTCATCATGATATATTTTCCATTTTCACTATAAAATGAAATACATTTATGTGATTTCTGCCACTTTGTATCGGCAGTCTCTCTCATTTATAAGTGGAGTAGAGACAGCTCAAAGAAACTGGAGGCAGAAGATGCAGTTGCAGGACCTGAAGCAGTTAGCAAGACCACTAAAGCAGAGACGAAGAAGCCCCTTAACCAATTGAACTGACAGTGGTTGAGCTGAAGATAATCGGATGGAATTGTATAATTTAGAATTGATTTAGGAAGTGAAAGACAATGATAAAGGCAGAGATAGAAAGTAGGCAGGATAGAGGTTTCATTAAATATAGGACCTATTCTTTTGTATTTTAACCGAAAAATATCTTTATCTGTCTCAAAACTATAGTGTATATAGCTCCTATTCATTAAAAAAGTGTAATCAGGTGCCCAAATCCCCTTCAAACAGAGCACTGTGCTCATGGAGACTCATATGTACCTACATGATACAGACCCCCCCCCACTAAAATACATTGCAAATGCAGGTTCTTTAGATGAGTTTAGTTCTGATTTTTTTCTTTTACCATTTGTTTTATTGTGTATGCAACAACTGAATTCTTCAGATGATCATTAGAGAACATAATGACATCTTTTTCATTCCTTAGTGGTCCTTGCACAAATGTGTTCTATATGTAGGGTCTTCCTTTAGTATTGAGAATATCTACCTTGACTTTCACATTTACTTGTCTATCATCTTTTCTGGGGGCAACAGTATCAAACAGACAAGAACCTGAACTATGAAGCAATAGAAGTTCAGCTGGTTCAAAAACTTGGCTCTTAGAAACATCATCTTGGGATGAGAGTGGGTAAGCCTCTTGGGATGGCACACCAAGTCAAGATGAGCCTAATGGCGTTTTAACATGACTTGCTACAGTGCTTGGCCAAAGGTGAGCTCCCATTGTCTGTAATTCTTGTTACATGAATTGCCTTCCCAATGGAAAGCAGTTGCATGTTGATTCATTTGTATGGCTCTACTGTTAGATCTTGAATTTACTAAGTAATTCGTGCTCCCCTTTGAATTCTGATCGAATTAAGATTTTTTTTCCTGTAAGGAGTTAGAGCACATTAAAGTTAAAAAATAATTTAAAATTCTAAATAATGGAGACAATAAAATAGTGATTTTCATAATAATGTATGAAATGAAGGGCAGCAAGTGAGAAACAGTTGGACCTCAAGAAGACATGATTTTGAAAATCACAAATTAAGGTCAGAGCTAGAGCATACATCAGTGGTAGAACACTTGTCTAAATGCCAATGCCCCTAACATCACAATTTTAAAAGTCTGGCAACATTCTGTCCATGTTTTTGTGACCTTATTGATTCTCCCTGTTTTTCTACTTTCTGTGGTTATTCATATCATATGCATCCCATTTGCTTTAATTCAGCAAGACATAGATGCTGATCAGTAACTTCAACCTGATAATAGAGTAATCTGGCTTCCATAGCTCTTCTCTGTGCAGTATCCCATGACCAGTGTGTGTACAGCTATCCCATTCAGGCTAATTAGAAGAGAATGATACACTGCTCACTTCTAGACCAGGAGTGGCTACAGGGTTGATCAGATTGTCTCCAAAAGGGATATAAACAAATTTCTTACTGACCAAAACCTCTAGAGCACCTAATTTACATGCTGAGTACATAGACACAGCACTGTGGCCAACGTTGTAGGTATCATGCACAGCATCAATTTCTTCCTCTTTCTCTCTAACATAACCCTATTTTATTCTGGGTATTGAGTGGAGGTAGGCTTAGGGAAAGTGATTTTAACTTGGCGGTGTGCTAAAGATAGTTCTGTATGACATGTAGGAATCAACCGTTCCTGGGTTGTCTAACTCTGATTTGGTAGTCATGTTGATAGTTTCAAATCAGCAATGGTAAGGGTGTTTTCATGGCAGAGAGTAGACAAGACAGCTAGCTTAAATAAATCACCTAGACAGTAGAGTATTAAGCAAACATATTGGCTACACCACTGGCCTAGCCCATGAGTCATGACTGCTCTAAACAAATGATGTAAAATACTAAACTTTGTCAAGTATTGGATAAGCTGGGTGGAAGAGCAGGAAAGCTAACCCTGCCCCTCCCCTCCTCTGCCATGTGGTGGCATGTGTGAGGGAAATATGCCTGGGCAAAACAGTAGGGCTGGTCCTGGTGGTGTGAGTGTGGGTGAGCCTGACTGAGGGCATGAGAGCAGGAGAACTGGCGTAGCTCCTTGCTGCCTGCTGCATTGGGTGTGCTAGCCAGGGCAGTGTTGGAGAGCTCACCCAAGAGATGACAATGAGGGGAAACTGGAGGGGATGACCAACCCGGCTACCTCCCAGGGCTATGAGTCAGCCCACCTCAACATCCACCTCATCTATGAACTGCTGGAGCATGTGAAGGGGCCGAACCTACAGATAACAAAGTTACAGGATCTCCATAACACAAGGCAACAACAGGATATCCAAGGGGATTCCCAGTGAGGGCCCATCATCAATAGCATAGCAGAAGCCAAAAGCTAGAACAAGACCAAAGACTCATTGTAATAAAGCTTACTAGTAAAGATGTTTGGACCAAAGGTATATTGTGTGACTCATTTGGCCTACAACCTCCAAGCTGAGATCTTCCTTCCTTCCTTCTCTCCTTTCTTCCTTCCTTCCTTCCTTCCTTCCTTCCTTCCTTCATTCCTTCTCTGTCTCTCTCTCTGTCTCTCTCTGTCTCTCTGTCTCTCTCTCTCATTTTTGCTTGTTTGCTTGTTTGTTTTGTGTTTTATTTTCACTTTTAAGTTTTGTTTTGTTTTCTGGGGGAGATTGCAAGGTTGATGGAGGAAGCAAGCAGAGGAAGAGATGGGTGGGACCATGAAATCTTGGGATTGGGAAGTATGATGTGAAATCCACAAATAATCAATAAAAAGTAAAAACTAAAAAAAGAATATGATAAGCAATGTATGTGTGACTTAGGTCAGGCAGTGGGGCCTTGACTGTCTGGAATTTCCCTTTCAAAAAAGAAGCATTTTGATTTCTTGTTTTGTAGCCTATTCATAGTGGAAACAGTTAAGCTTAACAACTCAAAAGCAACAGACAGAAGGAAAAGAAATTCAAGAATATCTTACTATTTCAGCTTCTCGGGGCAGGTGCTGTAGCTCAAAAACAAAGTGCTTTGCCTAACATGCTCAAGGTTCTGAACTCAATTCCAGTGAATCATTGTACTACATGTGGAACTCCCCTGATTCAGAATATCTTATTAGTAAGTCAAAGGATGATCTATGTATTTAAGACCCTTTTAAATGGATAGTGTGTAACTCATAGTTAAAGTAGCCTTATATGGACAAGGACTCTTATTTGTTGATCATTTATTTGTATGCCAGAAAAAAAATATCTGGGATAATCCCAAGATACACAAGTATATGGCAAGTGTTCTTTGGATTTCTATGTTAGCTTTTAACATTATACTATGTTCAGAGTTCTCATTTTTAAATCATGGAGGAATAGAGAACTTCTGCCTGCAGAAAAGGTTGTTCGTTATCATTTTCAATGGTATATACATCAGGAACTTTCTTGATGAAGGCCATGTTGTTCTCTTTGCACTCAATGACCACTGAAATACTTGAAATTTGAAACAAAAGATGCAGCATTTATGATTATATTTAACTTTTTTTTTACTAGAAGTTTACATTCTACAGGGTAATTTGTGCATGTGTGTGCATGCATGTATCTTGAACACAGTGGTCTTCATTTCATATTCATTATTCATGTTAGTGCTGTCATGAAGTAGACTGAAATACAACCAATGTCAAAGTCACTGCATGAACTGAGAACTGCTAAGCAGACTTTTCACTTGGCTTTTTTTCCTTTTCTACTTTTTTTTATTATTATTATTAATTCAAGTTAGGGAACGGGCTTGTTTCACATGTAATTCCCCTCTCCCTCTCCCTCCCCTTACCCCCATTCCTTCTCCCCCACCTCCAACCTACCCCCCACCCCATGTGGGCTCAGGCAAACACACTTCTGATTTCTGCTTAAGAGGCTCAGACGCAATGAATCATGTCAATAAATTAAAACTCTCTCCAGAAACTCTGTTGCTGGAATTTCTTGTCAGGCCTGGTCCTGCTGCCTTTCTCAGCCCCAAATAAACAAACAAAGACTTACATTAATTATTAAACTGTTAGCCAAAGACTAGGGCTTTTTTTTTATTGGCTATCTCCGTTTTAATTATTAACTCATTTCTATTAATCTATGTATTTCCATGTGGTCTTATCTTACTGGAGAAGGGTTCGGATGTGCTACTCCTTTTGGGCTACATGGCAACTGTTCTTTGATGGGCTCTCTCTGCCTATCTTTCCCAAAATTCTCCTCATCCTAGTCCTGCCTATCTTCTTGCCTCATTGGCCAGATAGTGTTTTATTAATCAACCATTAAGAGAAACATATATGCAGAAGGACATCCTCCATCAAAACTCCATGCATTGCAATCCCAGAGAACAGAAAGATATTTCAACAGTAGTTGAACACAGATGCTCCCTTCTGTTCTACAACAGAATGCCTGAGACCTGGTAACTTACAAGAATAAGTAGCTGAGTGGAATCATGGTTTACAAATCTAGCTTCTGGAAAACCTTCATAAAAGAAAAACAAAGTGAGTGAATGCGGGATAGAGGCGCTTGATGTGTGAGATAAAGACTCACTCTCAGGATAACATGCCTAGTTGAATACCAGCCAGAAAAAAATGCTAATCCATTTAAAAATTAATCACCTCTGAAATTGCCACTCCTTCTCAACACAGCTAATATGAGGACCAAACCTCACTATGTGCTTTGGTAGGAACAAGCCATATTTATACAACAGCTGATGCCAACTCTGGGACATCTAATGAGAGAAAATGCATCATGGCCTGGACACATTATTTTTCTATGGAAAAATTAAAAGTTCAGTAGCTAAGGCAAAGTGCTCTTAACAGCATTCATTTTTTAAGTCCTCTTTCTAAGGACCAACTATTTGTATAACAATAGGTGAAATGTTGCTCTAGATATTCTCCCCTTCAGTTTCTATTAGCATTGTAACAGTGCCTGCTTCTGTTAGACATTTTTCCTTGTGTGTTTCAATCAAAATGTCACTTTGCCACTGTTCCTAGAGTGCACTTAATATTTTCATTAAAACCAATAAAACTAAGAAATGACAAGGGGGCAGGTGGGAGCAGGCAATTAAACTCCTCCTCTCTGTATTGTTAAATAGCAGTTGAGGAAAGAAAGAAGCCCCCATTGAACACCTGTTCCTTCTTCTTTGAATGGCAGCTAGCAGAAATCCACTTAGCTGGCTATTGTCTGCTTATTTTCCTGACAGATAATGTGAAAAAGCAGGCAGTTATGGGACCAGTAATTCAGAATTAATTTTCCCTTCACAAGAGTGCTGTGGACACTGAGTGCAGTAATGGTGCCTGATAGGGATTCAGAGGGGTAAACAAGACAATTTGAGATGATGGGCAGGAGATAAAAGCCCTTTAAAGGGCCATTCCTTTTGCCAGTCTGACCTGTGGGGTTTTTTTTGTACCAATTATTATTATTTTAAAATGTGTCCCCAGAGAAAATGAAGTCTGAAGGCTTAACCACTAAAGATCTGCCTGGTGTGCTTATGTACCTGCGTGTTTACATACGTGTGTATTGAAAGAGAAGATGAAAAGAAGAAGACTGTTATATTACCCTGCATTTCCCCGCCATATTAAAAATGTTAGTGGCTGCAAAAGACAGTTGCAAAGCCACACATTGGGATTGTTTATGAAACTCCCTCCTGTGAGCTTCCACCTCAGTTGAGAAAATTACCACATTTCCTTTAATGAACTAAGACCTTTTGCTAACCCGCCATCATTGCTTCTTTCATTCTGATAGGAAACATTTACCCTAACATTCACAGCAAACATTGGTTCTCATCAGACCAAGTCAAGATTTTCTCTGGCTCTAATTTCTTCCCCTCTATTGGCCCTGCCCTCTTTCCTCTCTCTTTCCCACTACCCTCTTCTTCCTTCTTTCTCTAATCTCCTCTTCCCGAATGCTAACCACCCAGATCACCGCCATGGACCAGCAGAATGAAGACTCTCTGGGGATGAGGTAAAGAGGAGGATTAGATACAATTTTTGTCTGGCCAGGCTTCAAGACCCCATTGGCAGATAAATTGCAGACAGAGCTTTTGAATTATCTATCTCCCACTCCTGGACACCAACCACTCAGAATAAATCAGCATCAGAGATTGATTTCCACAGAATTGCTTTATTTCTCAGATAAAATTTATTGATCTGTTATAGAAAAATAAAATCAAAAGAAGACAAGCTATGCTAAAGTATCAAACATAAATCCTCCAGTAAATCTTGGCATCTATGATACTTGGAGTTTTGTGTAGGTAGAGTACATCCCTGGAGAAGTCCATCTTTGTGATGCTTCATTACCTGAGAGAAAACTTAAAGAATGCAAACATCTTGAAGCTCACCCATTAGCTTATAAAATTAACCTTTATCAAGGGTGTGATCCTAATTCACATACCCCAACTAAGGATACATATTTTTACCTGTTATGTTTTTTCTCTCTCCTTAGAATATTAATATGGTAATATTTTGTTCATGGACATTAAGTGAGAATAAGATGACTGGAAGTTTTATTACTTAGAATACCTGAGTTACAGACTTTCTTTCCACAGGGTCACCCCTTATCTCAAACTTCTCAAAATTAATTGCATGGATTTGTTTTATACACACATCACTCACCGACTCAGGCAGCCTTTTCTAAATGTCTAACACATGCCTATTTGATGCTTTCCTACTCTCAAGTTACTCGCTTCCCAAATAGTGTTCACAGAGTCAAATTCTGTTTTCTGTACACAGCAGAAGAAAGCCAATGCTTTCTGCCCCTGTAAATATCATCAATTCCCCTTCTTAGCTGTGATCTTTTCAGAGCCACACTTGAGGCAGACAACAGGGCATGCAGATCAGAAACATCTTAGAATGTCTAGTCCTACATTAGAAACTTACCTAGTTGCCCTGTTATGCACACATAACCATATTAGAATAGATTTAGAGAGGTGTTTAAAATATGTAACCTGGGGCCATGCCAGAAGGCTCAGTGGGTAAAAGTGCTTGCTGCCAAGGCCGATTACTAGAATTCAATATCCTGGACCCACGTGGTAGTAGGAGAGAACTGAGTCTCCAAAATTGTTCCCTGATCTCTATACACATGCTGTAGTATGCACATACATACCCATACAAAATACCTACATACATACTTCCTCATATATATACACATATACATACCCTAAATGCAAAATATATAAATGTATACAAGTATTTAGGGTCCTTATTTTATTTGTCTATTATAATTTTATTTTAAAATGTATACAAGTTTTAATAAATAGGGGCTTTCCTATCAACTAAACATGGTAATAAAAATAACATATACCTATTAGTGAATTTCATAGTTATTTCTATCGGTTGATGATAAATCAGCAGGTGTATGGTGGGAGTTGACAGAAATCAGAGGAGTGATTAGGTGTTGTTTGCAGTTAGTAGTGAGAGGCTTCAAAATTTTAAAAATTGAAAAGTTACATCCATGAAAAAGTTACCCTCAAGCTTCAGAGAGGATTATTATATATTAAAAAAAAACAGCTGAAGAATGGCTACTTTTGTGTGTCTGCACTGTGAGAATAGACATGTGTTATGGCAATTCTGCAGTCAGTAGAGCATAGCATATGACATCATCACCAAGACAGAAATTATATATTTATGCCCAGTAGACACATGCCATCCATCACCTCTATATGGATAAATCATTCTCACCCAAGTCTACAGCTTTCTTACATATGAAAGTTGTGATAAGAACCAGGATGAATCAAAATGTCTCTGAATAATTGTGGTTACTTGTGGTGTTACTTTCATAATCATTCCAAAAATCTTAAAGCTATGTAAATGAAATGTGCCATGCCCAAATTAGAAGAAAACACACGCTGTGCCATATATTAAAAGACAGTATCTATTTCCATTTCTTTTCTAAGTTAGTTAAAAAAATAGAAGAAAATTTCTAAGACATCCCAGGAAAGGAACTTGAGACTTACACAAATTTATAGCAACACTTGGTTTATTTAATGGAACATTGTCTTCTATTGGTTATGTTTATCAAATTGCTTTTTGGATGTTGAGTTTCAAAATATTAATTATTGCATTTCTTGGAAATTTTTACTGCCCAGAAGTTCTACTTGAAGACTCTATATTATGAGACAGTAAGGCATTTGATGATAAAACATATTTGATGACACTTGCTACAACAAAAGTGATATAATTTATCCCTTCCTTATTAAAATACTTGTAGAGCTCCATCCTTAAAGGTAATGATGAAACACCAACACTCTGTTCAATATAACCTCACATATACTAACACACATTTCAATAGAGAAGGAAAAATAGGTTACAAACAGAGACAACTAGTTTGAATGTGGGACTGATCTCACCCTTAATTCCACATTTGCTTATGACACTTTCAGGGAATGTGAGTTTTCATGCATAAGATGAAAACATTTTTCTGTGTTAAAATATCTTGTTTTCATTGACCAAAAGTAATGTCTAAATATTTAAATTTGTATTGGTCAAAAGTTTGCTTCTAATTTTGAGGTCATGTGTCTTTTTCAAAGTAGAGGACACTGACACCCTCAGGGAAGCTCCCGTGTCAATTCTACTAGCGAAGGTAGGAAACAAAAGAATAGAATCTTGGCCATAACTCATTTCTCTGAAAGCAATTATAAAGAAATGGTTGTTATGTGTGTGCACGCACTTTTGTGAGCATGTCTACCCTAGTGCATCTGGGATACTGAATCAAAGTATCATGGACTTGGTAATTTGGAAGAAACAAATTTATTTTTCATGTCTCTGGGGGGAAAAAAAGTTGAGAATCAATGTAGATTTGTTATCTTTGGAAACCCCACTTCTGCATATATTCTCTATATACTTTCTATGTCTTTAGGGAGATGGATCTTCTCTGGAGGATTTTTCATAAGAGAACAGTTCCTACCCACCAATGATCTTCTACATCTTTCATGCTCTTCACCTCCCACAACCCACCATCAAATACACCATGTGAGGGTTGAGGGATCACAGGTATTCATACTTGTTGGTATTCAACACTTGTTGAAGTATCACAGGTATTCATACCACAGAATTTCATAACAGCTATCACCCACCAGTAAGTCATATTTTTCTTATAGACAAATTCCATTCATCCCTTCCTAAGACCCCCACTGTCTTAACTCATTGCAGCATAAACTCAAAAGTCTAAAGTCTCAGAGAAATATTATCTAAATCCAGTGCAGTGAGACTCAAACGCTGAGTCATTCTGAGACAGACTGCACTCTAGATGTGAGCTCTGAAACAAAGGCAGGGACAGAGCAAATCTCTAGCATCTTGTTCTAGTTCATAGGAACTTGCAGGAAAACTGGCTCCTCAATTTCTCACGCTCACATTTCCTTCACAGAGTTTGCAAGTTGAACAGGCAAATCAATGTTGGTTCAAGAACACTTGGTTTATGTGTGCTGTTCACAAACCTGCCCATGGGAGGAGAGCACAAGACATGCTAAGATGGCTGAGACCTTGCAGGCATGGTGCTTTCTGCCATGAGAATTACCGTCATGATCATGGGCTGTTTGGTTGCTGTTCTTTATTCAGATGCTTCTGAACACCTACCAAGGGCCATGTCTCATGACTCCAACAATTCCTTCCACTCTTTTATCATTTCTAGGTCAAGTCTTACTGGCCAATAACTTTTGTTCTTGTTCAATGTGACATGTTTACCTAAATATACTCACAAGGTAGACCTGTCTGCTTTACTGATGAAATCTAATTTAGAAAATAATTCTAAATTTTAGCAATCAAACATGGAAGTTTCTTATTATAAAGGATATTTCCTAAATATATGCAGGTTAACATTTTGCCATATTTTAATAGACTAAATTGGAGATAGCTTTGGGGTAAGACTTCTTGTCAAAATTTCACACTCTTTCCTTTACCCTGAGATGAAGGCTTCATTCATAAACTCTACTGGTTTGATTCAGTCTCATATGATTGGTAACCAGGTATATTGGTATCTGAAAGAAAATTAGAATCAAATGATTTGAGTCTATGATATATATATATATATATATATATATATATATATATATATATATATATATATATATATATATATATATATATATATTAGAATTAAGAGGACAAAAATTGAACAATTTAGGTGGTAGTTTACATATCCTTTTTAAAAAAAAAAATTAGGTTTACACCATAGTCCAAGTTTGCTGCTCCAACACAAGATCCTCCTGTTTCAGCTCCTGAATGCTAGGATTATAGGTGTGTACTGTCACACCTGGCTAGTTGCTAATCTTTTGTAGTACAACTTAAACAAAATCTTTACATTTGTAAATTAATGAGGCTAAAAGTAGGTATATGATTTATACAGCATGGTAACAGTGACAAGGATCATACTAAGTAGTATCAGACATAATTAACATGATTATAATTTAAGAATAAGTGGGCATGAGAGTAGGACAGGGATAATTCATATTTTACACATTTCTGCACTAGATGAACTCTATTTCAAAGAAATAAATGCATGCATGCTTATCTTATAATTCCTAGAAAATTAAAACACATATTCTACCATAACCTGCTCTACTTATAGTCAAGTTGTAATTTATTTGTCAAATTTCATTCTAACTTCATTGCTGATCTAAAATTAGACACTGAATTTGCCTCTACCCTTCTATGTGAAAGGTTGCCAGTTCTGACGTTCCCCATTTCTATGAGGGAGATGAGTGTTTCCACCACTTGAGCTTGTTTTGTTTGTCTGCAGAGGTTTCTTGCCATATAGCCCAAGCTAGGCTTGACTTTGTGCCTTCACCTCTCTCTCACCTGGGGTGCCTGGGATTACAAGGGGGGCAGAGCCTTCCCCAGTTTACCGTTGATCTCAACTATAATTACCTCCCTGGCTTCTTATGAGAATGGAGAGGACATAAAGGCATTTCAACCCCTGAAGGACACTGAGAGGAATACAGATAAAAAGTAAAAGTCTTGTATTCAAGTTTAGATTCCATCATGTTGCCATTTAATTTCTCCTGGTGTCAGTTTCTTTTGTGAAAAGCAGAAGTGATAGAACTCAAGGTTGTTGAGAAGATCAATAAAAACAGTTAAGTAAGGGACTATTTTGCATTGTATGTAATGGAGCAATATTGACAATAATAGCTTACTTGGCATGTTTTCCATGCAATCTGCATTTTGGCAATCACTATGGCTATTGGGGGTGCCTCTGAGTGCTTCCTTTTCCAGTGTCAGCCTGGCAGGAAGCTTTCTCAGTGGAAGCTCTGCTATTCTGCTTCTAATATAATGTAAGAGAAAAGACTGATTTCTTAGACAGCCCACTTGACCTACACATGAAGAAAGCCAATTCTAAATGTAAATTATTTATATTTACCTGGACAAAGACATGCCCTTTGTGCTGGAGATTTAATACCCACCCTCCCCTGACACACCCACCAACAAGAAGAGTGAATCCTTGTTGACCAGGGAGTGCTTTTCCTGGTCATTTATATAGCAAAGTTGTGAATTGTAGTATCCCTGCCTGAGCCCCAAAGGCAGGCTTCCTTCTTGAAAGTGGTTAAGTGGATGTTATTGATGAAAACTCAAGTGAGATTTGACATCAAGCTTTAATTATACCTTAAAAGGCAAGAAAAATAAAAAATAAAGCCTAATTCAATTGAAGAGTTGATGACTAAGCAATAATCACAACCTCCTGGCCTCCAAATGTATTTTACTCAAGTGCTACCCATGTGGAAGATCACTATCAACAATTAGATTCCTGTTGCTCTTCTTAACATATTTTATTCAGACCAAGAGAGGGATGCTTCATTCACCAGTTTGAAACCGTGTTTGTGTTTTTAAGGACACACAGGCCGGGACTGCCCTCCAATGAGTGAGACTGAAGATATGCTTATATTATGCTAGCACTGCTGAGGACATTGGTGGTGTCAATCAGAAACCCATACTTTAGAAATGTACCCTTTCCATTATAATCACTAACACATCAAAACTATAGTAAAATATAGTCAACACATCAACAATTACTTCTCCAACTTTTGACAGTTTCGGTTGCATATTACCACTGAAAATTGTGTGTGGGCAGCCTGTGTGTTTCCAGTCTCTGCCATTATCCAGGCATATGGAGCTACTTATATCAAACACACGAGTATTGCCTTAAAACACCCACAGAATTCAAGAAACCCTTTGTAAAACTGTAAGAAATTCAGGAAATTGAATCATGTGCCAATACTCATATATATCGTGTGTGTGTGTGTGTGTGTGTGTGTGTGTGTGTGTGTGTGTGTGTGTGTGTGTGTGTGTAGATGTGTAGACTCCCATGGCATTATTCTGGATAGTACTTTCTAGCTGAAGACACCAGCAGCTCTGTGATTTACCTGTGGCTACTAAAATCGGTGATGTCAAAGCAGTGTTGGTTTCAGTGACTGTCTCCTTCCACCTAAAGAGATTTCAGTGACAAATCAGGGACACTAACAAAAGCTGACATGGAAACCCGGAATCACTTTCATCTTCATACTTTACAGCATGTCCAAAAATTTCCTCAATGATCACGTATTTTACAATTGGAAACTGCTCGTAAATATTAAGGGGATTTGATTGTAAATATGGGACTATCATCTACACAGAGGAAGTTTTGTAATAAATTGCTAGATTCCTACAGACAAAATGACTGGACTAATTTTGAAAAATGGCTGGTTTATTGGTAGCACCGATGCACATTTCTCCTTCTGTTGACAAGGAGTCAGGGCAGTTGACAGGTCCAGTTTTCCTTGGTCAGATTTGAGACACTTATTAGTCAACCAATTTGGAACACAACATGCTTTGGTGGTCTAATGCCACCTCCGGTCACATATTAACCTCGTTTTGGCTTAAATGCTCCATTTAAATGGGAAACCTTATCCAGCTGGCAGGGGAATAGCACTCACTTTAAATTGGATATTATTTTGAATTACAGTCAACTCCTGTAATTCAATTCAGTGTGATGTGGCTGCTAAAAAGCCAAAGATCTTAGACTGCATTAATAAAAGTGTAATTTCTGGTTTATGGGAAGTAATCGTCTTTCTATATTCTGATCAAACCACATCTGGAGTATTATGTTCAATCACAGGTCAAAATTTTAAGGACTGTGACAAATTAGCATATGACCTGAAGAGTAAAATCAGGATGGAGATGGGTCTGAAAGCTCCTGCCATTCTTGAGGATTGGGTAATGAAAGAGAACTTGATGGTATAGAAAATATAACACCTTTCCTCAAATATTTGAGCAGTTGAATGTAGATGAGAGAGAATGTTGAGTTGTTCAGAAGCACCACAGATACATAGTGTTTATATGAATGAACAAAGACAATGATATAGAATGATTTTTAGTATTTTTTTAGATAAGACACAAAAAAATCTAGGAACAAACCAGCAAGTGATAAGTATGTCCATATCTCAGACCAGTTGACCTCTGTTTAGAAAAGTAGATGACCCAAAATATACAATTGAATTAACATTGAAGTGTCCAAGAACAATATGAGAATTGAGAGCAATGGCATTCTATTTGAAGAAGAAGAAGAAGAAGAAGAAGAAGAAGAAGAAGAAGAAGAAGAAGAAGAAGAAGAAGAAGAAGAAGAAGAAGAAGAAGAAGAAGAAGAAATAGTGCTGGCCATAGCATCTCAGGAAGCAGAGAGGGGCAGGTGGAAATAAAAGACCTTCTCTCTCTCTCTCTCTCTCTCTCTCTCTCTCTCTCTCCCTCTCTCTCTCTCTCTCATGATGTGTGTGTTTGTTTGTGTGTGTGTGTGTGTGTGTGTGTGTGTGTGTGTATGTGTGTAGTTGAGTCTGATGTCAGACCCACATTAGTAAAAGCCCAAGAGGTAGATGACTACACTGAGCTAGCCACTCTGACCTGATACAATAGAACAGGGGAAGGTATCCTGGAAAGCTAACCCTTTGCTGGGTACTACTACATAAAGGGGCTTAGCTGTTGGAGTGACAAGTACAGCTGGACTGTATTCTCCCTGGCCCACAGGGGGGAGATGCTTCCCTTCACTGAAAGGGGAACACTTTCTCTCCTACAAACTTACTAAAAAACCTTTCAAAGTAAAAGCTCTGTATGCCTGCATCTTTCCAGTGGGGCATAGTTTTCAAATTTGCAATACAGTTAGATAAAGGCAGTTCTAGCAGAAAGGTGTACGTACTCAGCATGGACCAGATCAGAGGCTCACAGAAAGAAAATGTCATCTCGGAATTATCCTAGAAGGAACTTTGCAAAGGTGCCACTTAGAAGGTCATCTAGAGGACTTGGAGAGAGGCTAGGAATCTGAGATATCTGGGGAGCTATGAATGACTAAGAAGAGAAAGGTATCACCATGCTAAAGGAAGTTTATATAAGGCACCCTCAATCATAACACAGGCTCCTAATCTGAACAAGCCAAGCACTCCATCTGTCTTCCAAACTGGGAACCATTTACCCTGAACCATGACAGGTAAAATCTGTACTTTTATGGGCATTCCTCTTGAAGCCATTCTAAAGGTGTTACTGGGAGTCTGGAAAAAAAAAAAAAAACAGAAGTGGGAGAAACAGAGAGAAAAACACAAACATTTATTTCATTTCAAGACTTCTAAGCCAGGGGCTTCTAAGGTAGCTGATGGGAACTATAGTAACATTAGATTCTTAGTGATGGCTCATGAATGGACATCTGACATGGGCAATATCCTGATGCTAGAGCATTGCAAGCATGTGCAAAGCCCTGAGTTGGATCCCTATTACTGAAAAAGAAAATAAATTATACAAGTGAGGCTTTATGACTAATAATAACCAAGAATTTTTTTATGTCTAGGAATCATGTAAACAAAATACAGAAGCTGAAATGTCACCCACATAGCACAGAAAGAATAGGGTCCCCAGCACAGCTTGGAAGAGACAGTGACAGAATAAAGAACAGGATAATTTTGCTTATTCCTATAGAATTTCACCCAAGTACAGATACACACACACACACACACACACACACACACACACACACACACAGGTATGTGTACATACATACACAAACTTCTGCTATGTAAAAAGCATAGGCTTCACGTCAAAGGAAGAAATTATTGATTTAAAATTGTCTAAACAAAAACAATTGCTCCTTTCCCATCTGTGTCTCTTGCAAAGGCAATGGCCTAGAGCAGTGTTTACAGGGCATGCTCACTTGAAGCTCTTATTTAGGAAGGTAACCCTAGTGGAGGTGACAAAGTAACCTAGAAAAACTGCCAATCCCCAGATCAACCACAGAATGTTTTATTAAGATTGACTTTGTCTTAGTTATGTGTCTGTGTAATGTGCCCCTGAGTTCAGGTGCCCTCGGAGGCCAGAGATGCTTGATCCCTGGAGTGGGAGTTGTAGGTTGTGAGCCTCCTGTCATGGGTGCTGGGAAATGAGTATGGATTCTATGTAAGAGCACTACACACTCAATGCTGAGCCATCTCTCCAGCCCCCACTTTTTTGTTTTTGAAAGCAGAGAGGCAACTAGATGCCGAGTTCTCCCTGCGTCCCTGATTCTTAGATTAAGATATTCTCATTTAATGAAGGGTACCAGACACAACACATGATCACAGCTTGAGGACAACTGAGGTGTGACCACATCTTGCACTGTATTTTAAAATAATTACATTTCTGATTGCCATTCTTCACAAAGGAGTTTCCAAATCTGGCTGAACTAACGAGGTATAGAGCATAGAATAGCATCATGGCAGGGGTTGAATCTATATGCTGCCAGTCCCTCCATTCAAGCTTCAGACTTGCTTGATTGGATTCATTTTCTAGGACTGAACTTTAAAAGACACCAGCCACTAGCCCAAAAATCTTAAAACAGAAGGAAAGGGGAAAGAGTTTTACAAATTTGTGTGGGATGCATAGAGAAGAAGCTTATGAAGCAGTGAAGTGGAGACAGACATGGGTGATTTGCTTCTGATGAATGGTGCCTGCTGCCCAAACTGAGAGAGAATCCAGACATCTTTATGTCTGATCTCCAATAATCCTGCCAGGAGGTACAGAACCGTCGATTTAATTAGGATGTCAAAGAGTTTGGCTGAGCCCCCAAATAAATTAGTCCATGACGGACTAGGAATTCATTTATTCAATTCCATTCACTCAATAAATATTCACGGGGCACTTATTCTTTGGCAGGTACTGTGGTGGTTACTAGAGATAAATTCAAGAGCAAAGCAAATATAAAGTTTTCTGCTGTAGAGCTTAAAGTACAGCTGAGAACACAGATACCAGACAGGGAATTACAAGTGTGGTCAAGGCAGCTAGCATGCTTCAGTCATATCAGTGAAATTGGGGTGTGTGTAACCCGTGAAGATACAGCTTGCATATGTGCTATAGAGAGCTGGGAGGGGGTGTTTTTAATGATACTAACCTGTTCAAAACAATTTGGCAAAACTGTGAGAAAGCAGGGCGGCATTTCAGTGCTTCGGTTTGCAGGCTGGGGTTCACTTCATTGTCATACATATGCATTTGACTTTTATTAAGACGAGTTTGGGGAGGCGTTGGAACATGTAGTAAAGTATCTGAAGGACATTCTATTCTCCTCCTCAAAAATCATTATTTCTGAAAATTCTCATCCATTCCTGTAGAGAAGTGAGTGACTGTGGCAACAGAAACGACCTTTGCTGTCCCAGGGTAGTGTTATATATTAGGCAACTCAGGCTGCTATCAAGAAATGGCAGCTGCAAGGTGACTTAAGCACAGACAACCTGTTTTCTCACAATTCTGGAGACTGAAAGTACAAGATGGCGGTTCCAGTGGTTAGGATTGGCTTTGTGGGAGGACCTTTTCCCAGGCTCATAGATTGATCCTTCCTATATTGTCTTTGCATAGTGGCAAATGACTCTCTCTCTCTCTCTCTCTCTCTCTCTCTCTATATATATATATATATATATATATATATATATATATATATATATATTTGACATCTCCCTCCCCTTCTCACTTTTTCCTGGAGTCTCTGCTATTACTTCTACCATACCTGCATTGTTCATTTGGATCCCGACTTTATTAATCTTCATCATCTTCTTACAGGCTCCATCTCCAAAACTACTAGAGAGCAGAACATTGGAGGACAGCACAGTACAACCCATTGCATTTATAATAATGAAGATAACAAGCATACTCAACCCAGAATCTTCTAAAAAGCAACCTGAATAAGCAAAGAGTAATCAAAATCAAAACCTATGATTTTGCACTGGCCTAAGATATAAACTGGGCTAGGGCTGCTCTAGTAACTCGTTTGTGACAGCAAAACTTGACACCCCATAACCAGTTTTTAAGTTTGTACAATTACTCTAGCTTTAATTAAGCACGTTTTTTCCCAATGAGGGCATGTTGAAGAAGTTAGGCCTAGTCTCTACAGAATTGTTTTCCTGCTCGCTCCAGCCCTGGGAAGACCTATCAGCTCTCACTGGCAAAGTTTGCCATGAATGGGATATCACAGTAAACTTTGAGAGCTACAGATTCACTGTTTGATGGTAAAAGCAGAAGTAAAAGACAGCCTGTAAGATGGGTGTGTTACAGTATTGCATTCCCCTTGAGCTCAGAGACATTAAGGAGAGTAATGTGTTGGTAAGAGGTACACCTGGGAGAATAGATGTTGCTAGCTTCTTCATTATCTTCTAAAGCAAACCTGAGTGATTTTGTGACTGGCCAAAGCAGGTATATACTAGTTTGGCAATATCTAAAGCAAAGGAAAGACTAAGGAAAAAACCATTTTTAACTTGCTTTGTATTTACTCTTTGTGTCTTTCACATAATGTACCTCATCTTCATTTCCCCAGCCCTTCATATCCACCCTCTGCCCTTGCAGTCCCTCCCCAAAATAAAATGAAATAAAATTTAAGAGAAAAAAAAGGACAGAAAAAGAGGAAGAAAAGGAAAAATCAATCTCTAAGAGACCAGTCCTGCAGATCCAAAGCTGCAAGATCCCCACAACACAGGGCAACAACAGGATATCCAAAAGGAGTCCCAGTGAGGGCTCAGCATCAATAGTGTAGCAGAAACCAGAGGCCTCAAAACCAGACCAATGACTCTCTGCAATAAACACTTGCAAGTAAAGATATATTGATAAAAGAGTTTACTGTGTCACACGACAGCTTCCATGACTAAGAAAATCGTAAAAGTTGTGTATTGGTTAATCTGCATGAAAACAATGGAGCATCCGGAGGTCAAACAATTTGTTAGGCATACCTTTTCAAAGATCTTAAAACACACACACTATTATTTTGACAAACAAAAATAGGCAAACAGGAAATATAACTTTCAATCTTAAAATATTAACAATTCAGCATCTCCTCTTTGCCCTTTTGAATGTAGAAATGTTGTCTACGCTGGAACAGAAGGAAAAATAAAGGTTTGGGACTGGCAAAAGAAAGGAAAAAAGGATGTCAGTGTACTAGAAAACAAGACAACCAAGAGTCAGGACACAGGGAGCACAAAGCTGGAGGAAGCAGGCAGCTGCTGTTGCCCAGTGCAGCCAAGTCAAAGGCTGGCTTCAACTTCCTTTACACCTTGAAAAATGACTGTCAGGCAAGTAGTACTGTCTTCTGTCCCTGCTACACTTGTGACAGTGCATAAGTACCTACTGGAGTGCCAGCTGTTTAGCCATCTGCCCCTTGGCTGCCATCAAGCTTCTGGAATGCAAAAAGGACCTCACGAGGCCTCAATTAGCTGGTGTTCCACAGTGACACCAAACGGCAACAGCAAATGGCAGAAGCATCAACTGGGATGCTCTCCAGGGATTGATTTCCTGGTTTGGTTTTGTTTTTTCTCCATGAACTTATTACCAATAAATATTATTCTCTGGACTAGGTAAACATATTTGAAGTTTTCTTTAAAGGTACTTTATGCATTGATGCCCAAGAGGATAGAAATGTTTCCTAGAAGTTATGGAAGAAGGGAAGAGGATAATAAAAATGCTAAGTTGATTTCTTTTTATAAATCCCAGGGGGAGTATAAAGAAGAAATATAAAATGCTCCCAAGATCTCTACCTACACACAGTTGCTGACATTTTAACGATTAAGAGTTTTACATGTATATGGAAGCCAAAAAGAAGATTCAAATGATACAGGAATATGGAAAATGAGAATTAAACATCCCCTTGCCTCTCTTTTCTGAAAATGTATTTAACCAAGAAACATGGGAGAATTCTGTTGGTCAGTGCCCTCCAAGAGGCAGGCACCAAGGTGGAATTAGGTGTGCAGAAACAATTTTAGGGAAGTATATATGAAAGAAGGTGGGAGAAACTGACAACGGCCTTAAAAACAAGGCAGTTTGAGAAGGAGACAGACAGGAGAGAAAAGGGGGGATAATGGCACCCCAGACTCCTGTGCAGTTTCAAAAAATTTTACCAAGACCATCTGGGTATCCTAAACCCAGTCAGTTATCCAAGGAAGATCCTGACTCTGAGGAGGAGCCTATCCTAGAATTCAGGCTGTACTCAGTCCTTAGATGAAGCAGCAGGGGAAAACATGCCTTCTTCCACAATGCAATTATGGATTTAAGTTCTATAGTTGCATGCCTTCAATTGACAGTGTTCTTTCAATCTATTAGCCATTAGACCTATAAGCCATTCTATTAACTAATTTTTATGATTTTTCCACACAAGATTTATAAATTTAACTTCAACCATTGTTTTTAAATTCATTTATAACCAATGATCTTCTTCTTAAATAGCGTATACATCTTGCTAATTTAACTTAAAATATCTTGGTCTTTCCCTCTGCTTCATATAGAGCTAACTGCATATTCTTAGCAATACTTCCCTAAAATATATCTTCTAGTTAGATGACAGATTTCAACTAACCACTTATGAGTAAAACTTCATTTGGCAATTGCAAAAATGATGTAAGGAGAAAAATCTACCTCCACAGTGACAATTTATAATAATTTCTATAGGGAAAGTGATACTGCCTGCTCCACAGTGAGACAAAATTTAACATAGAGGTTTGGTAAGTTGAACACTAAGAATCTATGCAATATGGAGAGATGGGAAGCAGGGCTAAGCAGAAAGCAATGCTGAATGGAGGTACAGTCTCTTTGACACTATGGAGAATTTAAACCTAGATTGTCCTTCATAGTTATCCCATAGCGGGAGCAAGAAGACCTCCATATGTCCCAAGTTGACAGCTAAGTCCTTGGCCCAAGCCTCCATCATCTTTTCCAGGCAAAGTTCAAAAAGCTTCCGGATTGGACTCCCTAGTTTTTCTGCCTGTCTGTTATTTTCAACAGTGTGCTGTGCTATGATTTGAATATGTTCATATGTGAGAAGTTTTAGAACAAACTTTACTCTCACTTTGAATTATCATTGCAAATTTATTTTTCTTTTCTATGTTCTTAAGGGTGTTTCATTTAATAGTTGTAACACCAAAAATTATTAAACCTGTTTCCTGACATTATTTAGACTGGTTTTTGTATGTTCTCTGTTTTTAGGCGCCAAGGAAAACTTTGTGACCTCTCCAACCAGTTTACTTTGTGAATTTTTTTTCCAGAAGTTTCTTGAGCACACATCAAAATGTAACCAAGAGCTCAGAATCGGAGCTTTGTGGACACCGCTACTCAGGTTGTGGTTTACTTGGAATTAAGGAACTGGGAAGTAAGAAAATTATTCTCTGATTAATAAATAAGTTGGTTATAAAATGAAAGAGAATAGTGGAACCGGTAGTTATAACCATTTGTTTGGGCTAGGTTTCATTAAACAAAACAAAACAAAACAAAACAAAAGCATTTTGCATGTGTTTATTTACTATTAACCTGTGGCTTACATTTTTTAAATTGCCATTTATTAAATGAAGGAATCAAATCTAGACAAGTAAGTCATTCATCTAACTCTACAACATATCTAGAACTGACTCAAACTAGTGTATATGAAAATAAGCAGATGATCTACCACTGTGCTGAACAGGACATTACAGACTAATTGCATTTGTGTTTTTACCCTAGCATGATAATGAAAGCAAAACTATTCAGAATCACTTTAAGCTAATTTTACTGGAATTTCATAAGGGAATAGAGATAAGGAACTATATAGAAGGGAATTTGTAAATTAAGTAATCGTGGGATTGTGATGAAGGCAAGGACCCCTGAGAAGTAAAGATACATCATTTAGAAAACATCTGACAGACAGGGAAAGACAGTCAGCACTTTGCCAACTACATGAAAATCTGAAATGGCACCCAGAGTTTTGAGTGCTTGAAACTCACCAAAGGCGTGGACATTTATTCAGTTTGATCCCAGTAATGATTAGTTGGGATAATAAATACAAGGTCTAGGTTATCTCACTCCCAGTACATGTGGAAGAAAAATCAATAAGACCAGTTTCATATGAAATGAAAGCCCTTAACCTCTCTAACAGCCCAAGGGCAAGTGTGTTTATGAACTGGAAGCATGATGAACTAGATGTCAGCCAATGGGGCATCCAGCTCAGGACATTATTGAAACCCCACATTGTTTACGACTTCCGATTAAGTGTATTCTATGTATGCCATAAAAATGACACCAGTAACTAACAATTTAGCAACACTGTGTATAGGAATATATCAGAACCATGTGTACCCCAATTTAGACTGCTTCATTTTGGGGTTTCACTAAGACACATTGAAGCTTACCAATTATTTTGGGGGCTCTTAATGCATGGTCAGTGTTAGGATAAAGCTTTAGGGAGACCTTGGGTGGGGAACCATGATGGATAACATGGCAGTCAAGGATGACCGAGGGACAAACATACCAGGCAGACAGAGATTAAGTTTTATTAGAAAGGGGAGGGAGGGGGAAGGAAAGAGAAAAGGGGTAAAGAGACACATAGAGAGGACAGAAGAGAAGAGGGAGACAGGCAAAGCCCTGTCTGCCCCAGGGGAACAGTGGAAAGAGACAACAAGTAAGAGAACTGGAAAAGAGCAGAAAAACAGAGCATAAATGGGCAGAGGTCTTTCTTTTAAAGGGGTCCTTTGCATCTGCCAGTAGACTAGTACTCATGGAACGCTGGGCTGACCAGGGTACTACCTGAGTGCATTCTGCCAGGTGACAGGGGCAGGCCAGCATAACCTCTGAATCCTTACTTTCAACTCTGTACTCAGTTTCATGACTACAGAGACATCACAATGTGTTGGTCCCAGTTCAGTGCTATACCAATGATACTAGTACGTACCAAGACAGGCCAGATTTCCAGTAATTTCCCATATTGTTGAAATCTCTCTCTCTCTCTCTCTCTCTCTCTCTCTCTCTCTCTCTCTCTCCCTCTCTCTCTTTCTCTCTCTCTTAATCTCTCAATCTCTTTCACTCTCACTCTCTTTCTTCTCCACTTCTTTCCTTGTTCAGAATAGGTGGGGAATATAAAATGTTAGACAGACTCATAGATGAATAGATAGATAGATCAATAGACAGATGATAGGTCGATGAAAAAGAAACTAAATGTTCAAACGGCACAATATCAAGTGATAAATGGCCATACCTTTTAAATACCTCTTGAATGCATCCATTTTCCCCATACTGATGGTCAGAATTTATCTCTCCTCATCTCCTTTTGTTGCCTGGATTTTTGTAATAAACATTATTGCCTGAGCTCCGTGTTCTTAAAAGACTTCCAAACTTTGTTCGCACAGCAAGTATGATTTAATAATGCTAAACTTTGCCAAGAAGACTTACTTTTGTGGCTAAGATAAAGTTTGAACGTTATAATATACTTTACAAACCCATTCAAAAGTCAATACCTGTTCCTCCCTCTTTAGCCTCATTTCACTCCAGCCCAGTGATCTTGGTGTCCTCAACCTTACTGAAGCATTTATTATGTTCTCTGCTATGTCTTAGTCTGTTCTCTGACTAGAACTGCCATCCTGCTGCCTCTTCCACCACCACACAGTTTAGGTCACATAGCCAATTCTACTGTCCTTTTGATATATCTTGGATTTTAAATGTCCAGGGAAGACTTTGCAATTTGCTGTGCTATCATCAAGAATCAAAGTCTCTTATTTGACTTTGTAAAACCAACAGAGTGTATGAATCACTTTTGGAATAAATGAATTAAATGTGTTACAAGACTGGAGGTTCTTCCAAATTCTTAATTACCAGCATGGTGAAGGCCTTTGACTTTCAGATGTGTGAGTACATTATAGGTGAAAACTTGTATTAACACATTACCACAGAGACAAGTAGTTTACGTTGGTTAAGCCAGATTCTTTGTATAAAAACATCTCTCTGCTATCAGTGAACATTAAAAATATGGGCCCTCATGGATTCAAAAGAGAGTAAGGAGTATATGTTGATGGGTTCCTATGGAGGAAAGGGAAGGGCAAAATGATGAAATGATATTATAATCTCAAAAGGTAAAAGAAAAAATAAACAAAAAGGATATATGAGCCCTTAATACAGGCCATTGATGATATGGGTAAGTGAGTTATGATAAAGTGTATGGATGCTAGTCACAGAGGTGTCATTGGAGAATAACAAGGAATCATGGCTAAGGTCCTTTCCCTGTGTCTTTTACTATAGTACCTTACCAACAGAACCAGGCCTATAAACACCTGTAAGCCCAAGACAATCATTGCTTCACCAGTATGCACAGAATAGCCCCTGGCTATTAAGTCTTAAGAATTTGAAAAATAGATGAGTGCCTAATTCATGATGGAAGAAGAACATCTGGTATATTTTGGTAAAGAGATGTAGAAATATATTTTTTACTCCAGGTGTTACATTAACTGAACTGGCTGTGAAATTAACACTGCTGGCAGATAAAGAGAAATAGGTTCAGAAGTTCTGACAATAGGATGATACCAATCACTCAAGTTGAAGATTTCATTCTAAATACTTATTTACATCTTGATGGGAAAATGAGAGACAGAAATTGACTCAAGGAATCAACTGTTTTAAGGATAAAATAAAGGACTCATTATTGGATTATAAAGCTTAGTTGATTATAAAAATCAATACAACTTTAGACCTTTAAGTGCAGGGAGAGAAGACGTGCTGCCCCCAGCATTCATACAGTATGTCTATTTGCAGATGTTAAAGTGAATTTGACATAACAGTAAGCAGTTCAAACAATCTATATTGCTGGCAGCTTTTTCTCACAAGACATTGATCAACAGCAAGCCCAGCAAGCCCACAAGACTGAGATGAGGGATTTTAAGAACTTTGTATTCCAACTTGAAAACAATCATAATCAGAGCTGTGTTTTTGTATTGTTCTTGTTTTGTTTTAGGACATTTTAAATTGCTTAAATCTTAATTATTTTTTATTTATTTAAAAGCTTTTAAAAAAATTTATATGTCCACCACAGTTTCCTCTCCCTCCCCTCTGCCTGGCCCTCCCCACTTTCCCCCCACCCAATCCTCCAACCACTCCTCAGTAATGGTAAGGCCTTCCATGGCAAGTCAACAAAGTCTGGCATATCAAGTTGAGGCAGGACCAAGCCCCTCTCCCCTATATCAAGGTTGAGCAAGGTATCCCTCCATAGGGAAAGGGCTCTAAAAAGTCAGTTCATTTGAAGGACCAATCTAGTGGCGCCTTGGCTCAAGAAGAGGGCAATGATTGTACTAGTGGTTGTGGGTCTAAAATTTGCTCTTTTGAGGGCATCCCTATTCCATCTATTCAGAGAACTTAGGTATATCCACATAATGACTAGATTAAGTGACTCCACACTGACTAGGTGCAATAGACCTCTGCCAGCTAGTCACAGAACCATTGCACACTCCAGGCTCGGTCCCATGTAAGAGCCCATTCTCTTTTGTCAGATTCTGGTGTCTCTGTCCATTTAAACACCATGCAGCTTTAAGTCTTATTGCTTCATGGTGTATTAGTAAATAGGAAAGGAAAAAGTACTTCAAACTTTCACAATTAGACCTCAGACTGTAATTAAGTTTCATCCCAGTTATGGTCCTGTAGCTCGGGTGGTACCGATCATGTTTATATTAGTATGAATTTATGAAAATGTTCTTTTTCTCCCTAGGGTGTTGGTAGAACAAGCTTTATATCCAATTATGGCATGATGGCTTTTATTCTCTGAGGAATCTGAGGGGTGGGAAAGAGGACTATTTTGGAGGCGAAGGCTTTCCATGGTTAATCTTAGTTTCACCTCCAACTCTTGGTGTAGAATTTTAGGTCACTTACTAAGCAGAATTTGGTCTTTTCAACTAACATTTTAACAATACTGTACATTTACCCACTAAATTTTAATACTTCATGTTAACTTAGCAATACAAAGAAAAGTTAAAAAATGTATTCATAAGAAACTTAATTTTTTTTTCCCTGAAGACTGGCTGTTTTTGTAATCTTGGAAACTTCAAACAATTTGCTGTCAGAGTGTGAAGAACTTTGGTGGAAGCGGTCGATTCTCAGAAAGCTGCTGCAGGCTTTTATAATGGCTCTGAATTCATTTCAGATGATATAAAAGAAAAAGAAACTCCTACAGAAGGACAAGAATTTAAATAATAAATTCAACAATCTTTTATGGTATCCCTACACTTAGAGCAATCATAAATTATAACTTAAAAAAATCAGCAGAAACTTGCACACAAAAATTAATACATAGATGGTGAGTTTCACAACAGAAAGCATACCTTTGTGACAATGACGATGTCTGTATATTCTAGAATGCATCACATCACTCCACTAAATGAGACATTGTCATCATAATATAGTTACGGCAAACAAAGCAAACATCCTTGAGAGTGAAGACAAGGTAAAGGTACTCATGGATTCACAGATGCAGGTATCACTGCATAGCAACCACACCCCAATCTGCAAAAGAATAGATCTTATTTGCTCTGCTCCTAAGACACTTGGCTGGACTATATTTGGGCAAATTTTCAAGGTATTTAAGAACCTTTTTCCTTTATACCTCTTCCCCACCTTTCTTCCTTATTCTGATTTGTCTTTTATATTAGTTCTTATTTCAAACATAAAGGAGATGCAGGAATGTATAATACACTCAATCATGCATTTCCACATTATTGTTTTTACAAGCACTAAAACGTATATAAAGTATTTAAACAAAGAGAACTGAGAATCAGACAGAAGTGAGGAAAAGAAGGATGGATGTAACAAAACACTCTCTCATTACTAGAATGTGCTCATGAATCTAATGTGAAAATCCAGTTCCGAAAAAGGAAAACAAAGCAAAAACACATGAAGAAACTTCTCTCATTGATCCTTATGGGGAAAAAAGGTCCTTGTACAGGAGCATGTTGTTTTTACATACATAGGATGTCAAGTATTACTGAACAGTTTATGATGACATTCCTCAAAGGAGGCCGGGGTATTCTGTGGTGATATCAATTCATTAGTGGCACTTAGTTGAAATTATGCTAAGCAGAAAAAAACCTTTCACAGACCTAGATCAGTGCACAATAGAAGCTGTCCTATAAAATTAATGTTAAATGGTAAAGTGAAAGGTGGTTGATTGAAAATCAAACTGGCACTTCCTTCCTTCTTGTGGCACTCATAGCCGCAAATAGTGCCAGCCTCGTACTACAAGCAGGGATTTCAGTGACTTTATTGACTTCCTTCTCAGAGATACATAGATTCAAAATTTGCAACTGAAATGCAGGTCCTTTTCTTGGTTTTCAGTAGGTTTATAAGACTCAGCTCAACAAGTTCATTATTACAAACTGAAGAAAAATACGTAAATATTTCAGTAGGAACTACTTCCAACATGCTGGATGCGTTATTAGTACCCTATTAGTTCCATGAACACAAATTAGAGCCAAGATAATTAGGCAAATATCAACTTGTAAGGGAAGATACTCTCTAGCTGTGTGCACATGACATATTCCAGCACTTTAGAAGCAGAGCATGGGGAATCATGAGCTAAAGAGGGGCCTTGCTACATGGTAAGAACTTGTCTCAAAACAAACAACCAGGAGCTAGAGATGTAGCAGCTCCAAGGTAGAGTTAGCATGTACAAACCCAAGGGTGATCTCAAGCCCTGCAGTAGTAACTATAATAGTGGGGACACTAAGATTTAAGATAAAAAGGCGAAGGCTCAGCCACTCTCTTGAATGACTGCAATGGATATGCTCCATTTCCAAGGATGAACCTCTTACCAGGATCAGATCCAGCTGTATCCTGGCTTGTCAGTTTCTGCTACCTCTGCTGGGAGTCATGGAGCTTCCTGTTCACCTGTGGGCCTTATACTGGGCCAGCCTGAGCCTCCTGACTAGGTCAGTAAATGTGTGCCAGGAATTGTGGAAACCACTGTGCCTGTGGGCCTCTCACCTTGTGAAGGATCCCATCTCCATTCTGGGTCTTTATCTGTTCCTGATGGGCGGAGTTCTAAACTATGTTGACTTTGTTCAGATACATTTTTGACATCTCAATTAAGAAAGTAAACAGTAAACATGAAAGCAGTACTTGAAAACCATTTGGGAGTACTTGTGGCCTAGTTGCATTATTACTGCTGTGACGAACTATTATAACCAAGGCAATTTGTAAAAGAAAATGTTACGTTGTTCTCACTGTTTCAGAGGGCTCAGTGCATGGTGTCAGTGCAAAGGAACAGCTGAGAGCTCACATCTTGATCTCTAAGTGTCAGGCAGTAGAGATAACTAGGTATGGTGTGATGCTTTTGAAAGTCCACCCCCAGTGGCACAACTCCTCCAAGGTCACCTCCTAATCCTTCTGAAACTGTTCTACCAAATGGGAACCCAGCATTCAAACATATGAGCCTATGGGGATTGTTCCTATTCAAATCACCACATTCCACTCTTTGGCCCTCATAGATCTGTGGCTATATTGTAATGCTAATTGCATTTTGTCCAACTTCAAAGAACCTTATAGTCTTTCCACCTCAAATACCCTTTAAGAGTTCAAAGTTTAAGGTCTTTTCTGACACTGAAGGCAATTTCTTAATTTTGATTCAGTGTAAAATCAAAAAGCAAATTATATACTTCCAACATGCAATGTCACAGAAAAGTCATACTATTTCCAAAGGGAAAGATTGAGGCATAGTGAGGAAATACAATGAAATAAGAGTGAAACTGAGCAGGGCAAACTCCAAGACCTGTAATTCCATGTCTGGTGTTAAAAGGCTTAGATATCTCTACCCTCCCAGCTTTGCTGCATGCAATATGCATCCCTCTTTTGTGCTGGTTTCATTACCCGTGTGCAACTCTCCTTGGCAGACATCTCATGGCTCTGGAACCGCCAACATCCTTGGGTCTCTAACATAACCCAAGCTTCACCTTCAGAACTCCAAGCAATGACCACTGATGTTATAAATGAAGGAGCTCCCCTGCTACATTCCTGATCTCATTGACTCTTCTTAACCACAGAGGAAGATTCTACAACCCATTTGTTCATGTACCCTTCAGGGTTTTAATGTCAGAGTATATGGAAGACACTGCCAAGTTCGGTTGTCTACTTGGGATGGAGTCTAGAGCTTTGAATCACATTTGAGCAGCTTTCCTTTGTTGTTGCTTTTGAAAAGCAGGAAATTGCTTAGGTCTTTTCTTTTCATATGCTGGAAGCTTAACTAGGTGTGGTCTTACTCCAAGGACACCCATTCCTTTATTTCATTTTAAATGAGCCCTTTTATTAATCTTCTTATCTCTTTCAGCACAAGCCTTGGCTCAACATTAAATTTCTTGAAGCTGTTTTCTCTTCAAATTATACATTTTCTATTTCTGTTTGCTCAACTTGCTCTTTTTCATCATAGATCTTCATAAGAGTGATTACTAATACACCCATCACAGTGTCAATGTTAGGTTGTCTTGAAATCTCCTCCACCAAGGAAATCAGTCCAGTACTTTTTCATTTAGCCTTGGGAAGACATAAAACAAGAGCAGAAGACTGCCACTTTCTTTACAAAAATGTCACAAGAATGGTCTCTAACCCAGGTTCTAATGTTGTTGCCTTCTGAAACTTCTTGACCTGGTTGTTCATATTTCACATTAATCTCAGCACTACTGTTTTCCAAAATCCAACTAAGATGGCTCATTATGTCCTGCTTACATCATTCAACTGTTTCCCTAGTCCTAGTGAAGGGACCAGCTCCCCATTTCACAGCCATAACAGGCGAACATGTGCTTGTCTGACCTTCCCTTGGTCACTAGGAAGTCAGATGCCTGCCTCGTGGCAAGGAACCAATCAGAAGTTAGCTGGTGGTTGTTATTGTTTTGTTTAAAAAGAAGAAAAGAGAAATATTGAGACAGACATATTGACTATAAGTTTATTATAAGGGCCGGTAGAATGGGGAGACTAAGAAGAGGAACAGGGTAATGGCTGACCGCCATGGCCGGTCACCATAGAGAGACAGAAAGAGCGCACAGAGCTCGGGACAGAGGAACAGAGGAACAGAGTAGGACAGAGAAACAGAGAGAGAGAGTAAAGGGGCAGGGGCCTATCTTTTAAAGGGGTCCTCTGCACCTGCGTGCAGACTTCTTTCTCATGGAACCTTGGGCTGACCCGGGTATTGCCTGAGTGGATTCCACCAGGTAACAGGGGCAGGCCAGCATAATGCCTGAACCTTTCAATGGTGCTATGCTTTATGGTTCTGGGTGTGCTTTATGGACAAGCACACAGCAATGATGCTCAGAGCATAGCAACCACCCTGGGAGGGCCTATGGGCCATAACAACCAGTTGACCAATCAACACAGGGCAAACCCTCCAAGCCTGGAGGCACACCAATCCTGAGCCTGTGCGTACCCCTAGACACTCCCCTTACGCTGCCCTATAAGATCTCTATGCAGCCGCTTCAAACTATCTTTTGTAGCCATCTACCATGGTGGATGGATGAAAGACCAGAGCTAACATGGGGTTAGCTTGTTAAACAACAATAAAGGCTCATGCAGTTTGCATCAAGTTTTCGACTCCGCTTGGTGATTGGGGTGGCCGCGGTCCTGGGCTGAGATCCTGGGAGCCTGAGCTTTCTGGGGGTCTTACACTAGGTCTCAAAAAGTCTTCCATATTTCTGTAAAAACCAGCATAGCCAGGTTCTTCACAGCAGCATCCCACTCTCTGCTACCAAAGAATGATAGTGACAAAACTTCCCTGACAAAACTTCAGGACCATGACAACTTATTTTTTTTTTAATACTGATACTTTACATTTTTGAGGATATACAATCCTCATAAACATCAAAACAATTCCATTTAAATTTTTATCTTCCTTCATCCTTATAGTAACAGAAAAACTAAGCAGGAAAAAAACCATATTTGCCAAAAATAGATCATTTATTCTTGCCTAAGTTCCAGCATGAAATATCAGTACTATAGAGAATGAGTAACACACAAGTTATACGTGTTGAAGATCTGGTCAAGAAGAAGCAGCTGCTAACCATTCAAGCTGCCACCATAACTGAAAATACCCAACTTACCCCAATTCTGAATATTCTCATCTACAACAAAAGCTGCAGAATGCCAGCTGTCATTGTCTCTGCACAGATTGTATTGCTTTTTCTCCTGCCGAGCCCACACATCTCCTCTGCCTCCCTTAGGTGTTTATATAAGCCAACCAGCCTTCCTCACAGTCCTCCCAGCTGAAATGTATTCTTTTTTTTTTTTTTTTTTTTTTTTGGTTTTTTTCAACACAAGGTTTCTCTGTATAGCTTTGGAGCCTATCCTGGCACTCTCTCTGGAGACCAGGCTGGCCTCGAACTCACAGAGATCCAACTGCCTCTGCCTCCCGAGTGCTGGGATTAAAGATGTGTGCCACCAAAGCCCGGCAAAGGAGACCCATGACAACTTATAAAAGAAAGAATGTAACTGGGCTCATGGTTTGGGGAGGTTAGAGTCTTAAAAGTCAAGTATCAGTATAATGCACATTTCAGAATTAGGAGACAAATCACAGAGAGGAAAAGTCAATTACCCAAGGACACATTCATGTTAGAACAGAACTGGTCTCCAGTAGGAGAATCCCCAACTCAGTGTTGTATTCAGGATTATGTATTTGACAAAGCAGAAGTTTTCAGAATATTTCTCTCTAATCGTATTAACATTTAACTAAAGTAATAGCATTAGTAACTAAAACATTCAAACTCTTTTCTGTGTGTAAAGAACACAGCCAAGTTAGCATTATTTTTCTCTAATTGTGTTACTATACTTGAGACAATTTAAAAAACAAAACCAAAACAATTAGCACATAACTAATTGACTACTTTCAGCCATAGTCTTTTGTTTTTACCCAAACTTATTTTATACAACTTTATCATTAATGTCATTTATTAATCTTTTCTTTATGTCTATTTCCAAAACCTTTATCTGTCTTTCAAAAATGCAGTGAACTGTGAACTGGGGAAACACCTCGGTGGTAGAGGAATTGCTAGCATGCCCATGGCTCTGGGTTTGATAGTCTTTGTCAACTCTATACATCCTAGAGTCACCTGGTAAAAGGGAATATTAACTGAGGAGTTTCCTCTCTCAGATTGCCTGTCAGCAAATCTATGGGGGCAATTTATTAATTAATGATTGATGCAGAAGGGCCAAACCCACTGTATGGGTGGTTCCACTGCTGGGCATGTGGTATAAGAAAGCAGGCTGAGCAAGGCATGGAAAGCAACTCAGTAAACTGCATTGCTCCGTGGCTTCTGCTTCAGTTCCTGATCCAGTTTCCCACTTGAGTTCTTGCTCTGACATCCCTCCGTGATGTTAGATGCAAGATGAGATGAGATGGTTCCTCCACAAGTTGCTTTGGTCATAGTGTTTTAACACAGCAATAGAAAGCAAATTAGAACAATACTATTCATCAGATGCATCACTGAGGCTGTCATTAGCACTGAGGAAGGTCCTGGGACACTGATACAAATAATGACTTTCCCATTCCTTTGTGTTATAATCACAGCCACCGCTTTCCCCCAAAATATATATATAGTGTGAGTAACATGAAAGAATCTGTGTGAGAGCTAGTAGCATAAATTGAGAGTTTCCATATAGGGCTCCAAACAGGGTATTGCTCAAACTGACTTTTGATTTTTCTGTAGGGATGATAGGCAGAAACAGATAACTTGCCAAGTATAAGTAGAAGAAGCATGAAGTAAACTTGGCTTGTGAAGACTTAAAACCCTAATGTGTTCTAGAGTGAGGCCGAGCCCTGAGATGAGATGATAAAGAAGTAGAGACAGACTGGGCCACAAAGGGCCTCATGTCATTTGCTGAAGTTGGTATTTAGAAGGTCCGAAAAGGTCCACAAAGCCATACACTGGCTGGCTTGTTTGTGTTGCTTTTACGAAATGTGGAGCATTTAAGATGTAGGGCTTAAAAAGACTAAGTATAGGGTCATGGAGTAATGCTCTTGGGGGCTATTGGCACTCCAGCCGACTCCCCTGTGTCTTTACTTCCTACCACCAAGAGATGACAAGGTCTCTTCTGCTCTGTGCTCCCACCAGGATGCACTGCAGCTGCAAAGGCCCAAAGTAACGGAGCCTGTGACCATTGATTGGCACCTCTAAAACCCAAACTGAACCTTTGCACTTATTTTTTTTCTTTTGTCTTGGGTTTGGTCTCAGTAACAGAAATCTGACTGACATAGTTTTAGAATGATGGAAGGAGCGAAGTACTAGCCCAAAGTTGTAAGTAAACAAAGGACATAAAGAGGCTGGCATTCTCAGAGCAGCAATTCTGCCAGTAAGATGAAAATGGAAGAAAAAGTTGGTGGGGAAACCAGACTGGGAAATGGAAGGCATGTTTGGAGCCTATTGAGGTAATCCAGCAAGAACAAGGGCGATTCTGAAGACACTTCAGAGGAGCTCCAAGGAGTGCTATGAGGAGTGCCAGTCCTACCAAGCAAGTGCAGAGCATCCCTGCTGAGAGCTTTTAAGATGCTGCAGCTCATTTAGAAGTGCATTCAGGCATTTTTGCATGTGTGGCAAGGACGGTTTTCCAAACAATGGCCCTTGAGTGGAAAATTTCCTCATTGGGATGTGCATGACACTCATCATGCTAGAGATCACTTCCCCTAAACCCTTCAAGAAAGTAGTTGCTTCTCCCTGGAAATCTTCATGCGCTCTTGAGAAGATGTGGAGAGCCCCAAAGGTTAGCCGATAGAGATGATACTCTTTTTCATCTTCATCCAGAATTCTACTGAGTCGCGCCTACGATGTGCCTAATCACAACATCAGGAATTAAATTGACTCCGACCCCCACCCCACATGGCCCCACAGCCAGTCCAGTAGACTCAGCAGACAGCTGCACTGTACATCCACCCTGACTGGCACGCCTGGCTTCCCAGAGCCACAGCGCTCGCAGCAGTTTAGGAGACTCATTAACATTCACGTCTTTCCAGCCTCATTATCTTACCCAGATGTTCCCGTGACTGCCCCTTTAAAGCATCGCCGTCTATATTTTATTTACATTTGTTCAGCAATATTGATGCTTAATGAATAAATGCACTAAACTGTCAGTACTGGAGACTAATTAAATCCATGTATGAGGCTGAAAAGCTGATTGAAAAATTTGCAACTAAACTGGGTTTAAATAAACACTTTAGTGTAGTGCTTTAATTACACTTTAGTTTGTAATGTAATTTTTGGCTGTTTAAACTATGATTTAGGCTGAGCTAATTACAAATGATTTTCTACTCTGTAATTAATAATAACAAAATTGTAATTAGACAGCTGCTCTGCATCAAGGCAACAGTTTGTGTGTGCTGGCTCATGATGATTGGCCTATCAGAGGCAAAAGATGAGGATTTAGTGGTTGGGGCAGGCTATATCTCTTCTCCATTGTCTTTAGGCGAGTTTCTTAATCCCGGGTAATGACAAGGAAAAGGGGCATTTGCCATTACAGGCTGAGGGATGCCCAACAAACTGTCTCAATTCTGGTATCTCATTTTAAATAAACACATCTTTTCTTCTCAAATGTGGCTTCCAACTCACTTGTCTTCCTTTTTGTCAGGAATAAAATGAAAAGCAACAAGGATGTCAATTAATAAACCTATCCAGCATTGCCATCAGATTGAAGAGGGTATGTTACATTTTTATGTTAACTAGATTTGACACATCACAAACCATCTTAAATTTCAGGTCATAAAGCTGAAATTGCATCATTATTTATGGCCTAGCGATCTGTGTATCAAGGTGGCTTGTCTCTGGTTTGTGATGTTTATAGGCGCAGGGACAATACCAGAACAGCTGGTAAAAGTAAGGGATGAACTTAAGCAGAGGCATTTTACTCACACTGACATGTGACCTTGCTGTGTGGTCAGGCATTCCTTAAGCACTGTAAATCCAGGGTGGGTGAACTCAGCATGTAGCTCAGAGCTCTTATGGGTTCCAGACATAAAGCAGAAACTGCATTGGTTCCAATGGCCTCACTCTGAGAAACTCACAGAGCATTGAGTCCAAAATTGTCTCTTGTCTAATGTAGTCAAGATTAAGGCAGAAGAAGCCTACCTACAAATGGGTAAGCAGCAAGATGTTGAGCCCTGATTTGTATTCCAGACCCAAAACAACAACAATAACAAAAAACTTTTGTTAATTAAATCCTAACCCATCATGGTGCTAATAGGAGGTGGTGCCTTGGGAGGATGCTTGGGTGTTACAAGTGAAGCATTCATGAATGGGATTGGTACCTTCACAGGTGATGATGAAAAAGCTCCTTTGCCTCTTCTGCAAGGACAGAAAGAGGAGATGGCTGTTTGAGAACCAGTCTATGAGCACTTTGATCTTGAACTTCCTAGCCCCAAGAATTGTGTGTCATAAACAGCTGTTTTTGATCCACCTTGTCCATGACAACTTGTTATAGCAGCCCAAACAGTCTATGACAGGTGAGATTATCACAGACTATATGGGACAGGAGACGGTGAAGTCAATGTTGGAAAGTGCCACCTGCTGTAGATTTGTAGCTTACAGCCTCTGAACTTCATTTGCTACAAATTGGATATTTAAAAACAAAACTAACATGGAAATGCCCGAGAGACCTATCTCTGCTTCACAAACTTGAGATCTGTGACATAGAAATAATGAGACCTTGTAATATACAGCACAGGTGAAGTAAGAGCTAACATTCAGATGTTCCTATCACTACCCAGAGCCTTACAAAGGAAGGTCTGCTTGTTAGTCTCTAATTACGGGCTGAATTCTGAACATCCCATTTTTCTGATAATTTTCTACTTCCCCAGTTCCATCTCTTTTCCTGGTTGACTGCTCCATTCTTATCCTCTGCCGCTCTCATTATGTGCCTTGTCTTTGTGACTGTACTAGATCCATAAACACCATCTTCTTCAGATATCAGTTGTGGTGACAGTAGAGAAGTGATCCTTGATAGATTTATTCTAGAAGATCTGTACATGATAATATTACACATGACAGCAAATTTCTAAGCTGCTCTATCAAACCTTCTTTGCCCAGCTTTTTCTGACACACACACACATAAGGAATTCCCATAGATGAGACCTGAATTTCTTCAGAGGATAAAGTTTGTCAAGATGTAAAACTGTTGAGTGAATGGAGATTATACAGACCCACCCTCCCTACCTGATATCACATTAATAAGACACTTTAACTTGTAAATAATCAATGACTATATGTAATCAAATACTGAAATATGAGGAGAGAATGTCAACCTAAGTTTAGACAAGCAGCAATGAGAAGGGAAAAATAGTTGCATTGCATGGGGGAGTTGGTTCATATTTTCATCTTACTCTGCTTTTACTAGATATGAAAATTATAGGGGAAATACTTTATAGAAACATGAAAGCAATATTTTTTTTATTTTTATGTACACAAGTGTTTTTGCCTTTATGTGTGTCTATCTAGCACCAGCACACTGTGTCCATAGAGGTCAAAAGAGGCTATTTGATTCCCTGAGATTGGAATTAAAGGCAGTTGTGAGCCTCTGTATGGGTGCAGGGAATTGAACCCAGGTCCTCTGGAAGAGCAGCCAGCGCTCTTAAATGCTGAACCACTTCTCCATCCAAAGAGATCAATGTCAATTATCAACAAGAAAGAAAGGACAGAGCAAGTATAGCCTAGTGATGGCTGGTTTTTATAATGTTTATAATGACAAGAACTAAAAACAAGCATTAAATATTGTTTAAAATAATGTGTATCTATTTAATACAATACTCTCTGAAGAACCTTAAGTGATATAGAATCCTTAACACATTAATTTCGTATTTAATTTTTAAATACATTTTTAAAATTAAATTAGTTCATTTATTACATGTATGCACACATACAGGCTGTGGCATGTGTGTGAAGGTCAGAGGAAAGCCCGTGGATATAAACTCTCTTCTTTATCATGTAGGACCTGGGGATCAAACTCAGGTTGTCAGGCATGACAACAAGCACTTTAACCCACCAAGCCACATCACTTGCCATAAAATACCAGTTTTAGTAATTAAACAGAAAGTCATTTCGTGGGGTATTTTTACAGAATAAGTGCAAAGGAAATGGAGGCAGTGTACATAGCTCTGGCATTTAAGTAATTTCACATAAAATAAAATGAAATCAAAATGTATTAGACCAACCGATAAATTACATTTCACAGTTCAAGAAACTTGAATATTCAAGGAAAAGAAAAAAGTTGAAGGTAAGAATTCGTTGCCTCATTGAAGGGTCAGGAAGAGATATGATTAAGAGTGTATGTGAAAGTGTGGACACTCTGGAAAAGAAATGTTTGTTTCCTCCATTAGAGAGGGGTGGATGAAGGAACAGGTGTGTAGAGACTTCAGGGATGAAGGCAAAAGGGAGAAAGATGTTCTAGTAGTTAATCTTACTACAGAAAGTTGCAAGAGCCTGTGCTTAGGAAGTCTAGCTACCAGCTTCTCAGACATTTTTAAAGTAACCTGAACTGGTTAGAAAATATTTTTAGCTGATGTAATGAAATCCTAAATATACAATAGAAACATTCTCTTTCATGAGAAATTATGAGTGTGTATAGGTTCTTGGTGACTCAGGGACATGAAAAAATTAGACTCAGATGACTTATTGTCCCATGTGCACACCATGTCATTCTCCTGTTCCATACAGTGTGAGGTGGGTTACTATTCTGCAACAGGTCCAATTGTCATAGAAAGAAATGAGAATGGGTGAACACAACCTTACTACACTTTAATGAATTTTCATCAGTCATTGCTTTAATGAGTAGCTGATCTTTTACTTAGTTTTAAATTTTCATTATATGTGTTCATTGTACATGAGATTGTGTTACATAAAGACATTTTCATACAAGGTAACCTTACTCCCCTCCACATCCTGTTTTCCTTATCAATCTTTCTTGCTCACACTTTCACCATAACTAAGCGTAAAAGAAACTGAATATTCATGTAACTGAAGAATGAATGCTATGATGCTATGGAAAAAGGAGGGGATATGTGCTAAGAGACAACAAAGAGTTTCTGCCACAATAAATACAATAATGTTGAGTGCATCGAATAAAAGAGTTTCTAAGAGCTGAATCTGCTATCTTCAAAACAGTCTTTGGAGTGACAACGCAAGTAGAATCTTCTCAAAATTTATCTATAACATCTCTAATTGAAAATATACAACAAACGGAGCTAATAATGATAGGAGTGCTAGACCTGAACTGCTGCAGTAAGCTGAGCCATGTGAACCACAACACATCAAAGTGTTGAACTGTAACTACTTAAGAAGCTGAATGACACACGTTAGCTGATGTTTTATGAATAAGACCTCAGCTGAAGCTTATTTACTCTCTGTACTCCAATGTTTATACAGGGCTTTAGAAGTTCCAGATCCATTTCAGAATCTAAGTTCTCATTTCTTTTATTCTTTTACCCTGAGATCATAATAATATCCTTTCAAAAAATTAGCATTTAACTCCCCCAAACTTCTCAGGTCTCTTTTAATATGTACTTCCTTAGCACCTCTCAGCTCCATTTTCTGCCAAGCTTGCTAATGATATCAAGTTGTCTCTGGATGTGATGGGTCAGCATTTGCACCTGGGTGCCATTTGTCATGTCTACCAACCCTCTTTCCTTACTAGTTTTTGCAATGGCAGTGTTTTTTCTCTTGAGCTTATCTGTAAATTTTGGAAAATTTTTCTTTTACTTTTTATCATTGCCTCAAACGTATTTTATGTCTCAAAATATACCCTGACTCCTCAGATAATCATTTCCTCCCGATCCTGTTGTCTCTTCATCTGTGGCTATTCTGAAAATCACAATTTATTTCATGCAAGTTTGTCTGAATCCATTAGATCTGCCCCATTATTTATGTTTAAATCTATGCTTTCAATATCATTTTCAGGATGCTTCACAGTTTACACCAAGCTTAATTTTTTCTTTTCACTTTTAGTCACCATGTGAGCACTCAGCCGCTCACTACACAATGCATGTACTCAACTAGATAGCAGCATCACCTCCTCTTGGAGACCTACTGACCTACAACTTGCAATTAAACAGGATCTACATACCCTCAGATGACTAACACACTGGCTTTGGTATGTAAGTCCCTAACGTAAACTAAGACCTTGGTCAATATTAATACGATTCTCATTGTGTTTGCTGTCCTTTGCTTTGTTCTATTGTATTATGTACATTGTCAGCTAGCCCCATTGAATCTCTAATTTGCTTTTCTCTAAAAGCTAGTTCAAGTTTACTCTAAGATGTTTTAATGTAGTAAATATTTGACAGTGGTGTGACACTTTACCAGTACACTTGAAGCCAGCATTATACCTAATGAGGAAAGTCTCACAGTATTTCCAATGAAATCAAGAAAAAGCCAAGGGCGTCCACTTTTCCCTTTCCAGTTGAATATAATGCTTGAAGTTGTAGGTAGAGCAATAAGGCATGAGAAGGAAATGAAGGGAATAATAAGAAAAGAGGCCAAAGTATGCTTACTTATTGATGGCATCATTCTATTTGAGACCTTAAAGACTTCATTAGAGAATTATTAGATCAGATAAAGGCTTCAAAAATAAAGCACCTTGCAGGGCAAAATATTATCATGAAAACTCTGGTAACTTTCTTATATATAATTAATAGCCACTGTGATAAAGAAATGATTCAAACTATAGTTGTCCTTAATAAATACCTCAGAAAAAAAACTATTCAAGGAACTGAAATACATCACACTGCAAACTTTAAAATGCTGGAAAAATAACTCAAGAGCAAGAAGGTAGGAGACAGAAAGACTTCCCATGCTTAAGTAATAAAAGTGTTGATATTCTGAAAAATATCCCTACTACCAAAAAATCTAAACATTCAATAAAACCCCAACAAAATTTCACTTTCATTCTTTACAAAAATAGGAAAATTATATTGAAATTGCCATGGAAACACAAAAGACCCTGAATCCTCAAGGCAAATCTGAGCAAAAAGAATAATGCTGGAACTATCTATCCACCTACCTGATTTTAAGTCATGCTACAAAGTAATAGAAAACAAACAAACAAAAAACAGGATTCTATTGGCATAAAACAAGGCACAGAGATCAGTGAGATAGAATAGAAAACCCAGACATAAATCCACACAGCTACAGACACCTAAATTTGAATGTCAAAAATACACATTACAGAAAAGACACTTTACCAAATGGTCTGGGAAACCTGGACAGCCATACATGGCAGCAAGAAACAGGATTGCTATCTGGTCTCCATTACAAAAATCATGCCAAACTGACCAAAGACCATGATGTAAAACCTGAAATTCTTAGAGGAAAAAACTGGGGAAACACTGCAAGATACAGGCACGGGCAACAGCTTTCTGTCTAGGAGTGTTAGTTGCTCAAAAACTGATGTCTAAATATACATTCACCAAGACCTCTGTCTGCTCTTTACACATTCACTCAGGACTTCACACGAATGGTCATTAAATGTTTGAAAAAGTATAGCCTACAGTTACAGAAATGGCTCGGCAGTTTAAAATTGCTAGCTGCCAGTCATAAACACCAGAGTTCTGATCCCAGTACCAATGTAACCAGCTGAGCATTCCACATATGCCTGTAACTCCAACTTTAAGGAAGAAAGAGACATGAGAATCCCTAGGGATGGCTGGATTCCAGCCCGACTGGTAAAACTTTAGCCCAAGTTTCAGGAAGAGGCCCTCTCAACAGAAAGGTGGCCGGGGTTTATCAAGCACACACCAGGGAGGCTGCATGCCCAGGAATAGTCAGCCAACACAAAGCAGACTGGAGTGTTTGGGTTTTTTGTTTGTTTTTTTGTTTTTGTCTGCTTCCTTGTTTTGTTTTGGTATTTTTTAAACTATGTTATTTTATTTTTTATTGTTTTGGTATTGTTTTCATTTTGGGGCTTTGTTTTGGTTTTGAGAGAGATAGATTAGATGATGGATGGATGATAGACAGACAGATAGATAGATAGATAGATGATAGATGATAGACAGACAAAAGATACACACATAGAAAGATAGATGATAAACTTTTTACACTAGCCATTAGAGAAATTTCAACTAAAATTATCTTGAGATTGCATCTTAATCCGGTCAGAATGTCAGTCATTAAGAAACAAATGACAACAAAAGCTAATATGGACAAAAAAAGAAAGCTTAAACCACTGCTGATGGGTGCTTAGACTAGTCCACCACTGTAGAATCAGTATAGGTGGTCCTCAAAGGGTAAAAGCTAAAAGTAGACCTACCATACAAACTGATATTTATCCAAAGAAATTGAAGGCACACTATCACAGAGATATTTGTGGATCAATGCATATTGGTGCAACACCACTGTGATAACCAAGTTATGATCAGCTTCAGCGACCAAGGAATGTAAGAAGAGAATTGTTTCAGTCATAAAGAGACAGCTATATTGCCTACAGAAAGTATGGACGCAGTTGTAGATAACCATATAAGCAATTTAAGCCAGTCTCAGAAAGACAAATATCTTATGTTTTCTTTCATTGTGGCTTCTAGACTTAACATAGACACATAAAATAATGTAGATTTATATAGCACAAAAGTAAGAGTGAATCTGTCTAGTAAAACAGAAGAAACCGTTGGAAGTATAGACTTTTTGAAAGAAGGAAATATGACAGAAATATAGCCAATCCACAATACATACCTGTAAGAAATGTCTCTATGTACAAAATACCATGCATCACGAACATATACAATGAAAAAATTAGAAGTTCCAATTCAGAAACTAAACATCAGGAAAGAAAGTTAAACACATCATACACAGGTAATTCCCCCTTCCATTAACATCAGAAAAAAGAAAGAGTGCTGAAGACATAATCTTTGTCATTACTAATTTCCATCTTTATGGATTACCATATTCAAAAGCTAGTGAATATTTCTTTCATTTTGATCTCTGCTTGTTCCTGATAGAAAAGCAAAATTAGTGCTTCTGTATAATGACCCAACCAGATTTTATTCAGGTAGAAACTTACTTCCAGACAATGGGCAGTGAAGCCCTCTGGCCTGAATGAAGCCACAAAGGACAGCTATATTATCGTATGCAATAACGTGGGTCTGGAGACATTAGGCTCCAGCAGGGAAGAAAACTTCATGATGCCATAGGCACCTCCATCATCAAATAGACCCAGAGTCGCGTTGGAAACTGTAGTCAGTCAGCTTCATTAGTAATTCTCAGGATGTGGCTCATAAGAAAATTATTAAGAGGTCATTTTTGACCATCAAGTAGCATAACCCTGAATGTAATCTGTCACTTAGCCAAACAGTTCCACTTTAAACAGTGACCTCAGTTCTGCTTCTGTCCTGTTTGTATTGCTGTATATGTTTTTTCAAGCTCATGTTCTTTAATTTTAAAAATCAAAGACTAAAACTGACAATTTAAAATGTTTTTAATATTTCAATGTCCATTATTTCAGTGCCTTAATTTTATTTCAATCCTGAAATAGTCACTAATAAAACAATTTTAATTGCAAAGTATAAATGTGTCCAGAGCTTCAGTTTAACATAATATGTATATACATATATTAAAAAGTACAATGTTTCATATATTTACTGTAGGAAATAAAATTGTCCCAAAATGCAGATATTTGAAAATAAAAATAAAGCTCTACCTTTTATGTGTTCACTCACTTATTTATTAAATTGCATGCCTGATGGTAATCCTTTGCTCTATGTCTAAAATTCATGTATGAGTGACTACATGCCATGTTTAAGAAGGAGTCTAGGGGAAAATGTATGAACCCCAGGAATGGGAAGGGGCAGGAACTCCTGAGCTAATTGGGAGCATGAGGGTAGAGGAGAGGGAGCTGCCAGAATGAGAGGAGAAGGGGTGAGGAGAGGAGGAAATGGAGGAGCAGAAAGGTCGAGTCGGGGGAAGAATAGAGGAGAGCAGGATGAGAGATACCATAACAGAGGGAGCCATTATAGGTCCAAGAAGAGATCTGGCACTAGGGAGATTTCCAGAGATCTACAAGGATGACAGGAACTGACAATCTAGGCAATGGTGGAGAGGCTACCCTAAAGGCCCTTCCCCTATAATGAGACTGATTACTACTTTATATGCCATCCTAGAGCCCTCATCCAGTGGCTGATGGAAGCAGAGGCAGACACCCACAGATATTCACTGAACTGAACTCTGGAACTTAGTTGCAGAGAGGGAGGAATGAAGATCAAAGGGTTCAAGGGTTCGGTACCAGGCTGGTGAAACCCACAGAAACAGTTGGCCTGAGCAAGGGGGAGCACATCGACCCCAGATTGCTATCTGGGAGGCCAGTACAGGACTGATCCAGACCCCTGAACATGGATGTCAATTAGGAGGCCTCTGCACTCTAGGGGGCCCCTGGTAGTGGATTAGTATTTTCCCCTGGTGTAAGAAGGGACTTTAAGAGCCCATCCCACGTGAAGGGATGCACTCTCAGCCTGGACATAGGGGGGAAGGCCTAGGCTGGACCCAGGATGATGTGGTGGACTTTGGGGTGCCCCATTCGAGGGCCTTACCCTGCCTGGGGAGTGGAGGGTGCATCCACTGCCCAGGGGTAGGGGGTAGGTCAGGGGTAGCAGGGAGGGCTGGAAAGAGGGGAGGGAGAAAGGATTGACATGTGAAACAAGCTTGTTCCTAATTTGAACTAATAAAAAAATTACAAAATAAATAAATAAATTGCATGCCTGCTTGTGTCCCTGTGTGTGTGTGTGTGTGTGTGTGTGTGTGTGTGTGTGTGTGTGTGTGTGTGTACATGTGCAGAGATCAGAGGACAACTTGCAGTACTTTCTCATGTTCCACTATGGGGTCCTAGGATTAGTCTCTAATATGCAGGCTTGGCAGCCCGTGCTCTTATCCACTGAGTCATTTCTCTGCCCTGTGCACTGGTTACTTTTACACATTGTTTTCGCTCAGCACTGTTCTCTTAGAGTAGAGCACACACAAAAAGGAAGTGCTTAACTGTCCCTTTTATCAAAAGGAAAACTTCACTGAGAAAGGCACATTACACAGAAACATGTAATTGTTCAATTTATGTTGAGATTTATCATGTGTCTATTTTCAAACTTAAAGCATCCAAATAAGGATTGAAGATAAAATTGAAAACAGGAAGCATCCACTGACTACTGGGGCAGCTGATGGATTTAGGAACACAGGAGGAGGGAACCAAGAAATAAATGATGCCAACTACAAATAATGGATTGCTTACCTTGGTGGGAGGGAGGGTCAATGATCACAGACTACAAGATTCACATGCAACATGAAGAACGTATGTGGGTTTCCATAGCAGTGCTCCACTGCCAATCCATGGGTTCCCCGAAAAATGTTTTTATTGGTACATATTCATCATATATAATGATAGTCTTCTGAGAGACAATTTCTTTCAAGTATGTCATGCACTTTGACCATATCCACTCCAACATGCAGCCTTTTTACTCTTTCCCCCTCCTACTGGTCTGCTTCTCTCCCTCAGTCTCTTTTTTACATTCACATGAATATATATTCATATATATATGTATATATATATATGTATCTATATATGCTCATATTTGCACATATATGAGTATATATGACTTTATGTATCTGTATACAATCTAGGATCTATTGGTGAGAAAAAAAACTGTGACATTTGTATTTGACACTTAATGTCACTTGCTGTCCTCTTTGCTGCATGGGTAAGGATTGAATTGTTAACTTTCCCCATCTCCAAACATTCTACATCATTATTCAACTCAAATGTCAGTGGATTCTACTACGGAGATAGTCAGTTACTACCCAGATGTTATTCCTAAATTACAAGTCTTGTCTTATAAATAACAATCTTAACTAATTTAACCCCATAATCTCACCTTTTTCACAGTGGGATGCTGTATTGTTATCTACCACGCATGAGTAAGCACAAAGTGTCCTACTTGTCTTTGCTGAAGTATGGCTAATTACCTCAGAAGGACAAAACAAATCATAATTATGAGCAGGCTGAAGACATTTTCTTCCAACTCTGACCCAATTCATTTCTCTTCCTCTTATAACCTCATAACTCCAACTCAAGGTGTCTGTTTCCAAAGAAGGTCATGCTTAAAATATGTCTTTGAGCTCATAGATTTTATTCAACTGCCCCATTCTGAGCAAACACACTGCATAAATCAAGGTATTATTGTACTTGTCACTAAATCATATTGCTGGCTCAAAGAAATATTTCTGCAATTGTCATGTGACCAACAGAATTAGCATAATCTGGAAATTTGTGAACAATGCAGACACTTTGGTCCTGCCAAAGACTCACTGGATTACAAATTCTGAAGTAAAGCCACAAAAATCTGTTTAAACCAGACTTCTAGGTGATTCTAAGTTACACTAATGTTTGCCCAACCAATGCCCTAAGAGGAACACTATATTTGAAGCAAATACATGATGATGGCCACAAGGTATAGAATATATAAAAAGGCATCCAAATAAGAGCAAATGAGAATTTAGAGTATTCTATAGCAAGAAATAGCTACTACCATCAAGTGCATTTGGCAGAAACTCCAGGTATTGAGCAGGGGAGAGGGAAGAACTTTTCCAGGTTAAAAAAGGTCAGGGGAAGACTTCAGAAATGCTTCAGTTGGAGATTGTGGGTACAGGGATGCTAGAGGTGGCTAACAGTAGAGGAAAGCTTATGCAATTGATTTCAGGAGCATAGTCAACCTTAAAGACATCTTCCCCTTTATAATGCTCTAAATGTTTGAGAAGCAGAACAATTCAGGAATGGCTAAAGACCCAGATCATCTTTAAGCCTTATGCTATGCTCCCACAGTCACTGTGTCATGACGTCTTTTGGACTCCTTTGTTGTGTCATAATAGCAAACATCTGACAAGAAAGCAACTTCTTACAATCACTTAGGTGCCAACAAACCAGCACTAGAACCACTGGGGAAAAGAAAGAACAATGAATAGTTTTGATAAAGTCCTTGGAACAAGCAGCCACATTTACTCAATCCAGAAAGAAACTAATGTCATAGGTCCCAAAGACCAACTTTAGAGAACAAAGTACCTCTAATTAAACCATAGGAGACTATACACATAGCCTGTTCTGAACTCCACAAGGAACTGAATATGACAGAAATCAAGGCTCTAGACGTTTTCTGGAAGCTGTTGATCTTCAGAAGTAGACAGCTAAGATCTTTTAAACAAGCTGATGACCTTGAAAAAACTTGGTAATTTCTGGCCAAGACTTTGGATCAAAGTCTCTTTCTTATGGAATGGGATTCTGAATGGCTTCTGTCATTTAGGCTGAATTTTGACACAGGTAAAGAACTTATGTAAAATATCTTGCTGATGTTTTTCAGAGTTTCAACTCTGAAGTAGTTCTAACAACAAATAGTTGTTCTCACTTCTCAATGAGAGTCTGCATTAAATCTGAGTAAGTCAAATAAAGTTTTCAAATGTAAAACAGTGTGTGTTCTCTTTCTTGTAGGAGGAAGAGGGTGGTGAGTATGTGGGATGTGCTATCAGTGAATTAAAATGTGTATGAAAGTGGTGAATTAATTAAATGGCTGAAAGATGTGTGCTCTCACCCACTGGTGATTCTCTTGTGGGGGTGAATCCATGAAGTCAAATGAGCTTCCTGGAGTTATCTCAGCAAAATTATCAACAAGTTTTAAAGCAGCAACTGCTTCTCCAAGACAGGGATCGAGCCTTGATCATCCAGTCAAGAGTGAACCTATTGCAAGTAGTGGGTTTTTGATGGGCTTGTGTTGTTAAGCTTTTAAGGGCTTACCCAAATTGCACATACATACACCTATAGAAAAAAAAAGTGTTTTGTAGGATGAAAAGACATGCTTATATTTGGACTCTAAAAAGAGTGAATTTCTACCTAATAAAGGGTTACTGCTTTCCATTTCCATCATTCACAATAACCAAATTATAGAGTCAGCATAGGTGCCCATCAAGAGATTGATAGACAAAAAAAAATGTGACATATACACACAATGAATTTTATTCAGCTATAAAGAACAAAATTATGTCATTTACAGGACAAGTGCATGGAAGTGGCAGAGGCCATAGTAATAAGTGAAACTACCCAACTCAGAAAGACAATACTGTATGAATGCTACATTTTTTTCTATGTGGTGGATGTGTGTGTGCATTCACATGAAGGCACACTGGTGTTATATATTTATGATATGACAGTAGAAAATGGACATGTTCAGAAAAGAAAGGCAACTAAGTGGGAAAGGCAAGCTAAGAAGATAATGGAAGATGAAGCACAGAATGATATATTTGAACAAAAAATGCTATTATGAAGCCCATCGTTATATACAACAATTATGCAGCAATAAAAGTTACTGATGAAGAGCTACAGCTTTATCAGAAGAATTTCACAGATACTACCCATATATCCTGAAGAAAATCCTAGGAATTGTCTTCACTGTCCGTTCTTGAAGAGTTGATGATAATTTTGGACACTTTTTAGTCCATTTATCTCTCCCTCTTTAGAGAAGTCAGACCATAAATAGAGTGTGCTTTAGGGAATTTTAGATTTTGAAATGGTATGTCCCTTTGGGGCTATGACTGAGTGTGCATAAAAGTGCATTTTCCTTAGTTTCCTTGTGCTCTGCATAAGGTGTTTGTTCTTTGAATAAATCTTCTATGCATCTCTTCAGAATCAATCCACAAAGGAAATTTAGACCTTTTAAGACTTCAATGAAGACTTGGCAAATACAGCAGGGGTCTTAAGTGAACCCAACCTCTGAAGCATAACTTTCTACATTTATCATTCTCTTCCCCAGCTGAATGAAAAAGTGTATTATGTAACCATCATGGGCTAGGGACAAACTGAAGGGAAAGAAGAAAGTTTGTAAGAATGCAACAATTGGTTTTAGGAGGAATTAAGGCCAGGGTGATGTTTGGTTGGGTGCTACTGAGAAGGGAAAGAAGTCTGTTGCATATCTTGAGATTGTAAACAAACTGAACCATTTTCTACTTGGTTTCTCTGTTGTCAGAAATGTTGTGCTCTGAGCAGGAGATGATGTTTGGTAATAAGACCTTCACTTTGAAGGTTGAGTTTCAGTGGACATTGATGAAGTTTATGTAGCAGTTAAGTAGGCTCTATATGAATTTTAGTGCATTCTATTCCAATTTATCTTCCTATGTTAATGAATTAGTCTATATGGTATCCATTGTGATATTAACACCTTACTAGGGTATACATAAAATACAATGGAGAGGGAAAAGTTTATCTGAAGCACATACAACTTGATTCTGAATGCCAACATTCTTTGCCTCTTACTAGGTAGTCACATCATTTGTGGTTAAACTTATAATTACATTCACAAAGGAAGTTTCTCCCCTTTAAAATATTGCATGGGAGGCCACAGAGTGAGAAGTAGTATTGAATCAAAGACCATGGATTATATTAAAGGACTAGGAGATAGGGGAAATTGACAGTTATAAATACAAAAAACAAGAGTTTAATGTAGAAAATGAAGTGCTCATGAAGACGTGGCATGCCAAGATGGTAATGGTCAGGAACATGAGATCCACCTCTGTTTGCAGCTGATCCACTTGTACATTTAAGGGTAAGGCAGGGTACCGGGAATTCTGTATTTGTTTGGCAGATCTTCTTTGGTATGATATAGATTTTCTTTGTCCTGGTTTATCTTTGTAAGATCAGATGCTCTGTGAGTTTCATTGTCAACAGGTAGCCTATTAAGAAATATATTACCAGCTGTTTGACATGCAAGGTTGTGGGTTCAAGCCCAATCCTGATTTTGTTGAAAACATTCTATATTAGCTATAGTCCCAGTAGCTAAGGTAAGAGAGACATTGCCCACCCTTAATTAAGACTCCCTTCATTGCATGAAGAAATTATGATCCAATGGATTTTTATTAGAAATGTTTATAGCTTTTAGGAAATGGTCTCTATTTTGGAAGCCTTTTAACTACTAGGTTTATTGTTGAGAAAAATACTATTTCTGAGTTTCTTCTATTATCCTCATTCATCTAAAATTTTACATTGGAAGCTCAAATAAGTATCTGAAAAAGCAGATCTAAATCAGGCATCCTTGATTGTATGCTTCCAAACAAATCCTAAATTATTCTCTAAAGCAGTGTCTAGCATCTGCTAGGTTGATGGAAATGCTAAATGAAAACTTTTAATAGAGCATCCACGTGGTGATTCAACTGTGCATTGCTTGTAGCTCTAGACAGTAGAAGAGATGGACTGCCCTGCCTAGTTACCAATAGAAACTGGTATTTTGCATCTTAGGAGGTGATTAGGAAGACATAAAGAGCTTGGATAAGAGGAAGTGAGAGGAGCCAACTGGGTTTGAGAGAGAAACCATAATAACAAAAGGAAAGAAAAATTTGGTACAGGAGTCAAATGGAAGACAAGGCATGCCAAGATTAGTAATGAGTCCAATCTGTGTTGCCTACGTTTGTTAAATTGCCTATTATGTTTGGTCAAATAGCCTGTTAGTGATGTATTAGCCTGCTTGCCACACTATAGCAAAGCACTTGATGTAACAGAGTCATGCCTTCAGTGACTCAAGGTCTCTTCTAAGAGTCTCCTCTCAGGGCTCCATCACCTGCAATAGTGGCATGCTGGGCAACAGCCCTTTATCACATGGGTCTTGCCCTACTTTCATTTCTACTGCTGTGATAAAATACCCTGACAAAAAGCAACGTAGGAGAGAAAAGATTTATTTTAGATCACAGTTCTGGTTTATAATCAGTCACTGTTAGGAAGTCACAGTGGCAGGAGCTTGAGATAGCCTGTCAACTCACATCCACAGATGAGAGCAGAGACAAATGAATGCATACATGCTCCTAGTTTTCTCCACATGTATACTGCTCAGGATCCTGCTGTGGAATGGTGCCAGCATGGTCTTCATATATTGATTAAGAATCAAGACAGTCTACCACAGACAAGCACACAGGCCAACCTGATCTAAATAATTTCTTATTAAGACTACCTTCCTATGGGATTCTAGGTTAAATGGACAGTTAAAACTAAGCAGTACAAGCATGAAGCAAATTTTTGGTTTTGTGGTTTCTATAAATAATTTAAATGTATGTTTTGGTATTTTACTTTTTAGGCTTTTTTTTTTTTTAGAACAGTTTTGTTCCAGTCATATTCTCCAGAATGGACATTGGCATTGAAGGCTTTCATCATAACTTTGGGGAAAGTTATGTCATTTGTGGAGATCAGGTCAAGTCTAGAGCTTGTAGCTTTTAATGGCAATCTGCACTCTTCAAAGTCAAAAAGCTAGTTTGCTCTCAATTCTCTCTCTCTCCCTCTCCCCCCTCTCTCTCTCTCTCTCTCTCTCTCTCTCTCTCTCTCTCTCTCTCTCTCTCTCTCTCTCAAGTCATGAGAGCAAAAGAATAAAAAACAACAAAAAATATAAGAAGAGTCTCATGTAGGTTTTATTACTGACCCACAGCAAAAGGTATACAAAAGGATACCTATATGGTGAAAACTGCAAACTCAACCACTTGGCTGATATTAGAAGGGATGCACATCATGCTTGTGTTCCAGTCTGTTGCCCTTCCTAGGAGAAACATTTTTTAGGCAGCACAACACAAAATGGAAGCACATAAGGTAGCATAATGTAATTGAATGGTAAGGAATGGTCTGGTTCCATGAGGATTCCCAGAAAATTGAATGTAATTAAAAACCAGGGTACCAAACAGAACCAACAGCTCTGGAGCACAACCCAGAGTCTGTGGTTAAGACCTGATGTCAAATTATCCTGTAAGTATTGTTATGATAAATCTTTCCACCATAAGCTGCCTGAGCCCCACTGCCATGTGTGCACTTTACGCCAGCGCCTGCCCAAGTCAGGGCCCAAATGAATACACAGAAACTTGTATTAGGTTCAAAGCTGCTTGGCCAATGACTAGGATTCCTTATCTGTTAGCTCAGTCTTAATTATCATAAATCTATATATTTTATAAGACATATCTTATCAGACGCCTTATTGGCGTCCCTCCTTGCCGGTGGCTTACATCCTGCCGCTGGAGGAGGAATGGGAAAAAAGAGGGCCCTTCCTGTTTCTCCTTCACTTAAATATGAGTCTCCTTGCTATGTCACTTCCTGTCTGGATCAGCATTTCTCTACTACATTTCCCAGAATCCTCTTTGACTCCTAGTCTGTCTAACTTCCTGTCTCATTGGCCAAACAGTATTTTATTTAATAATCAATAAGATAAACATACAGAGTACATTCCCCATCAAAGCATAGTTTACACTCACTGAGATCAGTGTTGGAAGACATTGCTCTCTGGTCAGAGGTCATAGCCTTCCCATGGCCTAACAGCATATCTCAATAAGGTTGACAACATGGAGTTTCTCCCTCCAGCAGAACTTCATGCCTTTACCTGGCCTTATCTGGAGAATTTCCTTGTCTCTAAACCAGATGCCTTATTCATCTTTAATTTAACCATTGGCACAGATCCCTTCCAAGAAGACATGTGCTGGGGTTCTGCTATATAAATCTATTGCCCCACACTAAGCCTTGTGATAGGAGTGTGCCACATAATGCAAATTAGGGTTTGTCCAATGATGGGGAATGTATTTTGTATGTTTATCTTATTGATTGTTAAATAAAGTTCTGTTTGGCCAATGAGACAGCAAGTTAGACAGGACTAGGAGTCAAAGAGGATTCTGGGAAATGTAGTAGAGAAGTGGTGATCTGGGCAGGAATTGACATAGCAAGGAGACTCATATTTAATTAAGGAGAAACAGGAAATGTCCCCTTATCCCCTTCGCATCCTCCAGCAGTGGGGTGTGAGCCACTGGCAAGAGAAGGCGCCAGTGAAAGGCATCCTCTATAAGATAGGTCTTATAAAATATATAGATTTATGATAATTAAGACTGAGCTAACAGATGAGAATCCTAGCCATTGGCCAAGCAGCTTTGTACCTAATATGTCTCTGTATTATTTTGTTCATCCACACGATGGGCAGAACTCGGGCGGCTGGTGGAGACCGGCCACATGGCAGTAGGGCTCGGGCAGCTTTTGGTGGAAAGATTTATCGTAACAGTCCAATGTCTCCCCAGTTCTATATATTCTTTATACTCTGGAATAAGATTGAGCTGATTCACCAAAATCTGTCCCTGAGAGAACTGTCTTCATTCAAGCTTATGGGCCTCATACAAAGGTTTCTGTTGCCCCTTCTGCTTCTTTCTCCTCTCAACCTGGCGGCCAACAGGCACAGGGTGAAAAAGAACCCCCACAGATCAGCATGCCAGAGTCTTCCATGTATACTTTAGTGGTCAAAGCCTAGGAACCATGACATGAGTACTTCAAGTCTCATAGCAATGGAATATCCAAGAACACTATAGAAATAAAGGAAGACTGACCAAGTGAAGGCAAAAGTAATTTCTTTATTCACAGTTTTCTGAGTTCTTATTTGCACTTGGCAAAGACTCAAAATAGGGCACAATAGATAATTATATGGTAAAAAAGGCTGGGGTTGGTTAGTGGAGGTGGCTAGAGGGGTAGATAGAAGGGTAATTAGAAGGGGTATTTAGGTGTTGCTGGGATAAAAAAGAGACGAGTTAACAAGAAACTTGAGAATATATGTGATTGGTTGTTAGAATGTATTTGCTATTTTATGAATGTTATAATCAACTGCTGAGTGGGAGAATTAGAGTGGGAGCAGTGCAGAATTTGAATAGCTAAATTATGACCATCATTCTCTGTTACAGACTGATGTTTAGCCGTATGGGTTGGTTGCTTGAGCATTGGTGGGTCAGAGATCTATTTGCATATGTGATCTGGTATATAATATGAGTTACTGGCATGTATTGCTACAAGCCGAATGATCACACAGTAATTATACAGCCTTTGCATCACAAATAACTTAGAACAATTAAGGATTCTTCTGTTGGATGAAACCAGTACAAAGCTGTACCTGGTGTTACAATGTTGTAAATGAATTGGCTGTGTCTTGCTGTAGATTCTTCCTGTAGCTTATTCCTTTCTGTAACAAACTCGGGATTTACTTCTCACAGTTCAGCACCATCTTATCATTTACTGGGAACAGATTTCTCTCATTCATTTGGAGTTATACTGATTGCATTCCCTAGCTATGTATAAATACCTGTTCTCCATTAGCAGGTCCTAGTTTACTGATTATATTCCTCAGCTATGTGTGAGGCCTGTTTCCCACTATCAGGTCCTTGTTCCCCTCTCCATTGTAATTGCAGAGATCTGCCTTCCTGCAATCACCTTTATTAACAGGCATTTGGTCAGTGTTTAGGGCTCAGGCAAAAGCATTCCATCTAAGACATTCCCAAATATCCAAGGACATAGAATTACTACATGTCCAAAGTTGTTGATTCGAAGCTGCTTAGATGGATAGAAAATATAAGCATGCCCTTGGCTTTATCTCACTGGCAGATAGAGAAAGTGATAACCTAAACTAACCCTGCACTAAAAGATTCTCAAACTTCTTGTTGTTTTTACTCAAGATTTTAGCTCAGATATTTACTGTTCCCTCCTGGTCTCCACTGAGAAGATAAAGACAAAGGTAATTGGCCCATTTGCTCATCCTCGGGGTGGGGGTTGGGGATGGGGGGTGGGGGTGGGTGGGGGTGGGGGTGTGGGGTGGGGTGGGATAAACTTTCCTGAAGGCCTGTGCTGCCACTGAGGCTGGAGCACTGGAAGGCGCCAGGTTTTGTTTCTTGCACAAATCAAATTTAGACCCTCTCTTTGACCTACAGCCTTAAGTAACTGATGCTAAAAGTTTCTCCTAGCAGTTTTAGTTTATTGCTCTGTATGTAAATATTATCTGCCTTGCTGATCCTGAGAAACACAAGCTTCATATTGTATTGTAAAAATAATTACTGTTGCAAAAATAATTACTGTATGTATACCTGTACCCCCAAGAACTGGGGGAAGACAAGAAATAGAGAGACAAAGAAACAGAAAAGTGTTAGAGAGAAAATGAAGACAAGAATTCAAGAGCAAAAAAATGCAGAGATAGACAGAAACAGAACAACAAGAGAGAAAGAAGGAGGAGGAGGAGGAGGAGGAGGAGGAGGAGGAGGAAAGAAAGAACATAAAGAGGATCAATTGTGTGTGAGTCAATTCTTTTTTCCCTCAGATTTTAGTTCCCTCGCTTATTTGTTCCTTTCTTTTGAAACCTGAACAAAAAATTTTAAAAGCAGGACTTTTAAAGTTTTGATAATGTATGATCTGGTTTATAACATTAGTTATCTTTCATTTACACATATTTTGGTGATATCAGGGAACTGAGAACTTGAAGTAGAAATAATCCAGAATAATCATTATACAACAACATGTAGTGATATATTATTTATGATTTAATAAATCTTGTCTGGGGATCAGAATGCAAAGCTTCCACACTATCTAGCTATAGAGGTCAGGAAGTGTTGGCACATATAGTTTAATCCCAAAAGAATAACACAGAGGCCAAGGGATCTGGGCTACATGAGAGTGAATCAGTCCAAAAGAGTAACAGAGCTCATGCCTCTAATCCCAGCATTAGAGAGGTCTATAAGGAAGAAGCAAAGGGTCTCATGAGAGATTTAGTTTCCAGTCACAGCGAAGACGGGATATGCATTTCAACCTTGGTAGAGGGAAGAGCTATTGGCTGGCTGCTTTGCTTCTCTGATATTCAGCTTGAACCCCAATATCTGTCTCTGTGTTTATATTACTCATGCTACAACAACAGATTAACCAATATATATGACTTTCTCCCATTAGCATGGCTAGTATTGACTAAGCAGCAAGGACAATGAGGAGAGCAAGCATTTCTAAAGGCAAGTCCTAGACTTGTCAGATAGTGTGTCAGTTATTTAGCATTATAGGACCTTACTCTACCCTACATGGACATCAAAGAGTTGAGAATATACACAAAAGACAGCCGTTCTCTACACTTCATGTGGCTTTTGTTCTTCAGACCCTTCTTCCAACTCCTTTAAACAGAAGTATATAGACACAGGATTTGGGCTATATTAGTTCCTTTATTTATCAAGTTTGCTATCTCACATTTCCACTCACTGAAACTAGTTTGTGTCTTGAAGTACCAAGCATTGTTTCTATAAGTAGCTCCCATATAGTCTTTAGGGTCTGTGCAGGTCTTGCCCCCAGCTTTACCTTGGAAAGCATGGTCAGTGCTGCAGGTGTGGAAGGACAAATAGGCATTTGCCACTGGAGAAATAGAGACAAGTCCCATGGTCCAGGGATTTGTTGGAAATTCAGGATTTATGGATGTATCCTCAGTGCTAATTAAGTAATAATTATTTCAATAAGACCATCACCTTTCAAATGTTCATAAGGTAATTGAAAACTTCAAAACTTCAATTTGGTTGTAGATTTCATCCTTCTCATATTCACATTATTGAGGAAGGAAAAGTTTTGCATCAACTTATTGACTCACCTTCAATGCTTGGGGTTTTGAGACTATGCGAAACACTCTGATGCTGAATGGATTCTTGAAGGAGCTGTACAATGGTTGATTTCCTGGTTTCAATAAAGCAATGCACCACTGCTGACCCTCCACACTGCCTGTTCAAGAATTTAAAATTTGCCTATTTTCCATGCTGCAGTGCAACTCCAGCACTCTAATTATATTAGACTTAGAAGCTGGCCTTTACCTCTCTGTAGCTGTCTAAAGACTTTTCTGTATGGCATTTGTTGAATAGCAGTCTTTTGGTTCTTCACATGCTATTAATAATAAAACATGGCTATAAACACCCGCTAGCAATCACAACTGATTTCTTTTAGCAGAGCATTGATACATATGCAAAATTCACCTGGACATTGTAATTACGTCTAAGCGTTTTTCTATTATGTCACCACTTTTATAATTTTATTGTATTAAATGGGCAATACAGTTGTTTCTATAAAATAATGGTTTTCTCCTGAGTTTTGTGCAATCTCCTAGATGGTAAGATGGTTGCTCAGTCTAAACTAGTGTTACTTTATAATCAGCTCATTATAAAGCTAATTTCATGCTCCTCAACTCTCTTGTTGGATGCTAGGAGGAGATGCTCATGTTTTTAGTACCTAAATTGCATTTTTAAAAACTAGGCATGTGCAGTCCTATGTGGAAATCTTGTTTTTTTTTAAAGTAATAGCACAAATACCAATTTAAAAGCATAGTCATAAACATAAGTAGGATTCACCTTTACCGTGTTTTATTAATATAGCATTAACTTATTAAACTATCCAATGAGTATTAGCCCAAATGTTTACTGTCTATTGAAGCACATATGTACCAAAATAAGACAATCTTGTCAGTGGTGGGGCTCTGTATTGGACAGGGTTCTTTACAGTAACAGAACTGAATATATATATATATATATATATATATATATATATATATTGATGCTATCAAGGTGCCTTGAATTTTCAACCATGTCCTCAGCATGCTTTCTTCAAAAGGAGTACTCCCTTAGGGGAAAAGATATATAAGAAAAAGTCTCTCTCTCTCTCTCTCTCTCTCTCTCTCTCTCTCTCTCTCTCTCTCTCACACACACACACACACACACACACACACACACACACACACACACACGAGTGTGCACGCACACACAAACAGATATGACAGTCACAGATTCTATGACAAGATAATGAAGACAAGGAGAATAAAAACTCACGGAGGGACAAGATGTTTGAGGAAGCAACATTTAAGCAGGTGTGTCCTTAGCAATGTTGAAACAGACACGTGTTTATCTGGGAGAGAGGACTGAGCACAGTACAGAATGCCCACAACACATGCCCCAGACTACTTCCACAATGAAATGTGCCATGGCCTTTGGAGAGATTCTTGAAACTATATTTAAAAATTTGACAATATAAAGTCTGCTTATTTACATTATTAAACTCAAAGTTTAACACAGGAAGTAGGAAGGAGAAACAATGAGAAGGGATATGTAAGTGAGGAGAAGGATGGGAGGGCAGGGCAAAGGAGAGGATTGTCAGGGATAACTAATTCCAAGTGTGTGTGTGTGTGTGTGTGTGTGTGTGGCATGCGCACGCATGTACATGCATGTATTTACATAGAAGAGTTTAATTGGAGTTATTCTACACAGGGGAAGATTGTACTCCTTCTAAAATCTGTATGTTACCAAAAATCCCAGTATGAGGTACAGGATACTTTTCCTTAAGATTTTGGTCAGATCTGTACCAGAGGATCCCTGCCCCATACAATGCTGGCTTCTGTCATTGCTCCTGGTTGCCTACCAGAACTCAATGGTAAGACCTTATTATTGATGTCACTACCTACATTGGTCATTGGACAATGGAAAATCAAGTTGGTACTGACCAGGAAGCTTCCTCCCTGATGGCTAGCTCTCAGTTGTGGAAGGTACTATGCAGATGCTGCTGCTGATTCACACAGGAGGGGATTGGCTTGGGTCACTTATTCTCTCCCTCCCCCCTCCACCCCCTCTCATTACTGATGGCTGTGAGCCATAATGTGATTGCTGGGAATTGAACTCAGGACCTCTGGAAGACTGGCTAGTGTTCTCAACCACTGACCTATTTCTCTAGCCCCAAATTTTAATTCTTTTTTAAATTTAACATGACGGTTTCTTTTTGTTTTGTTTTCTATTATTTTTTCATTAGTTCAGATCAGAAACAAGCCTGCTTCACATGTCAATCCCTGCTCCCTCTCCCTCTCCCTCCCCTCCTCCCCCATCACCACTAACACCCTGCCCTATATCCCCTCTGCTCCCCAGGAAGGGTAAGACCCTCCATGGGGGATTCCCCAAAGTCTGTCATATCATCCTGGGAGGTGTGGGAGAAGTGATGAGCAGAGAGACCAAATTATAATTCTTAATGGCAACATTTACTCAATTCTTTCTCTTCTTGGTATAGGATTTCCTTAAGTATCTTTTATAATTCTGCTTTAGTTCTCATGAATTCTGAGATTTATCCTTATTACAGAAGGGTTTTACAAATTTTATCTTGGTTGGTAATAGTTTTCTTTCAGGACATAGAATACATACCCACCCCCCCCCACACCCTGCATTGAGAGTTCCTTCTTAGAAATCTTCCATTAGTCTAATGCCTTTGAATGCTACTTATTTCTCTTTCTGTTCTTTCTGTCTGCCAATAACATTTCAATTACCTGTCTTTAGGTTCCATTATTTTTGTTTTATCCAGCTGATCTGATACTGAGGCTGTCAACCACTTGTTTTTCCATCTGACCATTAGAACTCTCCATTTTCTTGATGATTTCTGTCCAGTTCTCTTTCAGATCCTGTGCTGCCTGACTTTATTCATTGAAATATCAGTGTTTTCTATGTTGAGATCTGTTCACCTGTTGAAGTTGGTGTCTCTTATGTGATGACCTTCTTAGAGACTTTCCCTTGGTTATCTGTCATGGGTATCAGTGCTGGGCTTGATTCATAGCAGGAATGCTCCCTTTCATGTCATAATCACCAAGGCTAATCTCCAATTATTGCTCTTCTTTCTGTGGTCCAGGTGATCCCATCCCCAAGAAGGCTGGATTTCACTGTGACCCCATCACCTTACCTATTTATTTGTCTTTAAAGGAATCTTTCGAGAATTTTTGTGCTATTTTAAACTCTCCCTTTTCCACACTTTGACTCTCCTCTGTTTATATCATTTATCCCAAAGTGATCTCATCACAGAGATGAACAAGCATGCCCTTCTTCCCTGCGAAGTTCAGTGGCAGGTTTTCTCTCCTCATTTTGTTTGACTGGCAGGCAGCAGGTGCCATTAGTAGACAACTCCCTTGTTTTTTAGAGACATTTTATTTGGTTTCAAGAGCAGCATTGACTCCTGGTCCCCCTCTAAACAGCCTCCCAGTGTTCCCTTCAGGTTCCTAGTCAGATTCATCACCCTGTAAACTCTGAAATCTGTTTGCATTAGTTTTTCTAGCTCCCAAGGCAATTTAATTAATTCTGAATATTATAATATTGTCTACCTCTTAACAACTCCCAACTAGTATCTCCTGCCCATGGGACTCTGTATCACTATATGATGAATTCACTTTCATTATAATTTGATAGATGTCTCTGAAATTAAAATCTGCACCTTGCTTCTCCTAGTTCAAACTTACTCTCTTGTGCAGTACCCACACACACCTCATTCCACAGAACAGCTGTATCCCAATCATGGCAGTGTGATTCCCAAAAGATGTTCACTGATCAGTAATATAGCTGAATGTCAGTTGAAGACTGTTATTTTAAACAGTGGTTCTTAACCTTCCTAATGCTGTGACCCATTAATACATTTCCTCATGCTGTGGTAAACCCCAACCATAAAATTCTTTCATAGATGCTTCATAACTGTAATTTTACCTCATAACTGTAATGTTATGAGTCTTAATGTAAATATCTGATATGCAGATTGAGAACCATTGCTTTAGGATCCAAATAAACTTTAGATCTAAAACTAAACTCTAGATTTTGAATTATTCTGTTAATTCTGATGCTTTTCGGTTGATTTTCTTGGTTTGTTTGTTTTCTGATTGGCAATCACTGTGTTCAGACAATTCACACAGTAATTTATTTCTCCTCTCCAATATAATATATTATTTTTGGAAAAAAGTTTATGTGCACCTGTGTTTTGCCTGCATGTATGCTTGTGTACCACATGTGTGCTGGGAAAGGAATTAAGATTCCCCAGAACTGAAGTTACATGGTTGTGAACTACCATGAGGGTGCTGAGAATTGAACCCCAGTCCTCTGGAGAACAGGCAGGCTCCTAACTTCTGAGCCACCTCTTTAGCCCCTCAAATCTGTTTTTGTTTGTTTGTTTGTTTTTTTAATAGTTTCAAGTTACTAGAGCAAAACTTCCACAGCTGATAGCAATGATACTATTCTCATCATCTTTACAGCTTTAAAATCGAATGAATACCTTTGGTGTTTCATTATAAAATATGATATTACCAACACTGAATATTGAGAAGTATTCTTTTCTTTCTCTTGTTTCTCTAAGATCTTATGAGAAATAGCTAAATTTTACAAAAAGACATTATTTTAAGGGAGTTCTTAAAGTATTTTTATTTTAACCTGTTACTGTGTTGAGTTTAATGACAAAATTAGGTTCTCTTTGGTCACCCAAATCAGTGCACTAAATCTTAGGATTTTGATGCATGTTAGAGAACTGGTCTTTTTGCTTGTCATCTGATTTGAGTAACAAGGTTTGCTTGCTTTGCAAACTGAATTCAGAATCAGACCATTGTTTTCTTAATAAAATTATTTTTTTGTTTTTATGGAGGAGGAAGAAAATTCAATCTATATAATTATATGAGTTGTGATATATTTGAGTCATTTAACACAAAATTTTCCAGCCCTTTTGTGTCTATATCTTGTTCACCCCTTTTCCACTTAAATTTCTTCATTCTACCAAAATTGCTGTTGCTGATAAAAGATTTATCAACTGTCTACTTACAAAGGTGTTGATGCATTTCCCACATGCGACTCTGTCATCTCACTATAATATACTTTTGTTTTCTCACCTTTTCCCTTGAGTAAACCTTCAAGGCAGTCGAGCACTTTTATTAATTTTTCAATTATTTATTAACTTCATATATCCTAAACATTAACTGCTATGTTCAGTTTTACTAATTCATTATGCTTTTCAGTGTTTTTAGTTTTAAAAGTTTTTTTTTCTGCTTCTTGCATTTGAAAGTTTTATTCTTCCCTGATATATCATAAAGGGATTCCAGACTATAGATTTTATTCTGAGTTTTGTGTAGGGTGAAGTACTGTTGTTCTTTTTAAAAATACTCACAGCAATAATCCTGGTGATTGCTTAGTCCAAGACTTATTCTGGAGAGGAATTTTTGGGGGTTGTTTTTGTTGTAATGTTTATTATTTTCAGACATGATTTCCAAACATAGGTCAGGCAGTAAATGCATTAGTAGGCTTATCCACTAACCTGGGGATCCTGAAGAAAGCCAGTGAAGTCTTGGACAAATTTTTGCTATTTGCAGTGCTGTAAAGCAAACCTAAGGATGTATGCATTAGAAGAAAACACTACTACTGAACCAATAACCAGCCCTTTATAACCAGTCACCATAGAACATTTATGTATTCCTTATGAAGGTGGACATTCAGAGGCCAAAAGATTTATCAAGAATGTGTGGAAAGATGAAGGCAAGAGATCACAGGAGTCTGAAATGAAAGACAGAAACATAGTGACTTTATAAGATATCTCACAAGTCAGGCTATCTGGATCAGTACTCGATTGAATATGGCTGTGAAGCAGGGGAGTGGTAAGAACTCTGACACAGGCAATTCTACATTCAGCAGCAAGATGACTATGACTCAATGAGACAAAGCAGGGGAGGAGGAATAAAGTGAGGAAAGAAACAGTTGAAACAGTCAAGTTTACAGTTCCCCAAAGCCTTCAGTTGAGGGGTTAGGTAGATGGCATATATCACAGGCTTGAATAAAGGAAGAGGAAGAGGAAGGGTCAAGGCAAGAGATGAAGACTGGGAGTCAGCACGGCTTAGCTGATCACACTCAGCAAATGAGAGGAAATATCCAGAAATGCAGCAGAAACCTGAATTCTTAGAAAATGTCATCTTCTTCTATTCTTCTTCTCTTTACCAAAAATTAAGTATTTTAAAGCATACAAAAATATTATACATTTTTCAACAAAATAGAGACAATTTTAGGCAAACCTTCTTTCCTTTCTTTCTTTTTTTCTTTCTAACCTTTTACCAGTTCTGTATCAGGGTATTTATTGCTGTAATGAAATACCATGACCAAAACAATTTAGGGAGATGGTTTACTTCTTTTTGTAACTTCCAGGTCACCTTCCATCTTCACAGGAAGTCAAGGCAGGAACTCAATACAGGAACCTGGAGATACATACAAAAAGAAAAGCCATGGAAGAATATTTCATACTGGCTTGCTTAGCAACCCAGAACCACATGCCCAGGGGGAGCACTGTTCACAAGTGGCTGGGCAGTTTTGTGGATATTGATGGGGAATATCCTTCTGTGTATGTTTATCTTATTGATTGTTGAATAAAGTACTGTTTGGCCAATGAGGCAGCAAGTTAGGTGGGACTAGGAGTTGAGGAGGATTCTGGGAAATGTAGTAAAAAGAAGTCTTGTGATACAGGTAGAAAGTGACATAGCAGGCAGACTCATATATAAGCAGGGACAAACAGGAAGTGGTCCTTTTTCTCTTGCTCCTCTCTTCCTCCTGTTCTCTTCTCTATGAAGTTGGCATGTGATATCAGCAAGAGAAGACGCCTGCAGCTCGTGTCTGATAAGATAAGTCTTTATGGTTGATAATTAAGACTGAGCTAGCAAGTAAAAAACCCTAGTCAATTGGTCAGCAGCTTTGTAACTAACATAAGTCTATCCATGTTATTTGGGGCCCTAATGCAGCAACATAACTCAGGTGACTTAGCGGAAAGCACCCGCATGGCGGCAGGGCCAGGCGACTTCGGCAGAAAGTTTTATCATTACAACTAATTAATAAAATGCTCTCAGGCCCACAAGCCAACTTTATGAAGGCACTTTTCAATGGTGGTTCCTTCAACTCACATATGTCTAGATTTGTGTCAAGTTACATATGAAAAAAAAAAAACAACTAGTACAATTTATATATTTTGATAGTTCTTCAAAAATAGCTGGTCTGTTTCTGTTCCATACCTTTCAACGGTGTAATACATCATCACAGCAGAAACACCAAATTACCCAACCCTTTTCCTTAGGAGAGCATTTTTTTTTTTTGTAGCATGTTGGTTGCTAACGAAGGCAATACTGCAGCCACAGCCTATGAAAGAAAGTCTTTACATTTTAGTATTAGGCCTGAGGTTCTAGCAGGATGTCATGGTCCTGTGAGTGTCATATGAGCTTTAAAACATACCAATCCTTTTCCTGTGTGGCCACAGAACTGGGAACCCAAACTTTGTCACTGGACAACCCCCTCATTCTGCATTCACAGCACAGAAGGAGGAAGTTCATTCCGCCACTCTGTGGCTTGACTAAAAGCTGAGTTCAAATGTTTTGGTTGACAGGCATTAATGGGTTTGTACACTTGGCTTCCCTGCATCCACAAATTTTTCAGGAATTTGCTTCTCTGGCCTACAGAGGTCATTCCTAAGTCAGAAAACCCTTAATTCCCAACATCATTGTCTTTTATTTTATTTAATTTCTACACTTTCCCTGCTCCCTCGTTTGTTCCCACTTCTCTCTGTTTTCTTATCTCTAAACTAGTTAGAAAATCTATGTATTGTCCCTAGGTTAAATTACTCAACCACATTAGAAAGCAATTTGTCAGTCTGTTAAAAGATTAAACAAGTGTGGTGGTACAGGAACAATCCCAGTTACCCTGGAGACTGAAGCAGAATAATGCTTTGTAGGTCTAGCCTAGGCTATACAACAAGACCTTATTTTGAAAAATAAACAAACAAAACAGTTTAACACTTACTTACTACAAAACCGGGAGATTAAACTCTTAACGGGTCAATGAAAGGATATTTGCATAGGAGTTCAAAAATCCTTTAGTAGTGATAGCATAAAACTGGGATCAACCCAAAAACCCCGTAGGCAGAGCACTAGGTACATCTCAGGCTATCCAAACAGAAGTCTACTTAGCCATGCACACAACAACTGCTGGTATTCAGAGATAGATTTCAGCGATAGTCTGTGTTCCATTAAAGCACAGAACACACATGGTTCTGTGCTATATGCTTTTATTACATGGAATTACAGATAAAGTGATAGCATAGTGATGTCAGTGAGGTGGCCTCGGAACTCTATGGAGCCTCTAGTAGTAGATCAGTATTTATCCCTGGCTTACGAAAGGACTTTGGGAGCCCATACCATTTGGAGGGATGCTCTCTCAGCCTGGACACATGGCAGAGAGCCTCAGCCCAAACCTGGATAATATGACAGATTTGGGGGATCCCTGATGGAGGGCCTTACTCTCCCTGGGGAGCAAGGGGGGATGGGGTGGAGGGTTGATGGAGGGCAGGGGAGGAGGGGAGGAAGAGGGAGCTGGGATTGACATGTGAAGGAGGCTTGTTTCTAAACTGAACTAATAATTTTTTTAATACAACAAAATAAAAGGAGAAAATGAATAAAAAAAGTGATACCATAGTGCCTCCAGTATGGTAGCAAAGCTGACTGCAAAGAGCTAAAGAGTACATGGGAACTGTGAGAAATGAATTAGTTGCCTGTGGCTGCTGTAGCAAATTACCACAAACCCAGTGCCTTAAGGCAAACACAGTTTCTTATATGTCCTAAGGCTAGAATCCCAAAATGAATTTTATAGATCTAAAAAATCAAGAGAGGTCATGCTCTGTTGTAGGCTTCAGAGACAATTTATTGTCTTGCCTTTCCCAGTGTCTAGAACTGTCCTCATAACTCTCGGCCCTTGACCCCTTCCCCATGTACAAGGCCAGTGAGACAAAAATGCCTCTCTAGCTGTGTTTCTCCTGGCTCCCTCTCATGATTCTCATTCCTGCCACCAAATCTCTGTATCTCTTCCTCTCAGGAGGATGCATGTGATTATGTTATGTACACAGAAAACAAAAATACCTGGATCAAAACCAACAAATTGAGAGGCTAATACAGTAGGAATTTATTTCTTTTTCTTTTATATATCTACCAAGATATCTCTACTTAAAGGTGTCAAGTCTAATCCAGAAAACTCTCCTCCCAGCTTGCAAAAGGAAGCTTCAGAAATGTCAATATCACTTGGTCCCACAGCAGGGCAACTCACTCTACTCTCATTCCTTTGACAAGAACTAGTCACCCGACTGTACTTAAATGCAAGTGCTAGGAATTGTCTTTCGATAGCAGGCTGTGCCCAGGGTAAGACAACAATACTACTGTCAAAATCTAAAGCAAGTGAGAACCAACAAGAAGGAATTCAAAGTCAAAGGGGCATTGAAGAGGAGATATATTTCTAGAGAGATGATTCAGGGAGTCAGAGTGCATACTTCTCCAATACAGGGTCCTTCCCATTGAGATCTACACACACACACACACACACACACACACACACACACACACACACACACACACAATTAAAAAAGGGAAAAAATAAGAGAAAATATCTATTTTCAGCAACACAATTTACCCACAATAACTTTTTGTCACATTCCATATGACACCAAGTCTGACTTAGAGAAAGGGAAATTTACAAAGACCTGACAACACAAGCCTTATCTTAATTCCATCCAGTCTGCTCTACTTGTTACATGATATTCCTCAGCCCATTCTCAAGAGTTAATACATTTCAGTTCTATGAACAAGGATATAAAAAAATACTCATAATGTATACTTTTCTTGATTTCAATTAAGAAACTTTTATACTATTGATCATTTTCGGGCACCCACTTCATCATGGAGTTATGATAGAAACTAGGTTGTCTAAATTTTATTATCATGGATCTCACTTCTTTTACTATCAGGCTGACCATTCTGCTCTCTGCAGATAACTCATTATTTATACCATATAATGAAGTGGAGAGAGATTTATACCATATAATGAAGCGATGGCCATATTCAAAGCCTTGGACTACTCAACTTTATCCTGATTGTGAAGTACAGTTATAAGTTTTTATTACAAACTGAATTTGTGAACACACAACATCAAAGTAGAAAAAACATCAAGGATTCTGAAATTGTTTTAAGTCTGAGTGCAAAGCTGAATCTTTTTTTTGAAGGCCTAAACCCCTTCTGTTGACACTCTACCTCTCTCCACTGAGGCTGAGTGGGTCTGAGTCCAACAGAAAGCAACAGTGACAACCAATCTTGAATGGTCATAGACGCAAAACTGAATCTTATGGTGTAGAGTTACTGTAGCTTTGGTGTGTGGTAGAGTCCTCCCAGCTGGGAGCAGGCACACATCTAGTCCCTCCCAAAGCATAATTATACACTTTGAAGTTTGCAGGTACCACATAAACTGTGAGAGAAGACAATGAATCAGGCATTTCTTCAGGAGCACATAGATTTCCTCATTCTGAAGAGAAGTCCAACCCACACAAAGCAAGCAGGAGTGAGAAACCATCTTTCACCTCCATTTCAGGCAGCTTCAGAATTTATTTAAATACATAGTATGGAACATTGTGACTAAATTTATCATCACATGAAATGAGTTATGTATATTCTTTGTCTTGCATGGAGAGGCTGTGCCTTCTAACTAAAATGCACACACTCAGTCATAACACACCTTTATGAAAAATGTAGACAACCATTTTAAATGTTTATGACGTGAAGGTTAAAAAGGTTATAGAAATACATCTTAATTCCCATGAACATGCTCTGGAGAATTGAAATATGTACTGTTAAATGATTTATAATGTATCGGGCATACTCTGAGTGTAGATGGGTCACGAAACATCTGGGCCCAAGGAGCCAGGTTCTCACTGGACCTGTGAGTGGAGCTCCTGGGCACTGTGTACCACAACAGTATTGAGCTCTGAGGCATAAGCACAGTGGACAGATGGACTAAGGAAGCAAAATGTCCTCACCTACTGCTCTTATGAAAGTTCACTTACTCAGTGTGGCATCTATTATAGGGCTATTGGGCCTTCTGTGAAGACATTGTGTTCAAATCAAATCATAGATTGGCCATAGGCTACATATTACAAAATTAAATTTTGCAATCATTTTACCTATAAGAATAATGATGCCCTCCATATACTGTTGGGAAGCCAAAATTGTTAAGCTATATAACCTTTGTATCTTTAAGTTATCCCCAGATTATTTATAGGTCCTAATAAAATGTAAAGGCACATAGGTAATTGCTACATAGTATTGTTCAAGGAATAAGGAGAAGAAAAAAGATGTCTGTACATATTTGGTACAGAAGCAATTGTTTTTCTAAGTAATTTCCATTTATGGTTTATGGCTCTGGAGACATAAAACTCAGGGCTGCCTGTATGTAAATAAGCATGTAAATGGGGAGATCTCAATTCTGAATAGTGTCTTTGCTTCACAGACTGCAGATTTAGAATGTCTCAAATGTCAGCGTGCCAACAATGCTCTAGATACATTCAACTCTTTCTACTCTCTCTGCATCCATATCAAAGCATATTACAGAAATCTCTGTGCTGTCACACAGGCACCTTTGGCTTCCCTGACTGAAGCTTCTTCTAATTCTTGATCCTATCTGTCTCATCTCTGAATGCCTCCAGTTTGCAGCACACATCCCTCGTGCATAGTAAGTGCTCAATAAATGTTGGCAGAAATGAGGAGTCTCTGGGAAGCAAAGTAAATAAAATGTTGGTGATGAAATATGTATGAACAAGAAAGGCTATGCTTTGAAGGACTTAGGTAAAATAAGGAATCTGGGGAGTTTTGGTGATTCAATTGGGGCTGTAGCTATGACAGCATTATACACATAGAATCAAATCACAGAGGCAAATGGCAACAGCAGCCTAGCAGGAAAGAACAATCATCGTTCTCCTAACTCAGAGCAAATAAGTTTGGAGAAATGCGATAATTGTTAATAATATGAAACTGACAAGAGGATGGGGAACCACCTTGATATCTGATTACTATTTAGTTGATATTCAAATTCATAATAAAGTCAGCAAGCAGATGTTACCCAAAGCAGAAGTGACAATATGGTAAAAACTAATGGGATTTGCTTGCTTGCTTGTGATATATTTTGCTTAATGAGAAAAAAAAAAACTTTGAAACTTAATCCAAAAGAAACAAGGTTCATTTGGCTCGTTTGCTTGATTTCTTCCAAGTAGTTTATCAAAAGTTAGGGATTAGGCAGTTGCTAAAAATCTTTCAATACCCATGCAGCTCTATTCACAGAGAAGACTACTTATTCACAACAATGGGTGGCACCAATATAAGTAGGGTCAAACACGCAAAACTTAAAAACCCGGCATTCAGAAGTCAGAAGTCACAAAAATCAAAGGGACAGAGAGGCATGTGAGCTCACTCAACAGTATATTTTCTGTAGAATTTGATTGATTGATTGATTGATTGATTGATTGATTGATCCTTTTCATTCCTGCTTGTAAGCTTTTATGTAATTCACCTAATGTGTGACTAATGTTTGGTGGGGAGAACAACTGGGTCAGAAAAATGTTAATAAACTGTTAATAATGACTTACTGGCTGAATCCTCAGCGATTCTCTGCATCTTCCTTGAAATGAAGAAATAGAAGGGTAGCAAACCCTGAAGGGCATCATTTCCAGTCAAGCACATTTCACTTTACAACCAAATACTGGCCCAATGGAGAACAACAACAACAAAATGATGAGGAATAATTATACAGCTTGGTGAATATGATTTTAAAAATGTATTGTATAATTTAAAGTTGCCAAGAGAGATTTTAAATTATGATGGACATGCAGAACAAAAGCACTATGAGTATATGAAATGTGGTGAGTATTAATTAGCCAGATTTAGACATTATAAAATACATAAATATTACAAAACAGACTCTTGCATATTATAATTATACATGATTTTTATCAATGAAAATGAATTATTCTTTAAAGAGGAGGGAGGACAAGGAAAAGGAAGAAGAGAAAATGTACTGATAATATTAGCAGTGACTGCTTCTTAGGCACTTTCATAGATTATTTGAACTGAAACCTGAAAGCAGATTTGTCTAGTGTCTTTGTGGCCACCCTGCAGAAGGCACTGCATGCTCTAATTCCCTCCTTTTCTATACTTGCAACTGACATCATGATGCCCAGCAACCAAGCAAGTCCAACCACCAGTTGCCCATTTACAGGAGGTTGGGGGCTCATGTGTGTTCTGAATCATCTGTGGACTTGGATATTTTAGCCTATGACCATAGCTTTGTGACAGTAGACCATCTCTAAATCTCCTCAGCTTTTTACCTATCTGCAGGTAAGTCTGCACTCTAGGTCTTTTTACTTTCCCTAAGTTGTTGGTCTAAATGGAGGCTCAAATGGTGAGTGAAATGGCTAGACTCTTAATCTGAATATGATTCTTTTTTTTTTTTTTGCACCTCAAGTCTGTCTTGCAGTTTACTATTTGTTGTTTGTGGAGAGGTCAGTTCAATTCTAAGAATTCTCAATTTGTGAATATTTTCTAAATATTTGCATTCCTGTTTGCAGACCAAGACGTTATTTTCTGAGCTCATCCCTGTGTAATGGTTCAGGAAATGTGGCCACCGTCTATCCACACACTGTTAGCATCAAGTTTTCCAATTTCTTTCCCTGGTACTATACATCCATTAGTATAACAAGTCTTTTTCTGTCCCATCAGCCAGCTCCCAAATAATAACACAGAGACTTTTTATTAATTATGAAATCCTGGCCTACAGCTTAGGCTTAGTCCTAACTAGCTCTTATAACTTAAAATAACCTTTTCATCTTAATCTATGTTCTATCACATGGCATTACCTCTCTTTCATTTTGCACCTCTCCATGTTTTCTGGCCTCTTTTGTGTGCCTTGATTCATCTCCTACTTCCTCTCTATCTGCCTGGAACTCCTGCCTATTTCTCCTGCCTAGCTATTTTCTGTTCAGCTCTTTATTAAACCAATCACAGCAACATATCTTCACACAGTGTACAAATATCTCACAACACGTCAGATATTTGGCCCGTTTTCTGTATTACCAAAGATTTTGTTGAATAATTTGTCATTGTAAAACTGGTTATCATCTTGTATACCTTCTGTCTGCATACAGCCATTGAGGTGATATGTGTGTTGGGGGTGGGGAGAAAGTGTACATGTATTTTAATATAGTTCTTCCTATTTTGAAGTACCACCTTAAAATCTCAGGGCTTAAAACAGTGTGGTTTATTTCTCATTAACATTTTATGTGTGTATCATGTTGGCCAGGGGCTCTGCTCACTCTGTCTTCATTACAGACAATAAAGCAGGCACTGTCTGGATTATTGTTAGTTGCTGCATTGACTTTAAGTGAGAGTTTCTTAGTACAGGAATTACATTCCCCAATCTGTTCTTATTCTCTTCAGTGCATTGGACAATATTAGTCACATAGTCTCACAGTTGGGCCAAAGAATACAAGGCTGCCATTTGTTAAACTGCACTATTACTATCTGACAGCCCAAGCCCACAATCCAGTCTTCACAATACAGCTCTGGTGAGCTGTTTAAATTATGTGAAAGTCTCATTCCTCTTCTTAAAACTCTCCAGTGGATTCCCTTTCACACAGTTAAAGAGGAAATTTTCAGAGTGGTTTTCAGTCTTCTCTGTATTTTGGCTTCCTTGATTCTTCTTTCATTCTTCCTTCTTTTCACTGGACTCCAGATATACCCGGCCCTTTTTTAGTCTTTGTACACAGTAAGTATCTACTTGGCTTGAACTTCAAGCTTGCCACTTCCTTTAACTGGAATATACTTCACACATATAGATTTGTGGCTCACTCCTTTACTGGTTCTTGCTTCACCTTGATGTCACTTTACCAGTGAAGACTTCTCTGAAAACCCACTGTGAAACAACAACCTATGTCAGCAGTGCCATTCCTGAGCTTCATTGTTTGGCTTCATAGTTCCTCCTGGCACTGAGAACTCCTCATGTTCTGTATACGGGTGTACCCGTGGGGAGGTACTACATTCCTCCAGGTCCATATAAGGTCCTTGATAGAAAGACAGCAGCTGTATCATCATCATCATCATCATCATCATCATCATCATCATCATCATCACCATTATTATTATTATTATTATTTTATATTTATTTTTATTTTGTGTTTATGGGTGTGTGGTCTCCATGTATACCTCTACACTGCATGCCTGCAGTGTCCACAGAGACCATAGAGAGGCATCAGATCCCTGGGAACTGGAGTTACAAATAGTTGTTAGCCACAATGTGGGTGCTGGGAATATAACCCAGGTCTACAAGAGAAGCTGGTACTCTTAACCACTGAGCTATCTCTCCAGCCCCAGACTACAGATGTTTCACTCACTATTAGAGCTTCACCTGGCACAGAGTACCTTAGGTACCCAGTACATATTTAACAAGTGCATGACTGAATACTCAGTAAATGCTCAGTAAGGCACTGACTCAGAATCAGCACACCAAGAACAGCAGGCTTTGAGAGAAGAGAAAGAAATTCAAATAGGCAGTCAACAAGGACAAGTTTTTCTTCTTCCCTATATCTTTTGATAGGTACCTACATTTCTAAGCAGGATAAAGACTTAAAAGGACAGACACAATAAGGAACATATTTAGATTGAATTTCTTCTCCTTTCTGTTCATTTTTCTATGTCTCTTCACTTTCCACTGATTTTTAAAGTTCTCATGCTTACTGGTGTGTGTGGCTGTGTGTGTGTGTGTGTGTGTGTGTGTGTGTGTGTGTGTGTGTAGTCAAAGAAACTAAAGATTCTCCTAAATGGATAAAGTCTGTAAACCATAGCGAAGAAAGAGAAAGGATTTTGCCTGGGAACATGTCCTAAACTTCCAATATGTTGAGAAAGCTAGAGAAAAAAAAACTTACCAGTTTTCTTGATCTGACTTGGTCTGCATCTTGCTGGTATCTCTCATATCCCTCAATTCATCTCCTACTTCCTCTCTCTTCCCAGAAGTCCCTTCTATACCTCCTCCCTAGCTATTGAGCCACCAGCTCTTTATTAAAACAATCACAATAATATATATTCACATAGTGTACAAATATCCCACAACATTTCCACCATTTTGTCTAAATATTAAGGAAAAGTTTTAACTCTAACATAATAAAACTACATACAATAAGAACAATATTGGCAAGAATTACATTTACAATGTCCAGTCCATTTATATTTGATAAAGTTGGTGAAAATATTCTATTATCTATCCTATTTTGGTGAGTCTATAATTTTGTACCTAATTTACTTTTTATTCTAACTTGTATTACCAACCTAAACCTATCTTTTTAGACCTTAAAACATTTTCTTAGATAAATAAATTAAGCTTTTATATCTCTTACCTTTATATATTTTATATCTCTTTGTGAGTTTCTTTTCTGAATTTGGTAACAAGAAGAACTGTAACCATAAACTATCTAGTCTTTAACCCCATCAAAGGCCCAAGAAGGATATACTATTACCTTATTAAACATGAAATAAAGAGCAATCTCAGGCCCAGGTGCCCTGGATTGCTGAATAGGCTATTTACATCTACATGGATACAGAGGTCATATGTCTGGACACAAACTTGGCCTCAGATTTCAGTCCAGACTCTGGGTTTCTATATTGCCTTTAATGGTAAAAGGAGCCAGTGACATCAACACAATCCCAAGCTGTGGTATGGCCATGTACCCCAACATGGTCTTTGGCTACATCCTGTGCTGGGACTGATCCATTGCCTTAGGTGGCAGTGCAGTCCACCCTGATCTATATATCCCTAGTGACAGAGTGACCATTGAACACCAACATGGCCTCAGATGTTGGCCCATACTCCAAGTATTGACACTGCCTTTAGTGTGAATAGGAGCCATTGACATTGATGCAGAACCTGGCTACAGTAGGCAGGCACATAGACCCAGTCATGGCCCCAGGTAGCAGCCCAGGCCTGGTTGACATCATGGTCACTGGTGGTGACTCAGAACCCAGGCATCTATGTGACCCTTGGTGGTTTTATGGGCCATGGACATTGTTACAGACCCTTACTTATGTAGGACCATGAACCCAGACATGGTCCTCTCAAGCAGCCTGGGCTTGAGTGCCATCATGGCTCCTGGTTGGCATCAGGACACTCAAGTTGGCATCATCCCTGGCTGCAGGGGAGCCCTCAGATCCAACACAACCCCAGAAAGACATAGACCCTCAACATCCACCAGACCCCCAAATAATATAAAAAGAATAAGCCACATAAAGATAAATACATAGTATATGTGGATCTTGTATAAATTTTTTGGTGACTTTGAATTTTTTAAATGCTAATGTACAAAAAAGAATAGCTGTTGAGTGACATAGGATTACGAAAACTGCTAAATTAAATCAACCTATATATTTAAAACAAGTCAACTTCAAAATGAAAGTCAAAAAACATGTGCATTGGGGGAGAGGTTATGTTTTTGTTTCCATTGGAAACAAGAAGTTATGGTTGTCTTCAAACTTAATGAAGATCAGATTTGATTGGGGGAGACCTCCTGAAAATCTTGGTTACAGACATGAAAAAGAAACCAAGGAAGACTACAGGACATGTGATATATATGTTGATTCCTCTGAATGGGAACAGTTCTGAGCCTGGATGAGACATGAAGAGTCTTGTTGGCTACAGAGTCCTCATGACTTATTATTATATGCCATCTTTTCATATGGCATGAGAGGTTTGATTTTACAGTCCAAACATACAAAGTTAACAGATGCCTTTTATCTGCTCAAACATAAACCAAAAATTCTTTAAATAAGTTGTGCATACCACATATTCCATACTTTTGTTAATGCAGATCCATGTGCTACCTTTAAAGTTTCGTGTGTTTTCACAAAAAAAGGGCAAAACAGCAATGAAGACAAGTAGGCCAGGTGATTGAGCCTCTCAGAATGACTCTGTTAGAATTTCCGCAAAATTCTGTTCCCAGAACAACTTCAAATCTACTAGTTGAGATTGTCCAGCCTTACAGACTATCCAGCTACAACTTCAGATAAGCTCTATACTTCCCCATCACACAGAGATGAAACAAAAAATAATAAATCTAGCTCTCCCAGGATTTGACCATTATCCATATTTTCTCAGTTTCTCCTAAAGATCCATCATCCCAGACAATAGGAAGAGAACATGACACCCATAGTCCCAAGAGTTAGGGTGGATGTTTTTTGGTCATTCTGGGGATTATGGATGTTTGTCATTGTTTAGGGTGGTTGGTTACAAGTTATTATTGATCATGGTCAGGAAAAAAGCTGAAGAAAGGAGATTAGATTTGGAGATCTTTTTCTGAAGGAAAAAAGAGGGGAGATAGTATAGAAATGATGGAATAAAAGGGTGAATTGTTGAGTCTACTTTTGAACTAGAAAACAACTACTAGTCTCAAATATTTTACATTGGTATATATTTTTGTATATTGATACAAATTTAAGGTTGCTTTTGTTATACCATTTATAGGTTTTTTCTGTTCTTGTTTAACACATTATACCTGTGCAGTTCATTTAAAAATGTAATGTAAAGTTTTAGTCCTTGAAATCAATTTATAATAATAAAGAAAATTACATTAATAGTTAATAATCTATAACAATCAAACTTATATCTATGTTAGTTATGTTTTAAAGGTCAAACAGATATATTTTAAATAGATGGTCTTCAAACACATAAAAGACCCACATAATATGGCAATTAAAATGTTTTAATAACACAAGGCTTTTTATGACAGTGAGACATGTCTGGTGTTCACAGCACCAATTAGCTTCAAAAAAGGATGATGGGCAGCAAAGAACCTCCTTATGGAGTTTGCTTTCAATGTGGCAAAACTAGCCATTTAGGCAAGAAACTTCCCTTGCCTCGACTGCTGACAGTATGCTGTCCTAATTGGACATACCCAGGATTCAATAGACAAGCAGATGGATCTCTGTTAGTTCAAGGCCACATGGAGCTACACAAAATTGATCTAGTCCTAAAGAGAAACAGTTCACATGAAGGTGATCTCAGATTACACACCTTTAGTTCTAGCATTTGAGAGGTATAAAAAAAAGAAGCAAAGTCAGGCTTAAAGATTTAGTCTCCAACCATGTTGAGGAGAGGCAGCAGTCTAGGATTGCAGTCTGAGGATTCATGGAGCTAGTCAGATCACCCCTTCAGTGTGAGGTAGATGTAAGATCTGGTGGTTGGCTGCTTTGCTTCTCCCATCTTCAGCTTGAAGCTTGAACCCCAGTATCTGCCCCTCGGTCATTCATTAGTCATGTTGCAGACCCTAGCACAGGAAACCTGGTCCTGCCCCTAATAGGAAAGTTGGCACCCACACACACTTGGGAAAGCTCTCCCCAACCCTCACCATGGATCTCAGAGAGCAGCCTCTGCCCCTCACCTGAGAGGATTGGTCCCAGTGGTCTAGACTGACCAACTCAGCTGTCACCCAGATACACATCCAGGTCATTCCCCAACATCTACCCCATCTATGACCTTCTGGAGTGTGTGAAAGGTCTGATCCTACAGAACTGTAGCTACAGGACCTTCATGACTCAGGGAGACAACAGGAGATCAGGAGGAATGACTGTGGGGGGTCCAGTTTTGATGATGTAACAAAGCCAGAGGTATTAAGCCAGACCAACAACTCATTACACAATGAACATTTGCAAATAAAGCTATTTGGATAAAAGAGTATACTGCATGATACACAGCAGCTCCCAATGCTGCTAAGATGAATAAAGAGGTGATGGAGAGGAGGGAATGACAGAGGAGTGAAGTGTTTTTTTCTTTTTTTAAGTGTTTATTTTTATCTCCTTTTTATTCTTTTTTAACTTCCCTTTGTGGGGGCACTACAAGTCTGAAGCCAGCTATGGGAGGCCTGGGAGATGAGTGGGATTTGCTCACATAATGTGAAAATCCGAAAGAATCAATTTAAAAAAATAATTCAAATCAGATACAAATAGGTCTAGTTTAGTGAATTTTTATGGGGTATAAACATTGTTTTTATTTCAGACATTTCTTTCTATCAGTTTAGCCCGCTAGACTAAATATTTGATAAATTTGTGATTGCATGTATTGACATAGATAAAATATGCATTGAAATTTGTCTCACTTCTAATTTGTGAAGTTATCTTAAGAAGTGATTAATTTATATCAGCCTACATAAAGATTGCAGAATGGAAGTATGTGCTTCCTTTCATTAGTTAGTAGGACAGTCACATCTTCTGTAAGAACAAAGAACTCAGACTCCAAGGTCAGGAAACTCCTTCCTCCCTTGTATGAAATGCATACGTATTGCCTGGTATGAAGACTTGCCCCTATTTTTGAAGAAAGAGCCAAAGGACTTGTAATAAGATTAGACTTTATTCAAATCAGAAACAACCTTTTTATCATTCCCATATAGAAAGGAATCAAAGTGTCTGAATATTTTCAAGCCTGCTATTAGTCCTTATAAAATAGGCACCTTGAAGTCCCCACTGCTATTTTCTGCACAAAAGCCATAGGTGCTTTCATTCCAAGAATCTAGAAAGTTTGAAAAACCATAGGTATTTCCTTATACCCAAGAAGGATAAACTGCTACAGTAATTTACTTCCTATGATAAGAATCTCTCCTACTTTACCATCTTACTAGGGATGGCACAATGACTACGCAGCAGAAAGTATTACCAGACTCAGCTGGCGATTGACACAACACTTTAGGCTGCTTAGCCATCTAAACCCACTGTGATTGTAAACCTTATGGAATAATACAAAGAATTTAAAGGAACCTAACCAATTAGGAAAGGAATAACATGATTAGAGTTTTCATACCATCTGTTTCTAGGAGTTGCTGCAAAATGATAGCATCAAGAAAGTAGCATTCTGGTGTAAAAGACAATGGACACAGCAATGATGGAACTGAGTACAGGAGTAGATCACTGAGCATTCAGCAATAGTGACAAAGTAATGCAATGGTCAAAGTGCTCTCTGTTCAACAGTTGGTATTTAGGTATTTAGAACAACAACCACAAATATACTTATTTACCTCCATATTAAAAAAAACATATCATAACCCAAAATTGGAGAGTCAAATTTTCAAAGCCTATAAGAGAAACATAGACAAAGAAAACAATCATTGAAATTTTAGATAACTCCTTAAGTCATTATATAGAATATAAAATGACTATTTGATAAGTTGACCTTAATCCAAACTGTGACTTCCTTTCTTTAAAAGACTCATTTGAGAAGATTAAAAATCAAGTCACTAACTGGAAAAGACCATCTGATGCATACACATCCACATATCTATGTGACACACACACACACACACACACACACACACACAGAGAGAGAGAGAGAGAGAGAGAGAGAGAGAGAGAGAGAGAGAGAGACATTAACACAAAGGCTTTGATAAAAATTGTATACCTTAAAAAAAAACATTTAAACAAGACATGGCACACAAATGAAAATTGGTGATTGGAAGTTCTTCAACAAAAAAGACATATACCCGTTCTTTAGTTATGAGCACTACAGTATTCTGGAACAGCTAAAATCAAAGAACAATAACTTGAAGCACTTAAGAAAATGTTGAACAAAATCTAACTCTCATGTGTTGTGGGTGGGAATTTTACATGGCGCACCTACTATGAAAATGGTTAGATGTCTCACAAGTTAACACTTAGAAAAGTGTGATGCAGCAAACCCCTATGGGTGTTTACCCAAGATAAATAAAAATGTATGTACATACCAAGGCCCATACATAAATACTTAATGTGGGATTCATAATAGTGAAAATTGAAATAAACCATGTATCTATTAACCAGTGACTAGGTAAACAATGGATGGCATATGGTTACAGCAGAATGTATACTGTTCAATAACACAAAGGAAAAACACTAACATAGGATTAATATGATTATTTTTAGGAGCAGTTTTGCTAAGTCAAAGAAACTATAATAAAAGCTGCATGTCACAGGATACTATTTACAAAGCATTCTAGTATTGATGCTCAGAACATAATAGACTAAGTATAGCTTCTTGGCATACTGGTACTTTGAGGTGAGATTGGCAAGTCCCCAGAAGCAAAGTTTCTGTCTTATGCCTATATTCCTGTCTCTTTTCCCCCTCCTCAAGGCATCTTTGAGAACCCAGAATCTCTCTCTTTAGAGCAAGACAAAAAAGCCAGAAAGATGGCTTTGTGCCTTCTCCCTTGACTACTTTTGTTCTATGGACTGGAGAGGTGGTTAGGTGCCTAAGAGGATTCATTGTTCTTGAAGAGGACTCAGATCAATTCCTAGCACCCACAAGGTAGTTCATAACTATCTATAACTCCAATTTTAAGGGATCTTAACCCTCTTCAGGCCTTTGTTGGCCATGAACATCCATACATGTAAAATAAGACAAAAATATAAATCTTAGGAAAAATGACCTCCATTATACAAGGACCATATGTGGATATGACAGTAATGGAACCATCCCAAGAGGTCAGTAGGAATTCAGATAGGCCTTCAAGATGGACCCTTAATTCTGCTACCATTTTATCATACAGGATGTGCTATATTTCTACATGGCTGTCCATTCTCCATGAATATAAGCATGAATCAGACAGTTTCCCTGAATGTTTGGCTCTTCATTTCTGAATAATTGTGTGTTGTGTATGGTAGCTTCTATAACTAAGAACAGATGTGGAGGACTGGCATCCATATGAAGCAACACAAATCTGAAATTCCAGTAGACTGAAGCAATTTTTACCTTGGTATTTATGTTTAAACAAATTTATATATGTTTATATATAAATTCATATATATTTATAGATGAATAAACAAATTTATGAGCATCAAATAAAATTTTCCATTAAAACCTTGCAAATTTTAGTAGGTATACATTGCATTCAAGATTTTATTTTAGTTTATGGGTATAAGTGTTTTGTCTGCATGTATGCCTGTGCATCACATGTGTGCAGGACCAATGGAAGTCAGAAGAGGCTGTTGGATTCTCCGTGAACTAGAGTTACAGAAGGTTGTGAGCCACCATGTGGGTACTGGGAACTGAACATAAGAGCTATGTGAGAGTAGACGGTGCTCTTAGCAACTGAGCCATCTCCTTAGCCACTATGTTACTTTCAGTATATTAAAAAAAAAAAACATCCAGTGGAATTTTGTGCAAGCTATGCAAACTGAGCAGACTATCTGGGCTAAGAAGTGGATTTTATCAGAGAAAACCATGCTTAAAGGGTTGCTAATATTAAGGCACAATGCCCCTGACTCTGCCTTCAGGCCAAGACATATTGCTAGGCATGCAACATGTGTGAGTTTTGAAGAACTGGGATCTCCTTGCTGTATTTGAAAGGCTAAGTACATATTAAGATTATAGAGGAAGAGTTTGAGGCATCCAAGGTTTTAGTCATAGCTGTTTAGAGGAATTGTTGGTTAGACCAACAAAGTAGTCAGGGGTTCACTGAAAGTCAAAGTTGTACAATAAGAATAAAAGTCCTTTCTTTTTCAAATATAATGGTAAAATACTATAAAGGTACAACCGACTCTTATTCATTTTAATGAAAACATATAATGTGCTGAGTATATTCTCACCCATAACCCAAAACCCCCTTTCTCCCTTCTCTATGTCACCATTTTATTAGTCTCCCTTGTTCCCCTGACAGTTTTGTCCGAAATTTTCTAGCATATAGCCTACTATCAACCTCCAATAACTAGAATTCTGGACACTGAAACCCTCTGTAAGATCGGAAGTGGAAAAACAAATGCCCACACCAAATGAATTGACCTCCTTGTTAAACTTTTTAAAATAATCCTACCATGTTTGCTAGACAAAATTTATGTGTATTGATGTGTACATAATGTTTACATTCAGCCAAATCTGGATTCTACATTGATAGATTGCTTCTTGATGGATGGGTTAACTCTGCCCATAGGGCACTTACATGCAGATTCTGATTGCCCACTACCCAGAATAGCATTCAGAAATTAACCGGGGGGAGGGGTGCATGCAAATCATGGCTTCCATATTTTGCACATTGATAAAACTGTAAAGAGTATTTTCTAAAGGTAACTTTTTTGAGTTCGAAATTAAAGTTTTAGAGTTTTCATCTTGAAATTCTTTCAAAGTTATCAGTTCTCTACAATTAAAACTTGACTCTGCCCTCTCTTACAACTTTGACTCCTGCTTTTTCTTCATCTGGAGATTGTCTCTTGGATTGCCTACAAACTTTTAGGTGTTTGCCTAGGATGTAAAGCCACCTCTATAATTTTCCTGAAATGCAAATACTTCTTTTTCACTCCCCTATTCCTCAGAGATTAGTATAATAATATCAGTAAAAAATAGCCCTATTACATCACCCAAATAATTTTGTATTATATTTGAAATCTTTTGAAACAACTGGCTAAAATACCAATTCTGAATAAATATCAGGAAATATGTTTAAATTAAAGATTTCAGGTTAAAAACATTGTAAATTATTTTTAGTACATTAAAGGATTCCCAATCAACAATATAGCCTTTCTTATCTTAATCATTTGGGTAAATGTTACAGAGATGATTTATCAAGAACCACAGGAAAAAAGTCATATGTGATCAACCAATGGATAAGACTACTGAGACATTACTTTTTATCAACAAAAAATGTAAACCTGTCTATAAAGCCCCATCAAGCTCAGTAACTTTTAGAAATGGCACAATTTGTATTACTAAACATTGAAAATTCTGTTGGGTTACATTGTCCAACTTCTGTGTCATAGTAAGATGACTACACCAATGTCCTCTGTGCAATGCAGGTAGTAGAGATCACAGTCTAAAGCCCCCAGTGCTAGGGAAGACCTAGTGTTAGGGAAGACCAATAAGTAATTTATCTTATTGTCTAACCTTCTAGGTTAGCTGTTAACTGCCAATTGCCTTCTGAAAGCAAGCGGTGAAAATATTCTTTCATTACATAGCTGATGCTCTGTTTCCCTTAACTCTTGTCTTCTCCAAGCCAAACACTGACTAATTTACTGTTCAGGAGATTCCACTTTTCTCTGAAATAACTCCAGCTTACTCTATCTTTTAAAAGCTATTTCTCTGGGGTAGATGTGGGATTCACCGCATGTTGGGGATTAGCTCTGGCACTTAGTATGGTTCCTTGAGAAACTGCTAAATTGATCAGGGGCATGCACACTACCAAAGGTCAATGTGCTGTAAAACTCATCCCCAGTATGACAGCATTGAGGTGGTAGAATCTTTAAGAGTTCAGGCTTAGTAGGAAGTGTTTAAGATCCACAGCCATCATAAGGGATTTATGCTATTCTCAAAGAGCTCATTAGACCCCAGAATTCAAACTGTTATTAAAAAAAAGTTTCACTTTCCCAGGAGGCTCACTCTCTTGCTTTCTGCCTGCCACATAATCTTTCTGCATGTCCTTCCAGCCTTGAGATACCAGTATGCCATAAAACTTCCACTGGAGGCTAGCAGATACTGACAGCATGCTTGTGACATTCCAGATCTACACCCTAGCTGTATTCATTACATTTCTGTTACAGTGATTGCTGTAATAAAATGTCATAGCCAAAGTCAACTTTAAGTAGATTTTAAAAACATTACAAAAAGAATAGTTTATTTTGACTTACAGTTCCAGAGGGAGAGTCCATAATGCCTGAAAGGCATGAGAGCATGCAGAACAAGGGGCTATCACAAAGCAGTGTTCCCATGCTCAACATTTACCATTCTATCTGTGGTGAGATTTTCTCTCTTAAACTCTCTGCTACACAGTGAAGTCTACCTTGTATCTGAGTCAATAGAATAACATTTCAATCAATTTTCTCAAAATACATTTCAGTTAATGTACCAGACCCACTGATAATTATAATAGGATAGGTAAGGAGAGAGAGAGAGAGATGAGGATGGTTATAGGTGATACACAGATATATAAACAAAGATAGTTGGAAAAAAGATAGATTTTTGTATATAAGTATATATGATAGAAGATAGAGCATAAATAGATGATGGACTGATAAATAGATGATAAATTACAGATGATAGTCATATCAAAGATATATAACAGATGTATCATATGTGGACGATACAAAGAGATAAATAATATATAAATAGAATGAACCCAGATGATTAGATGATTGATACATAGATTATTGTTAGAAAAATGATAGATGATTGATAGCTAAAAGATAGATAAGTGGTAGGTTATTAATATATGATATTATGGAAAATTGAGATAGATTAAATGAATCATAAATATATAATTTTTGTAGATAATAGATAAATACTTTATTGATAATAGATGCATCATAGTTAGAGAAAATGATACTAAAATATATAGGTAATATAGATTATACATACCAGATACATCACAGATGAAAGATAGATGATGTCCTAGATTCCTTTTTCTTTCTTTTTTTAGACATAATTTCTCTGTTTAACAGTCCTGACTGTCCTGAAACTCACTCTGAGGACCAGGCTGGCCTCAAACTCACAGAGATCTACCTGCCTCTGCCTCCCAAGTGCTGGGATTAGAGGCATGCATCACCACTGGCCAGTCCATTCTAGGTTCTTTTGCCCTGATAAAGCACCATAGACAAAAGCAACATGGGGAAGAAAGCAGTATTTTCATCTTACAACTCTCAGTCACAGTCCATCACTGAGGGAAGTCAAGGCAGGAATTCAAAGCAAAAACTAAAGCAGAAGCCATGGATAAACACTGCTGTCTTGCTCATATGGCTTGCTCAATCTCCTATATCACCCAAGATCATAGCTCAGGGTTGGCACTGCCCATAGTGAGCTGGGCACTCCCATAATCAATCATCAATCAAGAAAATGCTCTGCAGGCTTTCCTATGGGTCAATCTGCTAGAGGGATTTCCTCAATTGAGGTTCCCTCCTTCCAAAAGACTCTATCTTGGGACAACTTGACAAAACAACAAAGCATGACATGTAATAGATTTTAAATAGATGTTACATAGATTAGAGTATAGATAGTTAATACATCTTAATTTAAGGTACAAAGAGTGAGGTTCATGTCCTTTACTTGTCAGTTTGTGACATTACTCTGTTTCCGTTGGTTTGAACATGTCACATGTCACAGTCAGCATTTTTGAATGTTGTTTTCCAGATCCACTCTACATATTTTATATATGAAACTTTTATATGTTTGACCTATTTGCATAACAGAATTTAGGTATACAGCCATTCAACTTGTGTTAGTAACATTTTACTCTATAGCACAACATAAACTAGTTCGTATCATGACTTCTGAGGTATTAGACATTTCAATTAAATGTTTGTCTTTTATTTTCTCATTTATTTCTATCTTGCTTTCAATTCCTTGTCTGTAAAAGAGTGTCATTATTAATATTCTCATGTGTCATTTGTTTTGTACTCAGGTGAAACCTCCACTTAAGAGTGTGCTGCAACCTGGCGTCTTGCAATGTGCACATATTCAGTTTATCTCAATTCAGCCAGATTGTTCAGAACAGCAGCACCATTTTGTCTGCCAATGCTGTGTAAATGATGCCCTTTACTCTGTTTCCTTCTTACACTCTGGCTGATCTCATCCTTGCCTTCTTTCTTTCTCCTGGTCACATATTAGTCCTTGACACAATTTGCATAATTTGGGGTTTGTTTTCTGATTTGTTGGTTGCGACTATGATTACACGTTGTCCCCTCAGAAAGCAATTTTCTTCAACTAGTCTCAAGTCGTGACTGACAGCCTGCATTATTTCTTATTTAATTCCGTTTGAAATTTATCACTATCTTTTCAAGGAAGAGAAGAACAACTCTATAAATGGTGCAATTTCCTAAGAAAGCATTTCTGAAAAACCCATGACAAGACCTTCCTATTTCTCAAACTCTTGCTGCCAGCATTTTTCTCTAAATGATCTTTTGTGATTTATCATTTTTATTGAATGATTCCATCACACCTCATTTCCTTCATTGTACATAATGTTATTTGACCATGTGTAACAGAAATTCCCCTAGCAAAAGAAAAATAGAAGCAACAGGAAAAATTAATTTTATTTTTCCAACAATCACTTGGCAACTTCTTATGCTACAGATATAGATGAGATTCCCAATACCCAAGGATGCCTAGGGTCTGGGGCATGGTCCACTTTTATTCTGGAAGTGAAACAAAGGAAATAGCCAATCTTGTTAAACACTCATTCAGATTCCTCTCTCTGTGTGATGGGCTTCCTACAACTACTACACAAAGTGCCAATTGAAAGCAGCCCTGTCATATAGACTTTTACAAAATATGAACAGTGCTAAATACCTCAAAGTGAATCGATTTTCGCCAAAAGTGTTTTAACCTCCCTTTAGGTCAAGAAATAACAATTTTCTGAGTTTCACAATACCCTGAGAATTAATCCTAAGAGGCAGGTGTGAACCGCATACCTCATCTGTTCCATGAAATTCATTGAAAATGCCTTTGCCTTTGTGTGGAACCTAGAACACGTGTCCCTTTGTCATGCCCCTTTGTCCAGTTGAGTATTAAACTGGTTATTAAACTGATAACTATTTGAAGAGATCCTTCCTCATTAGGGATAGTTAATGTTCTTGAAATTTGTTAACTATCTCTGATAACGATATTTAGCTAAAGTAGGAGTCTGATTTACATTTCTAAAGACAGGATGGGCATAGGTCAGTTTTGCAGGTGAGCAGGCTGAGACTTTGAGAGATTAAAGGTCTTAGCAAGAGTTCTCTGCTGGGATGAAAATGGTGCTGGACCTGGATACAAAGTGTAATCATGACACAGAGGAGAAATCACATGGGAAAGAAAAGAGACAAGACAAATGATAGGTGATGGCAATTACTTTGGGAGTGCCTACATATAAGAAAACTTCAGGTGGGTTTTCTTATACATAAATGGTCTGTACAGGATAGTGGCAACAATGAGGTACCCAATGGTATTACTCTTCCAGGGACTTTATTAACATAGTTAATACTTCTACTAATCCTATAGACAATATTTAACGTGCCATTTTAATGACTCAGAAATATAAACAGGTAACATAAGACTACACAGGAGGTATCTGAGTTCAGTATATATTATATCAGAACACCAGCAAGAGTACACTTAAAAACGGCTCTCTCTCTCATCTCCATAACCTAAATATTACCCCTGCCCCACATAACATATGCAAACACACACTTGGATAAAGAATTAGATGCCAAAATACTCAGTAGGATGCTTGTTCCTTATATTGCTATTACTGTAGAAGATTGCTGTTATTCAGATTTAGCATTCTTTCTAGGTAGAACCACCAAGAACACACAGATCAGCTTTCCTCTTCTTTAGCTGTGCTAGAATTGCAAAAGCAGCCTGCATTCTCTCTGCTCATTAAATCATATTTACCCACTACTTGTCAATCTAGACAGCTTACAAACACCAAAAATGAACATCTTGCTTTCTTTCTTCATGGGGTACTAAATTGCATACACTAACATAACCTGTTTCTTGTGCCCTGCAGAGAGTATGAATCTGTGAATGTGTGCTAGTATTCCAAAATAAGTCAGTCCTCTGGCCATCCTCAGTTCTTAGTGACTTTTCTTCTCCCTAGAATGTTATGTCATTTTCACTTCTGATGACAATACATTTGTTTAGAGACCACTAAGATAATTTTTTCATTTCTAGGTTAAAGGACTTTTTTTTTTCAAGATAGGGATTCTCTGTGGCTTTGGAGGCTGTCCTGGAACTAGCTCTTGTAGACCAGGCTGGTCTCGAACTCACAGAGATCCACCTGCCTCTGCCACCCGAGTGCTGGGGGTTAAAGGACATTTTATGGTGACATACAGGGTGAGAGAATGATGGGGGGCAATTATTTACACAGAAAGATGACTCAAACTCTCATTGATATTAATATTTCCCACTGAGTGAGGTAAAGCTATGATGTTCTAATATGACTATAGTAGTACACAGATGATACAAGTTATTACTGCTTTTGGTCGTCAGCAGCATCTTTCCTCTTTACTCAATCACTAAGGGACAAGCTAGTCCTCATCTACACAGAGGAGCTCAATAGGAGGAGGACTCCAGTCTGCCCCTGAGAAAGCACAAGGTACAAAGTAGGGAACCAAGAACACATATGTGCTTCTGAGGTGTTGCAAGTCTTATGAGTAATGGTTGTCCTCATATGGAAGGTGATAGGGTAAAATGTCATTGTGGAAAACAAGAGGCAAAGTCCTGCAGTCTGTGTAGGCCTCTAAGACATACAAAAGTATGTTCTCCACACTCATGGCAGAAAACATTGAAAGGCTCCAGGCTGTTCCCATTCCATGTGCATCCACCTTTGATGGCATTTCTAAGCACTTAAAATGAATCATTGGTACTATACATATCCAATTTGAATAAAGGTAGGAGAAGACAGAAAGATAGGTAATTGGCAACACAATGTTTGATGGAACATAGCAGGTTATCTTAAATCTACGAAGAAAAACAAGTTAGTATTTAAGTTTGGAAGCCCAAATTCCAGAATGCCCAACATAAGCCATTGGTCCCTTCTGGCATTAACAGTCTCATCTTGACAGTTATATAACTATACCCTTCGGTTTCTCATTTGAGAAATCATCTCATAGGGTTGCTGTAAGAACTGAAGTAACCAACACATACAAAGTTCTTAGAAAAGACTCAAGTCCATTAAAACAGAAGGTAATAAATAGTAGAAATTTATGGAACTGTTAGATGATATTGAAGGTCAGTAGTACAGAGAGAAGTTTCTTAAAATGATGTAGATCAGATCGTTGAGGGTAAGGATGAGGGCATGAAGATGAATCAAATGACTCCCATGCATCCAATTCACTGTTACCAGAACAAAACTTACCTATTAACCACAACTACAATTGACACACTTTATTCTATAAACCTTAAGCAAGAAATAATGTGTATCTTGTAATATTGTGCCATCTACTTCCTATCGCCCGGAAGTTATTCTGGAAGACATGTACATGGCCCACGAAAACTCACTAATATAACTGGGTGGAAATTGAGCTCATAGATATCAGTATTTTTTATCAACTAACTCTGGAGATAGAAAAATTAAATTATTAGAAAACATCAAAGTGGAAAGATGAGACAACAGGCTTACTCTTGCTGTTAGGAATAAACACTTTAGGTAAGTTTGCTGAGTTAGAGAAAGGAGTGAGCCTAAGAAGCATTAGATTCTCTGGTCCTGGAGTTACATACAGATGATTAGGAGCCACCATGTGCTGAGACCTGGGTCCTCTGGAAGAGCAGCCAATGCTTTAGCCCATGACCCATCTCTTTAGTCTCATCTCATTTCTTATTAAAAGCTCAACCTGCAGGTCAGCAAGGATTTTAGATCTCTAAATTATTTTAAAAGATGCCATTTAAAACACCAGAACAAGCTACAGTACTTACTTTTATTACTATTATGAATATTTGTAATAAAATACTATTAAAAGCTATGATTTAATAAGCATTTTTATTATTCTACTTATTTTTTTCCAATAGCTTTGTAGTAGGTCTTTGGCTATTTATTGAAATTATCCTCAAAATTAGCAGCATCAAAATACAGCAACTTAAGTTCCATCTTGCATTTGTAGGTAAGGAATTTGGACAGAGCTCAGCCCTATAATTCTTCTTCCCTATATGTTGTCAGTTGTGACACTTGATATACAGCCCCTGGGTTGGTTCATTTGGATCATCAAAGATGTTTTCACTGCCCTGTCTATAACTCAGCCAAGATGGCTACAATAATAGACCCTGTGGAGACATTCAGTTAGTTGAATCACTGGCAGGTTCTCCCATCCAACCTAGTAGCTGGACCATAGTGAGGCTTGTCAGTGACCATTCAGGATTCCTAGGAAGCCGGAGAGTAAAAGTTGATGGTCCTATAAGATTTTTGTCCTAAAGCTGGCACACTGCCACCTCCATCAAAGTCAACACAGAGCTCACATAGATCCAAGAACAGAGGATACAGACAACAATTTCTTGATAAGAGTGCTAAAGAATTCGTGGTACTGTTAAGCCATAGTAGGTATTCTCACTCTCATGTTGTTAATGCCATCCAAGATTCATAGAAGCCAATTGATTTGCCCAAGACTGTCACACACACAGAATGTGTCTAAATGTTCTCTCTTTCTTTCTCCATCCTCTATGCGCTAGACAAGCAGAGTTGGGAAGTGAACCCTACTCAAGCAATTCAGTTACCTTCATGGAGAAGTGCTGTGGGAATTGTAATGGCAATCAGTTTCCCACTGCAATTGGAAAGTTGGTTAATGTATTGGCACTAATACAGCGCCTCTTCCCATCACAGCAGAATTGGCTGTTACTGTTATAGTTGGATTATGGCCACTTCTCCCTCCTTTGCAATATTTAAGACTGTGATCTTCTCGTCAAGGGAAATAATGATGGAGTTTCAGCAGACTGGTGATTAGATTTGCTCTGCAACAATCTGCAAATAACCTACACATTCCATTTGCTACTTTGATTTGGTCTCCCTGCCTTGTACAAAGAGGTGACTTGCAGGTATTGTGATTATTTTTTTGTGATTAAAAAATAGTAGCCAAAGATGAACTCAAACTTTTGAACCTCCTTTCTCCATCTGAAGTGAAGGCAAGTAACCACAGTGTTGGGAGGGAAAGACTGTGGGGGAGCCAAACTGGCCTCCAAACTTCAAAGAATGATGGACAGAGAGGCAGATGGGCATCTTCAGAAACCTCAAGAAACATGTAAACTTCCCTGTCTCTCATTTGCTTCCTTCTATTTTTGACTGTAAACATACTCCCTTCTCTGCCTATGGCAGGTGGCTGAGGAACAGTTTCTTGTACTTGGCTGGAGTTTGACTGTAAAATCTGGTCTCTGCCCTCTGTCATTATGGGTAACTTGTGGACAGAAGAAAGGATTCCAGATGTCATTATTCCTGAATGACAAAATTCTGTGAATTATATTGAAAGAGTTCTCCTTGGCATTTTTGAAAAAAGATGAGATCATATATAGCCTGGCCTGGAACTCGTTGTATATACAACAATTACTTTAATATTCTTTTATCCTATTGTCTCCCTCTTGGAATTTCCGGATTATAAGATTGCACTCAGTGCATATGGTGCTGAGGTTGAACTCGGGGCTTTGAGTGTGATAAGCAAGCACTCTACCAACTGAGCTACAGCCCAAACTCCCACTCATTGTGCAATTTACCCAAATTCTTCAAATTATATATCTAAAACATTAACACTCTCATTTTAAATGTCATCCAATGGTACCTGGTGATGAGACAAAAGACAGAAAGAACTAACAAGAACTAGGCAGTTGAAAGAGGGAACTGCCAGCCAAAATACAGTGACAGAGAATGCCTGCCATGTAGTACAGTGGATTCTTTTTGCAAAAGTATTACTATGAAATACGATCTCAAATTATATGTATTTGTATTTGTATTTATGCCATGCTTTTGATTCTGTTATTTTAAGAATAATAAATGGAAAAAGTCCATTTTAAACTGAGTTATAGTTCTTTCATTGCACTTAAAAATTTCACAAATTTTAGGTAAATAATTTAATAATTTTTAATAAATTTACAGAGTTGTGCATCTATCAGCACCAACCATCTAATTTAGAACATTTTTATCATCCAGAAAAAATACTTCGGTCTACTTTTAAGCCCCTCTTCATCCATAGCACCAGCTTCAGACAGCTCCTGGTCTATGTTTGCTTTTTCTTGATATTTCATATAAAAAGATAATGTGGGATTATAAGTAAACATAGGTAAATGTGATTAATTTCTTATTTAACTTACTATTTTTGATTCAACAATATTATAATATATTCCAATATTTCAGTCCTTTGCAGTGCCAATAATATTCTGTTGTATGAAAGCTGGGGCTACAGCTTACAGGTAAATCATTTGTCTAGCAAGTAAGAGGCCTTAGGTTCAATCCTTAATATTACCTTTCCCCAAAAAGAGAATTTCAATGTATGCATATTCTCTGTTATCCATCACCAGCTGATGGGTATCTGGGTCACTGCTAATTTCTCCCTATTCTGAGCAAAGTTACTATGAACAGTCACATGTATGTGCAAGTATTTATGTAGCCATGAAATTTCATTTCACTTAAAGGCACACAAAAATTGGATTTCTGAGTGGTAGAAAATGGCTATGTTTAAAATTTTGAGAAATTGACAAAATATATTCCACAGTGGCTGTGCCATTTTTGGTTCCCAGAAACAATGGGTAGGGGTTCTGTTTTCTCTACATACTCAAGCAGTAGTTGTTATCTGGCTTTTATTAGAGCCATTCTTTTCTTGTGACATAGCATCTTTTTATGTGAGTATTCTTAGGATGATCAGATAAGCACTGATAAGATGGCTGCCATTAAAAAAGAAGATACATTTTCACATTTTAGCAAAACATTTGTCTTTTTCTAGGTACTTCAAAACACAAAATGGGAGTTTTACAAAGTTTAGAGATCATGTCTATTTTTCTTGGTAATAGGGCCAGTCACCTCAGATATGCTTACTAAGAGACTGAAATTCTACTTCTAGTGTTAGTAAAACATAAAAACTAATACTAACCTCTTCCCATCCCAAGCTAAGGCTATGTAGTTATAAATAATAATGGACTTGGCCATTTTCTCAATTTTTCTCAGGGACCCTCCTAAAGATTCTTTGTCTACAAATAACAGGAAGCAGTATAGAGAAAATGACACCCACATTCCTAATAAATTGTATGTGTGGCTGTTGGCCTTTTGGTGGGTCATTAGATGTTTGTTATATTTAGGGAAATATAGGAATATAAGATAAAAAGACAGCCATTAATCTCAAATAGTTTTTGCATTGACATGGATTTTGGTATTAATACAAATTTAAAGTTAATTTTGTTCCACTGTATATATGTTTCTACTCTTGTCTGGGGTATTCTGTTTATGCAGTTTATTTAAAATGCAATGTATAAATAAGAAATGAGGTTAGTAGTTCATCTGTAATAACGAAACTTGTGGTCACATTAGGCATGCTTTCTAGGTTAAATAGGTATATTTTAGATAGATAAATGGTCTTCAAAAATGTAAAAGACCTATATAATATGGCATTTAGAATGTTTTGTTAACTGAGGACTTTTCATGACAATGAGACACATCTGCTTCTGAAAGCACTAATTTACTTCATGAAAGGATGATACACATTGAAGTTTGCTTTCATTGTGCCAAGTTTATCCATTTGGGTAAAAAACTGCTTTAGCCTTGACTGCTTGACAATATGCTTTATAAACTGAACATAGAGGACCCCAAGGAAAGTGACAGCTGAACTTTTCCAAAACAAGGTGGGATGGTCCTTCAGGGTTCCTGCTTCACAGAACAGTCTGCCAAACATTCTGCAGGACCCACAGGAAAGTGATTGTTGAACTTTGCCAAAACAAAGCAGGATAGTCCCTCAAATTTACTGCTTCACTGAAAAGTCTGTCAGATACTCTGGGCCTGTAGGCTGAAGATGGATGCCACCAGCATTGCAGAAGAACTTTGAGTAACTATCCAAGCAGCAAGTTGTCTCTGTTGTTAGGTAATAATACATCTTTCTTGGGCTCTTTAATGGAGTTTAAGACTAAATAATTAGAGTTATAATTTTTCTTAGTCATGACAGAAAGCAAATTAGGCATAAAACTTTGGAGTCACTAAGACTACATATTGGAGTATTTTCTCTAAATTTGCTAAATACAAATGGAATGAATATTGTAAATGTAATTTTTACTTGATAATTTTTGTTATGTATAGTTTTACTATGTTAAATTTAAAAACCTTTCATTTTTTAGACAAAAAGGGAAAATGTAGAATATTATTTTAAGGTGTGTTGCATTTGTTTATGCTGTGGAACATTTGTTTAATGATGCAAAGATGTGCTATATTTTTTATGTTGCATTGGTTTAACTCTGTGAGGCTGTGTTACTTTGCCTGTCTAAAACACTTTATTGGTCTAATAAAGAGCTGAATGGCCAATAGCAAAGCAGGAGAAAGGATAGGCAGGATGGTGGGAAGAGAGAATAAACAAAAGGAGAAAAAAGCAAGAGTGATCAAAGACCTAGAAAAGAAGAGCCCAGCCACACAGCCAGGAAAGAAAACATATACATAAATAGAGAAAGGTAAAGGCCCAGAGGCAAAAGGCAGATGGGATATTTTGTGTTAAGAAAAGCTAGCTGGAAACAAGCCAAGCTAAGGCCAGGCATTTATAAATATTTTTAAAAAATCCATTTGTGATTTATTTGGGATCTGGAAGGTGGGCCCCCAAAAGAGTAAAAAAGAGCCAAAGAGTAAAAACTAATCAACAACAGTTAACAAACACAGAACTATGTGAAGAAGATAGACATTTGGTTAGGATGTCTATTGAACTGGCATTTAGGATGCCTGAGATTTGGCTTCCCCTTTCCTGACTTTCCTCTTATTAATTGGCTCTGAATTCATGACTTACCTTCCTTGCATGAAGAGTATCAAATAGGAAATCTTTTCTTGCCCTTATATTGTAGAGTTTGTGGAGTATGTATAATTATATATCTGAAAAATAACAGATGCATTAAACATTTCACATGAGGTGAAAACAAGCACATACATACAATTGTATACACTACAAGCCTTATTATCATAGCTATACAAGCCTTAATATCATAGCTAACCAAGGAAGCACTTGGGAAAGAAATTTAATGCAAACTGGAGAATCAACTCACATTGGTTCTCTACTTTATTTTCTTGATCCATGATCTACAGCCAGTTTAGTCGAGGGAAAATTACTAAGCATAGAAATATGACATTGAAAATGAGAATTTTGCTCCAGTTAATACTGTACGATATTGATTAGTGAGTCTTTCTTCTGCCCTGGGGTAATTCACAACTCTTAGAACACTGTGAAAATAAATGCCACTATACTGTTAAAAATCAAGTGCAAACACATCTCTACTTCTAGAATTGTTCAAGTGCTCAAATTCCAATCCTGAGAGCTGAAACAATTGCTGTGAGTTCAGGAAACACTGATCTAAGATCTAAGGACTGATCTAAGAACTTTGCTATAGTCTGCAGTGCATAGTAAAAGCCTAGTAAACATTGGGCAGATTTCCAGGAACAAATGAATCGCTGCTTTGACTTTAACACTAGCAAGTTTTGAGCACTGGGAAAGCACTTTGTGACTGTTTCCCCTGTCTTCATTTCTAAAACTGGAGGCATACAAACTGACGTTTAATACATTGAATAGGAAAATATACATGAAAATATCTTGTAAACAGTAGCACAAAATCAAATCAGATTCCATCAATGAATCAAGCAGTAGAATGTATGCACATATGTACACACAGGGCTAGCCTCCTCAGCATGGCCATCCCACTGCATAACTGACAAGGAAGGAATTCAATCCAGAATGGGACATCAACTCAGAAAATTCGTTCTCTGCTTTGTACGGCAAACGTTATTAATTTCGTCCTCAACCCATGCTTTCTCAGCCTCTACTTTGTTAACATTTTGGCCAGAAAATTCTTCTTGGAGGGGGCTGCTTATATGGTGAAGGATGGTTTACAGTATCCCTGACCTCTGCCACTGTTTATCACTACTAACTTCCTTGCATCTCTTGAAAGGAAAAAAAAATCCCCAGACATTGCCAACTGTACTCTTGGGGCAAAAATTAGATGCCACTCTGCTTAGAATGGCATCTAACCTCATTGTATGTGAATGAGCTGTGAGAAATCTAATACATAGTAACACATGGAGTTACAGAAAATTTCTATTGCAGTTATTTTGTAATAGTTTACACACTTACTTGTAATTATGAATCATCACATAAGGTCAGTTTTTGCCACTGAACAAAACAGATATTTTCACTCTGTCCCACCCCCATCTCCTGTAAGTACTGTTGATTCCTTGAACATTGTTCTCTGTTATAGGTCAAATGAAGCTTTGTTTACTAGTTATCTTTGGAAAGGCACTCATCTGCAACAAGCGGTGAGACCTGTGGTTGGTATCAGCTATTTCAAAAGGTCCAGCCTGTCACATCTTAGAAATGTCTCCAATTGAAACCCCTCCCATGCTGTGGGGAATTTTGCTCATTTAGTTTTATTTATTCCAGTGAAGCTGCTACTGGCAAAGTATCATTGATTTCTCCTAAACAATGGAGAATCTATAATGTTATTTTCACTACCCCTGTGAAATACGCCATGAGAAACTGAGGCAAAATCATTTCAAGAGCATCCAGAAGGAGTGAGATTTTGACAGAAGCCTTTCCTGAATCTTACTGTGACTGTGAGCATTTGTGACTGTTTCTTCTCCTAGACACTCTCCATTTTCTTGCATGTTCAGATGAGATCACCTTCACAGTGAAAAATATCAATGCAGTTATTGAAGAACAATGAATCTTAAGTAAAGTATTAAGTAGCTTGTACTCAAATAGCCAGCTACTTTCTGGACAAACTCAAAATCCTAGAGTTTCTAAATTGAGTGTAGACAAAGATAAACTGATATATCTATCCTCCAAAATGCTTTTCTGAATTACCTCCAAGTGAAAACACCCTTTATTTCCTCTCCTCAAACCAGCTGGTACCTTAGGCATCACCGTACAGCTTCCAGAATGATGAGAGGACTTTCCATTTAAGCTCTCCCATCTCCTATCCTTTGCTACTAGTCCTAGCAAGATGTCCTAACATGTGCTTTGGCTCCAGCCCGCCTCCTTTTAGTTTCCCTTATATAACACAAAAGCATAAGGAGCTAGATTCCATACTAACTAACTTCACCTGGTATGCCAACATCAAGAGATTAGAAAGATCCAGTCACAACTGGTCACTGCAAGAAGGAATGCTATGATGATTGATGTGTGGGGTGCAAAGTGTGCCTAATTGTATGCCTCTTCTGCCATCCCCAGCACAGTGACCAAATCCAAACAGCTCCACCAACCGCAGTGTAAAGATCTACCTCTCACCCAGGAGGTCAGCTGTAGCCTACTCACCATTCTCAGAGGTGACTGGAACCCCATGTGGTTGCACAATTCCGTAGCTTAGCTTCTGTCTCATTTCCTGAGACAGGGAATAACTTCTCTATGCCTTTGGATAGCTACTTCTAAGTCCAATTCATGCAGCTTTTTTAATGGAAAAAAAAAAAGAACCATCCCCAATGTAAAAAGCACTGAATCATCCCCACATGTTTGTCTCGTCATATTTCTTCTATCCCAGTATCAGTGATTCTTCACTGCGCTTTGATTTCCATGATTGTGTCAACTCCCAGACAGCAAATGCCTTAGAATGATGGGCCATGATTTATTCCTCTCTCTGCTTGTGTGCTCACATATATAGAATAACTGCAATAAAATGATTTCTGATCTATCTAGAGAAAATTATTATGACATGAAGACAAAAGAGGCTTCTCACTTCAGAGGCATATGGACATCAATGTTAAGAAGGGAGTTCATAGTTAAAGAGAGAAAAAATTAAGAGTTACATTCCCTGGCTTTTATATACTAAGACATATTTCATCATTTGATTAAAGTAAGTGGAAACTTTGGGACATCAAGGAAAAGCAACCAATCAAAGTGTCCCTTACTGATCATTCACCACAGCTGTCTGAAAAAGGACAACTGCTTCAAACCTGCAAGAAAATCAGGACTTCAAGGCTGCCTTAACCTGCTTACCCTTGAGTATGAAGAGGTAGGAGTACCAGGAAAGTTTGCTGAATATACATCAGGAGGCTGCATTACAGAAGAGGGGAACACTAAAGTTTTTATTACTATTCAGCCACAATATTATTACCTCACTTGGGGGTCTGGCAAAAATAATACCTTTGAAAATGAGAATTATCACATCAGTTTTATCAACATGACATATTATGTTCTCATGTTCCATTATGTATAAATTATCTTCTTGGAAAAAAGCCCACACATCTCTGGAGAACTTGCTTAATACTCAGATTGTGATTTTCATATTTTTAAGAAAGATGCAAAGAGAGATTATTACATAGCGATGTTAAAAGATCTCCTGGGCAGGATAAATCCTCTAACTGTTGCAATCACCCCCTGAATACATGCCAAATACAGCTACAGAAGGGAATAGGGATAGTACTATGATACAGAGCCATATTTTTCTAGTATTTTCACCTCTCTCTCTCTCTCTCTCTCTCTCTCTCTCTCTCTCTCTCTCTCTCTCTCTCCCTTCCTCCCTCTCCTTTCTCCCTTGTCTATCCCTCCCCCTCTCTACCTATCTCTATCCTTCCCCCATTTAAGCAGAAATAACTGTATACACATTTACATAGGAAGATACACTCCAAATACCATCCAAAGCCAGTTCATTCTTGAGTATGTTTGTTGAAAATATAGTAAATTAGGTCTGGAAGTTACTAGATCCGGATGGATAAGAGTTCGACTGTTGTGAGTGCAAAGCAGGACTTGTGGTTTTTCAAAATGACCATAGATGAATGTAAATTTCAATAATCAAGCTAGTAGAGCAAGGAGTTCACACTAAAAATCATAGCTTAGAGAAGATATTATAAGGAATGAAACAGTTACCTCCACTCATCTCTGCAACACAGCGATTCCATCGTGCCTTTGCTCTCACTTTCAATGGTTTCCCTTACCTGGGATGAAAATGACCCACAAACAGTAAATGGAAAATTCCAGAAATAAATAATTCACCAGTTTAAATAACTTCTTTTACAGCATATTATTATCATGACTGTATTTAATTTTTAGTTATTGCTGCCAATCAATCTTTATGTCTAATTAATACATGAAATTTTATCATAGGTGTGTATGCATAGGAAAATGTCTGTCTAGAGTCCAGTACAATCCACATACATACACATGCACGTGCATAAGAAAGTTTTAAGCATCCACTTACTGTTTGGGGATGTATTTTCCATAGGTGAGGGAATATTGCTATATGTATCCCATAAGCAGACAAGAAATACTCGAGGAAGGAGGCTGGTATTTAGAGGCTGATGATCATCTTATAAGGCACCTACAGATGAATATCCCCCATCTCAGCCACATAAACAAATGGTTTCATAGTGAAAGGGATGTCCAGTCTGAGACTGGAAAGATCTCATGGCACTGCACATAGTCCTATGTTCCCAGAGCTTGTCTCAGGCACACTTTGTGCCCCTGAGCTGTGCACAAGGTTAGAAACAACCTAACTCCCAGGGAACTGTTGTAATGACTGAGAGAAGTCTTCCAGCAAACTGACTTGAAAGACTGCTTCACAATATCCTGTGCACGTGACAGATGCATGAAACAGGAGCTGAGGATCCCTAAGCCTCCAGTGTTGACAAGCAGCTTCAAGGGACAGTATCTAGAAAAGTCCTAGGTTCTAACAGATGCTCCCCTAGAATGTACAGATGTTTAGCAAAGCCACTGAAAGGAAGTCTAGCAGAGAGGTGTGTCATTCCATTCTAGAGCATCAACTCTTAGACTTCATACAGACCTCAGTTTCACAAGTGTCACTATGTTTGCAAACTTTTACCAATGCTGAGGGTAATCCAGAAACCTAACCAAGGGCCATCCTGGCACTCAGTACACTGAAGAATCCAGGACTATGAAGAGAATGTTGATATCCCCAACAACCACAAATCTGCCAATGGCCACCCATCCCCAGAGGTGACTAAAATAAACAAGGAGGAGTTGACAATGGTCAGGATGAAAGATAGAGTCAGTAGTTCCCATTTACCAAATACAGGATAGTAAACATCCACCCCTTTAGATAACTAATTGCCCATATTCACTCAAAATGAACTCTAGCCACAGCCAGTGACCCAGAAGTCCTATTCCTACTTACACTTAACCCATACCAGAGCCCTCACAACTACAGTGCTTGTCCTAGCTGCAATGCCCATCACAAATGGATGAAGTACATAATTGCATAATGAAAATGTAACAAAGAGAATGAATAACATAAAATGAAATATGAAATTCAAAAGTGTATATGACAAATGTGATGTTGAGTGTGGAATACCAGGCTCAAAAGGATCTATACAGAGTGATTGTAAAGTCGCAGAGGACAAATGGCAAAACAAATCTGAAAGCCACAGAAGTAATGACCTTCAGTAGAGTCAACACTGGAGGGAAGGATGAAAAGGTGTGCATGTCATTTCTTGATCTTGGTTCTTTTACACAAGGTATGTTCAGTTTGCAAACATCTAGGGAGCTGCACACTCCTTATCTGCACCTCTTGCTATTGATATGCCTTGATGATCAATGTATCGTGTGGTGTTGTTATGTTAACATATATTATGTTCCCATGAAGAGTGCATAAAAATTGAAGCTTCAAGGGCAAAGCATAAATTCATATGTGCACCCCAAATCTATTTCCATCCTTTATTAATGCAGAAAGCAATTCTTGCTTTTCCCCGAGATTTCCCCAGCTTCCAGCTGAAACTGTCAACATCTCTGCAGCCAACTACATGAATATACAAAGGTTCTTCGAAGCAAAAATAGGTAAGAAATGTCAGACTACTCACACTGTACTTTCTCCCTATCCCTTTTACTGACTAAAAAAGAACTTTTGAGAACCCCAAACTGAAGTTTCCTCTTTCCATCTCACAAGCTCTAAAATCACAATCTTAAAAAGCATCCTTTCAAAGAAAAGGCGAGACAGGCACGCCAGCAGGTGCCATTTCTAATCCTCGCAGCTACCTTCTGCATAGAGAGCTGAGGGGTGAAAGCTGTGATGAGAGTATTCTTCCCACAATTTCATATTCATGGAATTTGTTGTTACTTAACTTTTCACAAATCATTGGGCTGAAGTACCTCTCCATTTTTCCCCCAAATAGTGTCATTTGACCTGGTATCCAGCTTAATACAGACTCGGCTTTTGAATAGATTTCCTCACAAGTGGCAATCTCTAATAGGGTCATGTCGAGAGGCAGCCCTACTGCACACTACCTATTGCACGTTAACGTGATGAGGGTAATTTCAAATGGCATTCAATCAAAAAATCTGAAAGTTTTATTAGTGAGGTTGGGGGCTTTTTCTGTTCAGATGAGGCTTGCTGCAGCTCATCTCGGCATTTTCAACTAAGATTTCAGAGAATGAAATGTTTTAAGCTTCGGGTACTCAATCTTGCACATTTCCATACATACCAAATAGTTGCTTGCATTCTTAGAATATTGATTGTGCATTCCTTGCATTCATTCAAATAAATATCAGATAGATAACTTAATCACCAGCATGGGCAATCTCCAAATGCAAGAGATAAATGGCACATTAAGCTGTGGAGATTACACATTTCTTGGTTGAAAACAACATTAACCCTGGATTGGTATTAAAAATATGCATTCATATTTAGCTAACACTCACCCATTTTTCTTGATAGAATTGAATATGCTAAAATGGGTTGGAGTAAGAATATGGGGGCTTGGGTTGCTTGTTTCTTCCAATTTGGGCCACCTAAAAGAATTCAAGGCAGAATTCAAGCTTATTTGGAAAGGATGCTGCAATAAATTTTGCTATTGTGGCATGGTTGAGGTGAGATACAAGGATGGACCATATTTGCATTTCTGAAATACAAAGAAGCTCAATAGTCAATTATCATGTTCCAAGGAATACTTGACCATGAGTAGTTGAGACAAGAAAAATGATGTAACATTAGGCTTAGATCAGTATCTACAAGGGCATTTTATGGATCAGCATCCTAAGGGTGAGTCACTCTGAATTTAGTGGAGTAAGAGCAAGATGTTGAACTTAGCATCTTCAGACCCCTCCCCAGTCACATGGCCCAATCCTGATCCAGGATGAACTCTCACTAGAACTCAGGACAGGAACCTTTATTTCCTGTCATCTTGCTTCTGAAGTCACAGTTCCTTTGAAGGAAGAAGGAAGAAATGATAGCAGCAGCAAACAACTTTAGCCTCAGTTTAAACTCCATGAATTCTGTTACTTTGTAAGTGTGAGTCTGCATGTTTGTGGGGTGAGGTGGACATATACATTCAAATGTATGGATATTTCTGTCGAGGCCAGAAAAGGATAGTAGTTGTCTTCTTTCATTATCGTCCACTTTATTTTTTTGAGACAGCATCTCTCATCAATTTGAGAGGTTCCCTGGCTACCATGTCCCATGGCTCTTCCTGTCTCCCCTCCCCCATTGCTAGAACTAGTTAAGTCCTGCCATGCTCAGCCTTTTATATGGGTATTAGGGCTGTGAATTCAGGTTCCGATGCTTGCATAACAAGCCCTTTACAAACTGAGCCATCTTCAATCTTCAGAGCATTCTTCCTGCACCATTTGTGTGTGTGTGTGTGTGTGTGTGTGTGTGGTGTGTGTGTGTGTGTTGGTGCCTGCTAAGGCCTTTAGGTCCTAGAAACAGTCTATTAAACTAAGATTCCTTTTCTTGCAACCTAATCCTTATACATCAGAGATACATGCTATATATGCTTTATCTCAGCCTAGGATTTCTTGGACATTTAATTCCTTTTGTTCTATTATTTACTTTATTATTTAAAATTCCAAGGAGAACTTTTAAAGTTGAGTAACGGGAAATAGAGAAGAAATGTCCTATTTCCAGCAAACAAGCATACACTTGTACCTTTCCTACTTTTTTCCATTTACACCTACAATTTTAGATCATACTGTCGTAGACACTGTATAAAATGTCACACATTATCTAGAAAAAAATGCTTAAGGCACTTCTGGATTACACAATCATGGCAGATTAAAGCCTGAAATCTGGACAACAGTCCACACTCTGCAAGTTGTCATTACAATATACTCCAGCCCTCTAGGGAGCCAATGGTCACCAACTGCCATGCCTTGGTGCAGAATATGTTTGTGACCATTTCCCTTAGCTGAAATCCAAGAAATGAATAGACTTTTGAATGAAGAAACCCTAAAGGAAGACAAATAAGGAGACACTAGGAAGCCTTGCCTCTGTTTCATTGCTCAGTCTCTCCCTTTCCACACAGGATACATGAGAGCAGGAGGGTCACATTCCTAAGAACTGAGCACACACTATTCCAGAACACCTTTATTACAAATGTTAGCCCCCTGGCTAATTCCTAACTCACCTTTGCTCTGAATTACCAAATCACTCAAAAGTTTCAAACAGTGCCCAAGAGGAAACTGATCAAGTAACAGGAGGTGGGATCAAGAGCTTTAAATCTTTCAAGTCCTGGGGGAAAATATCACTCTTGATATCCAATAATAAAATCTCACCATTTATTCAACTACATTTTGTGTTCATGGGAGGGGAAAAATATATATGTATATTCAAATAATGAGACTTGGATAGCAGCTCATTTTCTAGCTTGTGTTTTTAATTGAAAATTATTATTAGTACCACTTGATTTAGTTTTACTGTTCATAACCAACATCGTGAAAAAGCTCAGATTTGAACAGTTAATGGGAATAATTAGCGAATAGCTTCACATCTCTTTAGAAGTTCCCTGCATGCTATTAAGCAAGTAGTAATACAGTATAGCTGTTGTTTGTTAAATGGACCATGCCCCATTTTGTTTTACTGTTTATGCAGAACATTTTGGCTTTCAGTGAGAGGAGACATTCACAAATGTTATTAAAAATGCTTTATAAGGAGAGTTCATTTGGAGCTACCAAACCAAGTTTGGCTTAGAATATCAGTTAAGTATGCTTTAAAGAAATTCAAATTCCTTGCCATCATTCCAAGTAGCAATAATATGAGGAGGAAAGTCCTTAGATTAGATGAATTTTAAAATAATTAAACTAGATATGTAATGGAAGTAAAGGGAAATATGTTCAGGGTCAAAATATGATGTTTTTGGAACATCAAGCCATGATTTAAATAACTCTAAGTCCAAATTTTAATTTAATATATTCCTATACTAAGATTGTTTCCTCAATATAAAGAGTGCCAAGTTCTAAGATAAATTTGGATCAAGTGCTATGATAAATGGTGGCCATATGTGCTAGAGACATTCAGGAATAAAACATTGGAGTAATTGTGTGTGAAGCCTATGGTTCAATCTCCATCTATAGGGGAAAAAACAAGCATTAATGATTCTTAAGGCCAGCCTCGGTGGCACATGTCTATAATCCCAGCAACAGGAAAGGGCAGAGGCAGGGTTAGTGAAAAGAGGCTTTGTAGGTGTTGGTCTCTCAAGAAAACTTCATACTTTATTGTCTTTACAGTGGCCATATACAGTTTAGGTGGGGTTTGCAGTTGTTATCTTTACAGCATGGCTGAGAACTCTACAGTAGATCCAAGAGCATCTCAAAAGCGTGTGAATAGTCACAATGGATAAGGCAAAACTCTAGATCAAAGATATGTAAGAAGTTAGGACAATACTATCCTGTAAACAAAACTAATATTCTTATTTCTGAGATTTCCAGGAAATATCCAAGAGCAGATGAAGATCCTACCTGAAATAGTACACACTCAGCTATAAGTCTGTTTGTTGTTAACATGTGTATCTGAAAAGTCTTCCTACATAAAAAAATGTTACTTCTGTGTTGGTGACTTTTGCAGCAAGTGTTGATACTTATGCTGAAATCTTGAATTCTCAGCTGGTGAAAGGCATCAGTCAGACTCCATAGTAAGAAGGGCTCCATCATTTCCCATAGCTTTCGACCCAGACTTTGACTGACCCTAAAAGTACAGAATAATCTAATATGATAATAATTACAGGACAAGAATTCAAATATTGATTTCCCAATCCCAAAGGTTGTGTTCCTTTATCAAGCTACAGAATCAGGTTTAATAATGTTGCTTTCCCTAAGAAATATTTGTAACCACCTCAGATTATGTGGGCCATTTCAGGTTATATAAACATCTCTCAGTAAGAATCTTGGTCATGACTTTGGGACTCCTTATTCATTCTCAGTAGGCATGAAAGGTCCCTATGGGTTGCTGAGACTTTGGGGTTATTACTTACCGATTGTGTTCTTTCCCCTTGGAAAGGTTGTAACCAATTGATAAGAGGATTGAAATATAGTATCAGCTTTGTGGTCCTGGGCCCTGACAGTTACTATCCATCATCTATTGTCCTCTTCATTCCTTCCAATGTAAGCCTGGTTTCCTCCATTTATTCAGGTGTCTCTTGCACTGTACCAGGAGAGACAGATTCACCCAACTCAGAGAGTGGTTATACTAGCTCCAAAGCCATCCTATTTTTGTCAAGAGTATCTTCAGAAACCATGGCTAAGACCATGGGAACCACACTCACTCTAAAGGAACACTCAGATCTTTATGAGCAAAAGCAGGAAAGTGAAGTTTACATGATTCCTTTGGCGTACTTAATCAGCTAACTGGCAGTAAACAACAAATACTGTGTGTGCTCAACATTTATTTAACTATATGATATGGATATGATCTATATCTATATATATATACAAATAGTGATGGTTAGTGTTAAATGCCAGCTAGACAGATTCTAGAATCACCTGGGAGACAGCCTCTGAGCATAAATTTGGAGGATGATATTGATTATATTAATTGAGGTAGAAGGACTCTGCTACTGACTGTAGCACTATTCCCTGGGGAAGGAACCCTGGACTGTATAAAATGGAGAAAGTGATCAGGACACTAGCATGTACATGCATCCATCCTACTCTGCCTCCTGATAGTAGATGGATTATGTTGCCACACATGGTGCTTTCTCCTCTTCATTATTCCTAACAGAACTCCAGTTTCCTCCATTTACCTATGTATCCTTCACATTGCCACAGTAGTAATGAAGCCACCGAAATGGTTTGACTTCTTCACCATGATGGACTGCACCTTGATCTGTAAGGTAAAGTAAGCCTTTTCTCTCTTTAGTTGTTTTGCCAGAGTGTTTTATTACAGGAAAAGAAACTAACAGACACTTACATATACACTAAAACACACACACACACACACACACACACACACACACACACACACACACACACACTGAGAAAGACATAGAATATTTGGGTTATTTTCAGGAAAAATGCGCTACCAAGTGGTTTTGTTTCAAAAGAGGTTTCTTTGACCTAATGAGTATAGACTGATACTTGGAGAAAAAAATGAGCTAACCCCACATTAAATCCTTTTCCTCCACAAATAATAGACCCGCTACTGGACTCCACAACTGGCTGGTGGTCCTTCATTATGGTTTCACACATTGTGATTCTAGAAACAAGCCAGTGGCCCTCCCTGGCTTCCACTGAATATGTTATTGGGTAAACTTATTTCCTGTGTAAGCCTCAGACAAGGCTCCAGAGGCTTCTTGGGGTCAAATGCTGGTTGTAAGTCAAATAGAAATCAGAGGCAGAAATGGTTGGTTGACGTTTGCCTCACTAAGAATTTGTGCTTATTATTTGCTGTCATGGATTTAAGGGATGAAACAAAGGCATGTGATACTCACTCAGAAATGGAACTTCTTGAGTCACAAAAGGAAATACTACTGCTACAAGCAAGGGGATAAGATGTTCCTTGGTAAACAGGTAAGTTTGAAGATAGTACAGAAGATTCACATATCTGAAAAGTGCATTGAAATGAAGCTTTGCATTCCCTGAATCGGAGGTTCAAGGCCTACCATTTACTGACTTTGGAAACTGGGTAGATTAATTTCTTTGACTTTCAAGTTTTTGTAAATATTAACTATACTTACCCTTTTTCAGTGGGAGTAAATGGGAAGGTATTATCCAAGATGGTCAGCCATCTTTTTAAAATTAGTTTTATCTCTATCTTTCTCCATTCCCCTCCTCAGTTTCTTTATTATTGATCTTGTGCCTTAATCAGACTTGATATCTGGTGGAACAAGGCTTCTATAGCTTTTTAAGCCACCACTCACTAACTGCTCCTGAGTGCCAAAATTAGTGATATCACCACAAACCACATCAGTGTTCTGTTTGGGTTTATAAAATGCATCCTTGACATATGGCAACTTTCAGATAAGGTGGCAGATTAGAGGCTGTCTCCATGTGACACAGTGAAGGGGGACACTCAGAATGAGAAAACACAGGCTCAATTCCAAATGGAGGGTAACACTGGGAATTCACAAAGGGACAGTAGTGGAGGCAGATGCCTCATCTGAAGGATAAGTCAGACAGTCCCATGAAAAGAAGTGGACAGTTCTACCCTATGGACAAACTCAGCTCTCATAGGACTCAAATTCAATTGAAGGTTTTGGTGAGGCACTAAATCCTCTTACAGTGGGGAGAAGATGGCAGGGACATTCCACTGGCTCAAAGGGCTCTTGACCAGTACCATCCTAATGGGTGTGTAAAACTGAGGTGCCTTGGGGGCCTGAGAACAGAGGACAACTACAAGTCAGGGAGCCTGATTTCAACCTGCCATAAGCCCAGAATGAGAGAGAGTCATGGAAGGCTGTGTGTGTGTGTGTGTGTGTGTGTGTGTGTGTGTGTGTGTGTATGTGATAGGGGATGATGTGAGTACTGGAAGTGTATTACCAAGGTATATGCATGAAAGTCAGAGAACAGCTATGTAGAGTTGGCTCTTTCCTACCTCTGTGTGCACTCTAGGGATTGAACTCAGGTCCTAGGCTTGCAAAGCAGACATCTTCTCCACTGAGCCAACTATCTTGCCTTTAAAAATGTCCAACATATGTGCATATACATACACATACACATATACATATATGTTGTGGGTTTTTTGATGAATGTTTCTTGTGTTTTTTTTTCTTTTTTTCTTTTTAATTATATGCTTAAATAGTATTTGAATTTTTGATATATTTGAAAAACTCAACCACTTCATATTTTTATTTTAAATTTATATAATTTTGTTCTTGTGCTTTTATGACTACTGGGAAGTCTTTTACTTTTTTCTCATTTTTATTTCCTCTTTCTATTTCTCCTCACAACATTCTTTTCTACTTTATCCCTTTCTTCTTTACTTCCCTTTCACTACTGCTTCCTTCCTGCCATCCATGTGTTACTTCTACATTTCTTTATCCTAAATGATTTAAGTTCCTGTCATATTTTAGATGGTTGCCAGTTTCAATTCTGTGGTTATTAGTGGTACACTAATGAGATAAGTTTTTTTAAGTCTATGACTATGTCTTGTAGGATTTGGTGTCCTGATGTTGAGGCAGTTTTTTTCTCTCCTCCCATGTTGTACTGACAACTGAGCCCTCCTGTGTAGGCTGAATATCAAGATAATCCATGAATACAACTAGAGGAGATATCCAAACCGACACAATTTGTAATACTAAAGCCTAGGACACATGGAAAAGTAAGACAGCTCAACCAGCCAAAAGATTGTAACCCCACTACTAAATTAAAATAAACTGAAACAGTTCAACTTCCAGGAGAATAATTCACAAATACACACCTAAAACCCACCAAAGACCTCAAAGAAACAAGTAGATCAATGAAGTAAGAAAATCAGTTCAGGAATTGAAGAAAAAATGCCAACAATTTAGATGGGAAAGTCATGGATGAGAAATTCAGCAAGGAAATTGATATTTGGTAAAAGCACAGTAAACAGAAATGTTGGAAAGGAAAAATCCATTACCTAAGAAAAACTTTCAGAAAACACACATCATAGATTAGACCAAGCAGAAAAAGACAATCAAGTTTGTAGGACAAGGTGGGGAAATTCTACATTGAAGCACAGTAAAGAAAAAAATAAACAAACATGATTACAACTAGTATATTCCAGTATGTGGATTCAGAGACCAAGCATATGACCCCAGGGCAGAGAAGAAAGATCTAAGACAAAAACTAAAAACACAGTATTTCAAGGAAATTGCTGGACATGGTGACATACATCTTTAATCTCAGGTGAAGACAAACATATACAGATCTCTGTGAATCCCAGACCAACCTGGGTTACATAGCAAATGCCAGGTTAGCCAGGGCCAAAGAGTGTGAATGTCTCAGGAACTTTGTTCAATGATATTGCAGCAGAAATTTCCCCACATTTAGGAAAGTAAACAGGTATCCAAGCATGAGAAGCATTCAGAGGCCTGAATAGACATGACCAGAAAATAAACCTCTTCATGACCAATTATAGCCATGATACTGAAATTAGAAAACAAAAAAACAATATCAAAAATCTCTAAGAAAAATAATACCAGCTTGCTTACAAAGTTAAGTACATCAGAACATTAAATCTTTCATCAGAAATCCTAAAAAGCTAGAAATCATAGAATTATGTTTCAAGTCCCCCACAAAAGAACTACCAAGTGTGAACACTGTATGCAGCAAAATCTTCTTAAATTTGTTGAAGAAACGATGACATTTCAAGATAAGCATAAAGCAGGCGAGTATTCACAAACCCAGTATTCAAAAGATAAAGGAACACTAAACACAGAAGGGGAAAGGGGTGATCTCAATCAACAGGATGCAGGAAGGAATAAATTTCATGAAAGGAATAAACTAATGAAGAAGAACTGACAAAGTATCATCTCCAACAGTATACTAGCAAACCTCTGGTAGAATGGGAGGGTGAAAAGAAATACACACACACACACACACACACACACACACACACACACACACACACACACTCAGAACAATTCCTGTAATTACCTGCTTACCTCAATAATAACTTTATATATAAATAGGTATAGCTCCAATTATAATGCAGAGATGACTGGATTAAAAATAAGATATAGGTCTCCCATGTGATGGTTCACCAGATAAAAGGCATTTGTCATACAAACCCAAATATCCAAATTACATCCCCAGAATCCACATAATGTTGGAAAGATAGACCAAGGACACAGCTGACCTTTTAGCTACTCCATGTGAATGTCACAGCATGCATCTCTCTCTCTCTCTCTCTCTCTCTCTCTCTCTCTCTCTCTCTCTCTCTCTCTCTCTCATACTTAAAAATTTAAACCCCAAATCTAGTATTTATAGTTTCCAAGAAACATATTTCACTGGCAATAGATTACGGGTTAAGTCAGAGAAGTCAATTTATCAAGCAAATGTAAACTGAGAAAGAGCTGTCCTAGCATGATAAAGTAAACATCAAAACAAAATTAGTTTAACAATATAGAGACGAACACTGCATATTAACCAAAGGAAAAAATTATAAAGATGATGTGACAGAAATAACTATGCATCAAATATTGGGACTCCTGATTTCACAAAGTAAACACAAATGGACATAATAGGCCATGAATTTGAGAAGGAACAAGCAGAGAGGCAAAAGAGGGACCAAAGGAAGAAAGGAAAGGGGGAAATGATGTAATTGTATTTTAATTTCAAAAACTAAAAATAACTTTAAAAAATCTTCCACAACATATGTTTCACCATTGAACAGGAGAGTGAATCTGGGAGACAGCCAATGACCACTCCCCATCTGATTCTCTATTGAAATTCCAGACAGGGCTGACTTTCTCTAACTATATCTAATCTTGCACAAGTTCCTGGTTAGCCACGGAAAGGAGATGGTTAATGCAGGCTAAATCCATAAAGAAAAGGGCCTGATTCAGCACATTGTTTGGGAAGTTTGCTGGGGTAGTCCTGGAATCAGCCCAGTTCTGGTGAGGGCCTTCTGGCAGCATCCCAAGGCAACATGGCAAGAAATAGGGGCAGGTACTGTGTCTGTGTTTATGCCTGTTACAAAGTTACTATAAACCTAATTATTTCCCAAGGACTGCAACTCTAAACACTCTTTTTGGATTCAGTTTTCACATTGTTGATATCATTAACATACTAATTTGGAAATGAATTTGGGGTTGATGATGAGCCGTAGGAACATTCCTTGTAAGACTACTAAAAGTTTAAATTATGGTAATAAGGGAAAAACTCAGCAATTACTAATTTTCTTATATTTAGTATGATTATCACTAAGGCAATTCCCATGGCCTTCAAAGTCTACGATGGTCCCCAGCCCTACTCAACAAGGCTGCTGGCTACCAATAGTAAATCTACAGCAACATGGTGTCTGCAGAGATGGCATCCTAGGGCTACAATAAAACAGATTTACACATCATCAGAAACATCTACACTTCCTGACTACATTCATTCAAGTCTGTGTGGATGTGTACACATAGAGTCCTGTGCCAGAACTGTAGCAGTTCTAGGCCTGTAAGAGAACACTGTTTGATTCTTTGCAAGTAGACCCTGGGCTGGGCTGGGGGCGGGGATTTGTGTTGTGCCTAGTAATCCTCTCAAGTGCTGATGCATAAATTCATAAATGTACACTGAGTCCTAATACATTTGAGAGGCTCCAGTAATTGTCTAAGAAGGGAAATAAATAGGCTTGGGGATAAATCTGGTTTTAAAATAATTTAGTTACATAAGCTTTTAATGGATTATATTTTTATAAGTACTAATACTTGTAAAAATTTTCCTTTTAGCAAATTATGCATCATTTGAACACACAGGCTGATGCTTAATAAGAATTAGAATTATATTTTGCTTGTTATATAAGTAAGTATCTTGTTACATGCCTGTTTAATGCTTGCAAAAGCATTCCAAACAATCTCTTTAGAATAAGAGTCTAATTACACATTTATCATTAAAATTACAGTGAGCTAATTGCCTTGGAGATATCTTTATCTCTCTTGCAGCTTGCTTAATCCTAATGCATGTTTTCAATAATCATTTGTTATTTAATTAACTAATTAACAAACAATACCTGTCCTATGGAAAATCCTAAATTAAACACTTGAGGCACTTTAATTGAATGCTCAATAACCCAATACAGCCCTTAATATTAGACCTTTAAATATTGCAAAGATTCTATTGAATTGCATATTACTTTGCTCCCGTTATCTTTGGGGCTTAATTGGTAGTGGGAAAAGGGCACTTGATAATACACTAGGGATAGCCAGCACAGCGAGGTTCTGATGAAACAGAAAATATCCATTAATAGCTGTTGAGCAACAAAGCAGGCCAGTCATGCAGCCAGCAATAGAGGCAGACCATTCATTCAGAGTATCAATGTCCTTGTCCCATAAAATAAAAAAGCACAGTTTGGAAGATAATCAGAAATGGAACCCCCAAATTAGAAGTCTGTGACAAAAAGCAGACACCTGTTATGTCCTGGTCCCCACCCTGCATGTGCTTAGCATAGCTCTAGGCATAGCTGGTGCATGGTGGTTCCTCCTGTGACATTCATTTTATGATGGACTCAGATACTCCTTTGCATCACGTTGCCTCAAATGCCTTCCTTTCCTTGATTCTAGCCTTTCCAATTCAGTTTGGGAAATGTAGCTGAGATGGATGCTGTGCCATGCAGATCTAATTACTAGCATCACACTGGTGCACCCCTGCCATTCATGAGCATTTCTTCTCACCTCTTTGGTGTTTGCAGCTTTCAGTAATTTTGTTGGCTTCCTGACAATGTCATAGCATCACTGGCCATCTGTCCGTATGCCTCTTGATCTACCAAGGTCATGGTCTTAAGTAATCACAACCATCTACTTTACATAGTATTTGTCACTTCCTCTCAAAGTCCTACAAACTCTTCAAGGGTACATCCTTCAAAGAATTACATGCTGTTAAAATTTGTAGCGAAACCTAAAGCTATTTTTTTCTCTATAGCCTATTTTTGATTCATTTTACAAATATACAATAATTATAATTGCATGCCCATCTCCCTACTTAATAGAAATCAGAATTAAGTAGTTCAAAGCACAGACTACAGTGTCTAGTAAATATAGTTTCAAATTCCTGCTTCACTACACACCAGCATGTGAATTTAGATTCAAATGTTTAATTCCCCTTTTCTCTAGTTTTCACATCAGCAAAATGGGTAGAGTATTTAATCACACTTCATTCATGAGGTTATTCTGAGACTTACATGGCAGACCACACATACAATACCAATAAACAATGTCTGACATATGGAAAATTTCAAGACATTGCAAGTTTAAAATTATTACATATGCTTAATATTACAACATCATATATTTGTGTGTAATACAGTTTATAGCTATTACTAAAATTCCTTCTCCAGAGGAGACATGAACATGTCTGCCCCTTCCTCTTAAGTTCCTAACAACAAACTGAGGTACACTTCCACCAAAGTACACTCTGAGGAAGAAATATGTTTATTAGGCTTCCTTTGGAGTAATGGATAAGGGATTATGGGCAGGAGTGCAGGCTGCCTTAAAGACCACACTGGAAGGTCTTCACCCAACACAGATTATGATTCCTTCATGAACACCTAGATGGAACACCTTTACTTTACCTACTTGTTCCCACTCTCTACACTCTAGCCTTTCCTGGAGGCCATGTCCAAAATTTCATACAGTTGGTTTGGAGGAGTGTTTGGATACTCAGATACTCAGGTGAGGGTCCCATGACCCTTCCCATCCATTCTCCTAAGATGAAATGGTCATAGTCAACCAGCCCAGTTGTAATGATCTTTTGCAAATGGGTATAGCTGATCTGATGAAGATGGTGACAATTTGACCCTTACATCAATGAACAGTGTGTTTATGTGGATTAATTAAATGCTGCTATAAATGGATTTTATGAATTTTATATGAATAAATCACTGAATCACTAAACAGGTGAACTGAAACAGAGAGATAAAGACTTTGGGGGAAATCTGGAACTTTCTTACATATTTAAAATTATATCCTGTAGCAATGAAATCAGAGCAAATTCGCCAGATGGAGGTGCATGATCAGAAAGCAATAGTTCAAATTTTCTAATGATTATACCTAAAATTTAATGTGTTTCTTTTTATCTTATGCATTTAGCAAATGCAATAGCCTATTTAAGGATGTATAATGTTTTAGGGCAGGATCATATGCCAACAGATGAAGTCTCTCTGAATCTTTGGCTTTGTTATAGGTCCCTTGTTTGTGATTGGTTCATGCTCTGTGGTATATAGCATGTACTCATTTACCAGCTACACTGTTCAATGCCTAGTCTTTGAAGCCATCTCCATGAAGTCATTGAATGACATTTTAATGACAACTGAAGTTACACTTTGCATCATTTGTAGATCAGCAGCCCTTGAGAGAAGTCTGTGCTTCCTGGATTTGTCAGAAAAGTACAAGAAATGGCACATGTGACTTTGAGCCTGTCTTCTTTGCAAACCGTTCTCAGTGTTTTCAAGTTCAGATGTTGCTGCACACAATATTGAGTTCTGTCCCCCAGGAAATGATATACAAATTATCTTCAGTTTGGGACAATAGCTTGGCAAACTGTTCTATGTTTAAAATGAGTCACTTGGAAATGTCATTTAGGAAGTGATGCACAGGCTGTGTAAATCACCCGCCCTTGTCAGCAGCTTCAGAGCAGACAGTGTTGGAGGAAGAGTACCCATAAAGGGCTCCTCTGGGATGAACCGTGTCCTAACCTGACCCACTCTGCTCTACAAGCCCTCACCCTTCAAAAGAAACACACAGTCATCTCCTCCCTCCCAAATGGTTCAGCAACCACTCCTAAAAATAACCTTCCCACACCTGTTGGCCAGAAAGTATTCAAACTACTGTTGAACTACAGAGGTTTCCTGCCACTGTTCATAATTTACCTGTCAGGGATTGTGAAAAACATTACGATTCCAACCAATTCTTTTGCTTGTATTTAGAGTGATTGCTCCTCGTTTCAATAATGTTTTTGTTAAACCACAAAAGGTGAGAAATAATAATAGGATATTGCTTAATTGAATATGTTGCCGTGACAGAAGGCACACAGCTCCATTTTAACATGAGCTTGCTTACTGGCCACCATGATGGATTGATTGCCTTCATTATGTTTGTAGTCTGCATTTCTTTTGCCTGCTCTTCACAGCCCAGGTCCACTGAGCTGTTGAAATCTTGTGTTTCAAATTACCCATGAACTCTCCATTCTTCAGCACTGCTGTACTTCAATTGTTGGTACTATTTCAAATGCCAAGAGACTAGACAGAGTTCTGAAAACCTACATTGAAAGCCATTTTTAAAAATGATTTAACGTAAGGATCACAGCCTTTTCACCAAGGTAGTAATCAAGCCATCATGGTTACAGGACTTGGGCTGTTTTTATCACCTATACCTTCTAAATGACTTTCCTGTACAACCTGACACAAAAGTCAGAATTCACAATGTGAAAACTAATACCAGAAAAAAAAAAAACAGTAGAGGCCATTAAATAAAACTCATATTCCATTAACATTAACCCTGTAGAAAATCATAAAGCAACAACTGTAGCCAGGTGCCCATGTAATTATCACTGCCAAGAGGTTTGTCCAAACATTTTTTCCTACTCAGCTGGGGAAAATACACTAGCTTGTACTTTATGGGAGTCTAATTTTTCAGGGCATCTCACCTGGAAAGGACATTCCTCGCCTATCTTTTAAGTCCTTCATTTCTTTTAAGAGCAATGTTTTTATGAACTGCATTTGTGCCATAGTGAATCTTCCTTCTCCCAGTCCTCTGTCCCTGTGCTTTTTGTATGGATGCCTCTATCCTATTACACAAGACTCATTCCCCGGGAAACAAGATTTTTACTGTTGAGTATTTTTCTCTTTTATCTCAAGACTGCAGCTTCCATATTGACGTGGAGTTCTGTGCTTCCACATAGCAGACAACACAGGACTAGAGGTGAAGCAGGCCTAGAACTTGATTCTCATGATTAGGTGACATGCAGCCCTAGTTACAACTCTGGCCTGATTTTCACAGGCAATATCCTTACAGTGCAGGCATAGGAAAATGGGAGGAGAACACTGGTTCCCGAGTGTGTAGCATGTTTCAAGGCTGGAGATTTTCAACTTTGCTTAAATGGTTCTATGAAGCCTGACATGGGTGGCGCTTTTAGTCTGAGCACTTGAGAGATAATGGCAGGATGAAGAAGTGACTTTGAATGTACAGATTAGTACTTCTCAAAATTCCATGAGTATAGGAGTCATTTGAGGGTCTAGAAAAGATTGTGAAAGTCTGGGGTAGAGCCTGACACCTTAAAGTTTCTAACACATTCCCTGTTGATATTTTACTGATAATCCCTAGACCATACTTGGCTTTCCAAAAGTGCAGCTTATCTTTTCGAAAGAAGAGAAACCTTTGAGGTGAATACAAGAAGGCTTGTGTGGAAATACCATACATTGGCCCTATGAGCATGCAAAATCTTCAATCTATGATGCCAAACAAGGTGTGGGCCAGTTGCACTGGGAATCAAGCCAACCTCCATGTCCAACAGGCATTTCGCTCTTTGCCAGCAAGTTCCTTGGCAGAAATGGGAAATGCACATGTTCTGCCAGAATTTCACGTTTTCCTCCTCATTTTTGTACCAGTGAATTCTATACAAGTATCCCTTAATTTGCTCATTGATAATTTTGTGTTTTTAAATTGGTTGTTGTATAAAGAAACTGTAGCAGACTCCAGCCAGGGAGGCAGGGAGGCTAACTGCAGATCTCCACCTCTCCTTCAGCTCCTCCAAAACCAATCCTCCAGTCTTATCACCAACTCTGTGGCAGACCACTTGCACTAGCCTCCCTTTACATCCTGCCCTTATCTCCAGTGGATCACACAGATCTTCCTCTCCACATTTCCTTTCCCTATCCCAATATTTTATCCCAGACCTCAACTCCAGAAGGTTCTCCTTGGGAATCCATAGGTCATTTGGATCAAGGAAACAAATACGTTAATTGCAACCTTCACCTATCCTTCCTCCCCTCCAAATCCAATCCATCCTCCCTAGTACTACTTTGAATCCAATAACACATCAAAAAGATTATCTACCATGATCAAGTAGGCTTCATCCCAGAGATGCAGGGGTGGTTCAATATATTGGTAAATAGATAAGTGTAATCCATCATATAAACAAACTAAAAGACAAAACCCACAGGATCATTTCATGCAAAAATGGCCTTTGAAAAAAATCTAACACCCCTTCATGATAAAAGTCCAGGAGATATTAGAGATAAGAGGGACATACATAAATATAATAAAGGCAGTTTACAGCAAGTCCATAAACTTAAAGCATCAACTTAAATGGAAAGGAACTCAAAGCCATTCCACTAGAATCCAGAACAAGACAAGGTTGTCCATTCTCTTAATACCTATTCAATACAGTACTTGAAATCCTAGCTAGAGCAAGGGGAATACAAACTGGAAAGGAAGAAATCAAAGTATCTTTATTTGCAAATGCATGATAATATACATAAGTGATCATAAAAATTATACCTGGAAACTTGTACAACTGAAAAACACTTTCAGCAGAGTAGCTTGATAAATAATTAGCTCACAAAAAGTAACTTTCCTGTAGACAAATGACAGTCTGAGAAAGAAATCATGGAGACAACACCTTTCACAATTGCTTTAAAATGTAAGATATCTTGGGATAACTCTTACCAAGCAAGTGAAAGACTTATATGATAGAAACTTCAAGTCTTTGAAGAAAGAAATTGAAGAAGTTATTAGAAGATAGAAAAATCTCCCATATTCATGCATCAGCAGAATTATCATAGTAAAAGTGTTCATCCCACCAATAGCAATCTAAAGATCCAATTCCCATCAATATTCCAAGACAATTCTTGACAGATCTTGAAAAGGATAACTCTTAACTTCACGTTGAAAAGAAAAACAGGATAACTAAAGCAATCCTGAATAATAAAAGAACTGCCAGAAGTATCACCACAATTTCAAGTTGCACTGCAGAATATATAGTTAAAAACAAAACAAACAAATAGAACCCCCAGCTTGGCATTGGTGCAAAACAGACACATTGATTAATGAAATTGAATTGAAGATCCAGACATAAATCCACACACCTATGAACACATGATATTTGATAAAGAAGCCACAACCAGAAACACACAGAAAAAACATAGCATTTCACCAAGTGTGTGGGGGGATCAAGAACCTAAGACTAGATAGCCCAGGAGCCTAGAGTAAAACAAAATACTATTGTTTTTACACAAAATACCAGCAATAAATGACAGACTGCTATACTCACAGATCAGTGACTTTCTTTGCCATCATTAGAGAAGCTTCCTACTGCAGCATATGAAAACATATGGAGACCTACAGTCAGACTTTATGCAGAGAGTGAGAGAACTTGGCACACTCATCCCTAAACAGGATGTCTCCATCACACCACTCCCCTTAGAGCTTCAAGAACCCTGTGGAAAAGGAGGCAGAGTATAAGAGCTAAGAACACAAGGCCCTATAAATCAACATGATCCAAGATCATATGAATTCACAGAAACTGAGGCAGCATGAACAGAGTCTGCACAGGTCCGAATCATGTCCTCTGAATATATATTGTGGCTTCCACTTTAATGTTTTCATGGAACTTCTGATTGTGTGAACAATTGAGAATCTCTTTTTGTGCCTTCTCTTTGGCTCTTTTCCTTATATCCATTTGTTTTGTTCAATTCTTATGAATTATATTACACTTATTATATTCCCTTATAAGCCAGTTTGTTGTTTTTAAGAGAGATAGAAATGGAATGGATCTGGATGGGATGTGAGGTGGGTAGAAACTAGAGGGTAGAGGAACGGAAAATCATAATCAGGACATATTATGTGAGAAAAAATCTATTTTCAATAAAAGGGGACAAAAGAAATGACAGTGGTTAATAATATATTTTAAAAGAAACAATTACAGCTATAAGAAAAAGAAATTTTCTATCCCTGTCGTTGTTTTAGTGAGATGTCACCCATAATTTTAGGCATTTTAACTTAGTCACTAGTTTGTGGCAGTGTTCTAGGAGTTTTATGATGTATGACCTTGATGGAGGAAGTAAGTATGTGTCACTAGGGGTGAACTTTGAGAGCTTAAGGCTTTGCCCGATTCTCAATTTGTCCTGGATGCTTGTGGTTCAAGATGTGAGTATTCAGCTTCCTATTCCTGCCACCATGCCTTCATTCTGTCATCATGAACTCTAACCTTCTGGAACTATAAGCCCAAATAAATTATTTCTCTTTTATAAAAAAGAAAAGGAAAGAAAATTCATAGGATATCAGTCTTTATTTTTACACCAATTATCTAACCAAATACACTTATTGTTAATGGTTTGTTTAATGACTGGACACTAGGTAAGAATATACAAATAACAAATATATCCAACATTCTCTTTGCAAATTCATTTTATCATGTTAATGGGAGGCCATAAAATTGTTCAAGATGCTGACTTATGAGAGAAATTGTTGATATTGTTTGCACTGATAATGTTTAAAGAAAAATGTCACCTTTTAGATGACACTTTTTGCCTTCAAAGAAAATGTTATCTATCACCTATAAATGACATCACTATAAGTATTTACTAAAATATTTTTATGAAAAAAGTCTGTGATCATTGTGTTATACTACAGTATCAGGCATTGTGTGACCCAATATCATCAAATTTATAATTACACTATATTATTGGCAAATGTAATTCCATTGATTGAGTACAAGATTGCTTTAAAGAAAGTATTGATAGTGATGTGTTGTTTACTGGGTGATGATGACATCTCCGAGTATTCTGATGGGAGAGGGACCTTTTTTTTTTTCTTGATATTCTACATAGAAGTGGAAAGGTTAACATACCAGTGTTAGCTCTGTGCTAACCGGTACCACTGTATATGCCTGTGTTTGACGGCAGAGTCTTTGTTGAGGGATGAGGATAATGAAGTTTCTGAAAGTTTCAAGAAAGGAATATTCTAAGGCTTTCCTAAAGAGACGTTGAACACATTTAATATGGTTTCCAAATAATCTTATTTAATGGACTATTTTTAAGTATGAAAGCATTAAATCATAAATGTCTTGAAAACTTATGACAGGTTATCTCCAACTCAGACAGTCTTTCACTAGGAGGCACACTGTATAATTTTCAAATAACAAAGTGCATATAAGTTTTCAAAAAACCAGAACAGTCAAGCTATACTGCTACTTGACAAATGTTTCCAAAACCAGCCATTGTTTGTTGTTTTCTACTTCAAAGACATACCATTACTGAGAAGGAGGACAGGTTCTATGTGAGTACCCTCCAAAAAGAGTTATATTTAAGGAAACAGCCATGCCCCCTCCCATACCTTATCTCTGTTTTATCAACAGTGCATGGCAGTAGAAGGTGACAGAAGGAAGAGGTTCGTTCATAGGGACTTGTGATGGTTAATTTTAATTGTCATCTTGACACAACCTAGAATGATCTACCAAGGGAGCCTCAGTGTGGGATTGTCTACATCAAGGTAAGCTATGGGCATATTTGTAGAGTATTATTTTAATTCATTTAACTGTTGTAGAAAGAACAAACACCACCCATAAATGTGAGTGGCATCTTCTGGTAGCAGCCCAAATAAAAAATCATGGAAGAAGCAAAGGTTTTTGCTGCTTTGCTCCATTATCTTCACTCTTGCTGATGAGTTTGTCTACCCTTTCACTGCTATTGTAGGTTCCTTTACTGATATTAGAGCATGCTCTTTGGGATTCCAACAAGGACTGAACACCAGCTGCTCTCCAGGAATCATCTGAACCTTCAGTACCAAGCTGGGATTATGAGGTGCCTAGCTTCGTAGACTGAGTATCTACCTGACTCTCAGCCTCTGGTTTGAGATAACCATTGTTGGACTGTCTCATATGTGTTGTGTAAGCCAATCTAAGAAATAAACTTTTAGTATATATTGATTCTATCAGTTCTGTTCCTCTAAAGAACCCTAGTGCAAAGACGGATGGCAGGTATATTTCTTGGATGCTGTTAACAGAAAAATGGATGCTGCTATTTATTGAATGCTTATTGTGTACATAAACTCAAATATTGCCAGGACCCTATAAGACAACCATTATCCACATTTTTCAGGTGTGAAAATGGAAAGACACTTGAAAGAAAAGGTGCAAAGACTACCCCCAAGTCTGCATGCCTCAACAATGGAAGGTCAGCTGGATCTCAGATAACTGCCCCTAGCATTTCCTATTCTGATACTAGGTTTCTCCAGAGTCCCCAGAGTTCTTGAACTAGATTTGCATCTCTATTCCACAAGATCTAACTCCTGTGTCTCAGGGCATCAGGAAAGAGTTAATAGATCTCTTCACCCTTGCAAAAGATCAATGGAAAGTCTTCATTAGAGGTTCTCACACTCATTATATCTGCAAAATAATCAATTTGTTGTTGTCAGTATATGAAAACAGCATTGGCATATGCTTACCCTCCAGGACAAGCTACTTCCTTCTAGAACTGACTGAAAGTTATGTCGGGCATTTAGCAGGAGAATTCCGGTTGCAGGTTTGGGAAAAAGGACTAGGGCAGGAAGTTTAACTCAAATCTGAGTTCTACTACTTACTAGCTACATGACACAAAGTAGCAACTTAACCCCTTTAACTTCACTCTATGTATTAGATCATATGTAATCATGACACAGTCCTTATGAGAATAATAGAAAGAGTAATTAAATAATCATTTAAACTTGTAAAAATTTTAAATTATTGTGTGGTAAGCAAAAAGTTTATATTTTTGGTTGTGAACCTAGGTTTTAATGGCTTAGCCATTTATCAAGCCCGTAAGAATAATTTTAAAGACAAATAAATGTACCATATGAATTATCTTTCACTGACAACAGCCTGATACCACAATACTCATTTTTCTATTACTTTCAATAATTATTATTTATCTACAGAATCTTCATAATTTAATGATGATCTAAACAGGTCAATACTTTTACCCAACAGAAAAGTACTTGTAGTCATTGTATTAAATCTCAAAAGGCAAACTTAGACATTTGCCTAATTTCATTGAAGAACACATGTAAGATAAAAAGATCCATCAGGCCACAGAGGGGTGTTTAGGAAGTCTGATGAGGGATCTCACTAGGGCTTCCTCATAATTAACTTTAGCTTTTCCTCACGACTTCCTCTAGCTACGTCAGTCCTGTGTCCAAACACCACCCTAGACACATTCCCTGTTCCTCTCCCTCAACTCATCCTCTACATCCAAGTAAGGACATGGATTTAACTCAACACTGTATTTTGAGTAAAAACTCTTTATATTCTTTTTCAAGTTTTTATATTATGTGGATGGGGATAATGCTTATATATGTCTGTGTATCGTGTGTACCATGGGTGCATGTATACCGTGCAGTGTCCATGGACATGAGAAAATAGTATCAAATTCTCTGAAACTGGACTTACAGGCAGTTGTAAGCCACTAAATGGGTGCTGGGAATTGAACCTGGATCCTCTGCAAAAGCAGCTAATGATCTTAACCACTGAGCCAGCTCTCTAGTTCTTCCTATTTTTGAGGATACCAAAATTCCAATCCTACCTCCTCCCTTTCCTTACCTGTTTCCTCTGGTTGCTTTGTCTTTTTTACTCTGCTTTCCATCCTTCTCCTACTTAGACCCTAGTTATATTACATTCCTTATTTTCTTTTTTCTTCTGATTAAAAGGCTTCCTGCTGGTATCTAGTTCCTTCATTAACTTACTCCTCCAGTAACTCATTAAACAAACATTTATAAAGCATCCACGGTGTGGACCTATCATGTAAGCTTGGGGGAATGAATGGATGCCATCATACAAGACCTCTCAAAATGTGGTTGTCCCCTTCATTCAGGTGATGTTCTTTAGTGTGCCCAGCCATTCTAGGTCCTCCCTGAGCACAGGATGCCCTTTCACAAAATCCCATTTTCATCCTGCCTTTTGTCTGGTAACCTTTTAGTAATTCTTTAGGGGCAGAGGGATGATAGCATGACAGAATTCTGATTCCTTCTGCAGTGTTTACAAAGCTTTCCCGGGGCTTCTTATTGTCTTACCTATTATGGTGCCTAATAATTATTTGACTGAGAGTTAGGACAACTTGCCGTCTAGACAATGTCATCTTTTCTTTTCCACATCATTCTAGGTTGCATTTCCTGATTAAGATATTTCAGACTATGTTGACTGCTCATGGGAGCCCTTACCCTTGAGGAGGAGTAGACTGGGGGTGGATGGGGACGAGAACCTAGGGGGGTAGGAGGAGGTAAGGGGTGACAGGAGGAGATGTGGGAGGGAGAACTGTGGTTGCTTTGTAAAATAAAATTAAAAAATAAAAAATAAATTTAAAAAATATTTTTAAAATGGCCTAATTTGTTCCCATGCAGCTTCTCCTGGCAGTGGGACCAGGACTTATTCTGGGTGCATGAACTGGCTTTTTGGAGTCCAATCCTTATTATAGGATACCTTGCTCAGCCTTGATACAGGGAGGAGGAGCTTGGCCCTCCATCAACTTGGTGCATTACACTTTGTTGACTTGCCAAGGGAGGCCTTGTCTCTCTGAGGAGTGGTTGGGGGCTGGGATGGGGGAAGGTGGGTGGAAGGAGAAGGGGAGGGTCAATGCGGGTTGTATGTAAAATGGAAAAATATTTAAATAAAAAATATATTTACAAAGGACATTAACCAATGCATGCTATGTAAGAAAGTGGTAGGGACACCTTTGTAGGAGGTGTGCCAACAGGAGCCAGGTGCTGTTTGGATGTGAGCACCGGTGCCCCTGACTTCCAGCTGCCCAGAAACCCTTAGGCCCAAGAACTGGAGAACGTTTCTTAATTTTAACCCAAAGCAGCCATTCTCGGAAAACATGAAACTTTATAACCTAGAAGGATCATCCTATACACTTAATGCTCTGAGCCAGCTCTCTAGTTGAGTAAGTTGGCTTAGGGACATGAGCAATGATTTGAGGCCATATCCACGCTCGTCAAGCTGGCAGCCACAGGACTCCTGTTTGCTAAGCCAGACATGACCCACAGAAGAACCAGTGCAGGTGCTCTGAGAAATAACCGGCTCCATCCTCATGCCGAGGGAAAATACCATTAAAATTTTAAAAGGAAACAAAACAAATTGAAAAATAGTCTATGCTAGCTAAAGGCTTCTTCTAAAGCACCAACTGTCATTACAAAAAATAAATCGCATCAGGTATCCTGGTTTGGGGCGTTATTCCAGCCCAGGATGACTGATAATATTGGGAGGAGAAGTAAGCGGGGAATGAAAAGGCTAGCGGGTGAAGGAGCAGAAGGGAGGTGCCGGAGAGGGGGATCATTAATTTGCCTTCTTTAGGAGCACGTGGCCAACCCTCCAGTTCCTGGCTCTAGCCCACCCCATCTCTCTGCGTGCTCGGGGTTGTTTGGCTCTAGTCTCCTATTCTCCACCACTAATAAAAGAAGAAAAGTCACTCACTAGTTGTTAACGCATTTGCGGGATGTGGAGAGGGTTAGCTTCCTAAATAAGAATTCAAGTCAGACAAGTCTGTTGTCACGGGAATCAGGATCTACCACGGCAGGTGTATGCAAAGATGAAATGAATTTCTGAGGGTCAGGAGAAGGTTGGGAGCAAGGAGAAGGTCCTGAGAGAGGGTGCCTCTGAGTTCCCAGGTACCAGGGAGGAAAGCAGAAACCTTGCTACCCTCTTGAGCTTTGCCCAGCTGCCTTTTGGCAGGAAAGATCAGGGAACCCCAGTCAGCCTTCCTAGGAGCAGGCCTCTACCCCTGTTGCCCTTCCTTTCTCTTCCAGCTTATTTCCATTCATCGCCACATGCCCTGGATGGATCAGAGCTCCCCAAACGAAAGCACTGTGGCCCTGACATCAGGATCTTTGGAGAAGCTGTCCCTGGAGCGCCTGCGTGTGAGTGGGCGATGGAGGGTTTCGGGGCGAGGAAGGGCGCTGGGGTTCAAAAGCAGAGTCATCAAAAGTAATGAGGCAGTTCCGCCCAGCTCTGCCAGCCAGGGGAGCAGAGCGCCCTTTCAAATTGGCTGTCCCAGCTCGGCAGCTCAAATAACTGGTCACAGAGCGCTGCAAGCAAATTGCTCTGACAAGGCTGTAACTGTTGTAAGGGTTCAAGGGTGCTGGCCACTAGGTCAGCGACTGCCAATCACACCGACCGAAAAAGCCGCTCATCGAGCCTGTGATTTCTACCTAGGCCGCAATTATCCCCGACTATTCCGGTACCACGGCAGCTCCTCTGATTAAACCTGCCTCCCTTTTACATCTCTTTCAGAGCGCGCTTCACACACTAATTAGTTGCCTGCTCTCCACTGAGATGTCAGACCCTCCGTCAATTTATCTCTATTTCAGCCTGCTCAGAGTGACTTCCCCAGTTATCAAAATTTAATCATGCCTTCAAAAATGTTGAAAAGTGGTCATTAGAGGCAAAAGGCCACAGGATACAATATTCATTTTTCTCTATCTTCCAGCCATCCAGCTGGCATCTATAATGGATATCCTGGGGGCTGTGAGAACGCGTTGATTTATGCAACCTCGGCCCTGCTCTGACTGTGCTCCGCTAGGCTGCCTGAGAGAACAGGCTTTAACAAGGTCTGAGGTGGAGGACATTAATCACGGCAGCATTGTGTGTGGAAAGGGTGCCGTGTAGTCAAAGAACCCCCTGCAGTAGGGCAGTTAGGTTTTTTTTTTTTTTTTCTTTTTTTCCTTACCACCTTCTCGGTGATAAAAGAGTTTGACAATTGATTAGACCTTTCTGTAACCTTGCAGTACTGTGAAATGATGAAAGAAAAGAGGGAGAAAGTGATTCTCACACTGGCAGTTTTAAATGTGCAATAACTTTACGAGTCTTGACTGAAACTGGCTATCAAAATCAGTCCGGACTCAATACCATCTGAGAAGAGAAGATCTCCCTCGGAATAAGAGCCCTCTCGGCCAGTGTGTCAGAGTCAATCATAGGCACCGGGGTCCCGCGGTGACTGCGGCTGCCTCATGGTGGGCTCTGATAAAAATCGCATCTGATAAGTTCACCTCTGCCTACCTGCTTGGCTGGAGAGATGGTTTTAGTCAAAAATCAACAATGATGAGCTGAGATCTATAGGCAACTAGCAACTGCTTTTAACCCGATCCGTTTTCTTTGGAAAGCCTTTGAGACCAAGACTCCTTCTGCCCTCAGATAATATACCCAAGCCCGAGGAAGCCGAGGGAGGTACAGGATGCTCCCTCAAGTGTCAGGAGTATATAGTTCCTTGTCCCTTCTGCCCTGATACATCTAAACTCATTGCCCAGATTGCTACAGCCCTTTCTTGCCCCAGCTAGTCAAAGCAAAGTCCCCTAAGATCACAGAACAGGCAAGGTGATTTCTGAGATCATATACATACAGGTAGCATTTATAAAGACTGATTAGGCAATATTATTGTATTTAGGAAAATATGTGTGTGGGTACAATAGTATTGTATTTAGCAATAGGTGTGTGCATGTATGTATGTATGTATGTATGTATGTATGTATGTCCAACCACAATTACAGGAAAAGAGGCCATGGATTTGAGAAGACTGCAAGGGGGTACATAGGAAGGCTTGGAGGAAGGAAAAGGAAGAGGGAAATGATATAATTATGTTATAATTTCAAAAACATTACAAAAATAATCATTTAAAGTGGGGAAACTGTGCTAACAATTTTTGTTCTCTTTTTTTCCTTTTTCTCTTTTTTAAATGCATGTGATTGAGGAACAAGCAATCAGAAGACAGCTTACAAATGTCTGTGAAAGAGAAAAGTCATCATTGTGTACCGGCAACTCTTTCTTTCTTGCTTGGTAATTCAGCCTGGCCTGGAACAGCAAGGGCCTCAACTTCAGTGTACCGGAGGGGGTGGGGAGAGCTGAAGGGCACGCAGCTGTAGAGCACAGACCCTAGCCAGACTCCCCAATCTCAGAGAAGACTGACTTTATGAGCAAGTCTGAGAAGAAGGCAGAGGAGTAAGAGACAGCAGGATGGCAGCCAGGTGGGTTAATGACTTTCTGATTCTCAGTGTCACATCTGTTCCAGTATAGACTGCATTCCGAGAAAAAAGGAAAGTCTATGGTCTGCCTCACAATGATTTAGGCTATAGAAAGTGATAAGAAATGTTTCTATCCACAGTGAATCTGTCTTCAGGAGCCAATCAAGATGAGCCCTGTAAACTTCTAGCCACACCCACTGATACTAGGTATCTAGTTAGGCTTCACTTTCCAACCCATAAGTGCATGCTCCCAGATTCCTAGACTCACTATCTTAACCCAGCATTTGACATGGAGTGTGGCTCTGGTTTTCCTATTATGGACAGTCACCCTTGCTACAGTCTGTTCTGTTGGACTTTAGTCCCAGTGCTGGGCACTGGCATTCTCCCAATATACATTCTCCCAATGTACCTGAGAAAGATGCATAAGTAGTTACAAACCAGTTATGAACTACTGATCCATTAAATGGCCAGACAAAGCAATAACTCTGTCAAAGAGCTCTGTCCGCAGCCTGCCATGGAAACATTTTCCAGCAAGGATGCTTAACCTAGGATCTGTAATCTATGCTCCTTTTTCTCACAAGAAGGGGGCATTGCACAATTTTTAAAAGATTTATTTTATGTTTAATTATGTGCACTTATGAGTGTCTGTGTGCACATGAGTTCAGGTGTCCATGAAAGTCAGAATACTGTGTCAGGTCCTGAGAGCTGAGGTTATAGGCAGTTCTGAGACACCTAATGTAGGTACTAGGAACTGAATTTGGGTCCTCTGCAAGAGCAGTTCACGCTCTTAACCACTGAGCAAGCCATCTCTCCAGCCCCCATCATACAATTTTTGATAAACTTTCAGAAGACCTAAAAACTTGGGTGTAAAAATATTTCCTCATTGTTTTTGCTACCCGCTAGCTGTAATTCAGCATTTCATTCTATTGCAAATATAGACTAATAAGCACTCTAGCTTCAGCAGGACTTAGGACTCTGTCACCAACAGAAATGGCAAATATTGTCACATCACATCACATTCATTCCAGAGAACTCAAAACAGCATTTCAGTTCGTCTCATTGAAAGTATAGCTATTATTAGTCCTGATGCATTTATTAGTGCTGATGCATTTATTACTCAGTGGATTTGTGAAAGTGGACACATTGCTGTGCTGCATGTTTTTAATACTGTCTTCCAACATTACTCATTTCTTTCGAAATACTGTGTGTTTATTATGCACTTTCACTACTATGTTCTAAAACAATGCTTCCTGGATTCTCTACACTGCTTATAGGGTCCCTGATCCTTACATACACAGACGAAATTAAGAATATTGTTGTAAGGCTGGGGATACAGCAGTATAGAACAGTACTTGCCTAGGATATGGAAGGCCCTGGGTTCAGTCCTTGATACTGAAAAAAGAAAACCACCCTGGTTTTGTAAGAATCCTGATGTTGTCTTGTCTTCCATTTTATTTTGTCAGTACGAGAAAGAAATGGGTTCTTGGAAATCTCCCATTTAAATGAGTTTTCAAAAACTCTGATTTCTCATTTATGCATGCCTTTCAAGTGATCAGAGTGGGTAACATTTTGCATGGTAAGCTTCAATGTTACAGAGATCTAAAGCTCTTGATAAATTTCATTATCCAGATGCCAGTTATTTTAGTACATGATCTGTGGTAGTCAAACAAAACAACAATGCATATGCACACACACAACCCCTCTACATACACATATACAAAACACCATACAGACATTCCATACACATACTACTACACACATACATACTCCATCCACATATGTGTGTGTGTGTGTATCACAATTCACAAACACCACATATATCCTATGCACATGTACACATACATAAATCATATACCACACACACACACACACACACACACACACACACACACACACACAAAACTCCATACACACATATACTCATGCACAGACATATACATCACCCCCACACAGGAACCATACACAGCCCATACACATATACACACCATACAAATAATCCACATAGACATATGCAAAACTGTCACACACACACAGACTCCACACCCCACACACCACAACACACAAGTACAGTGACCCAGTGACAATATAATTTGTTCTATACACTAGAGATTTGTATAATGAGTAGGATAGAATAATAATTATGGCATGACAATAGTTTCAAGCTAGAGCTGTCTTCAATAAGCTATTTATTGTGATCAATTCATGTAGTACTAATAACATTATATGTATATTCATTTTGAGCCATTAAGCAAAGCTTATCTACCATAAAATATATTAAAAGAAAAGGGAAAGTCAACATATTAGCCATGCAAAGTTTTTATGTGAATAAGCCTTAATTAAATTATAGGACTCCATATCTGACATATGAAATCAGAGATAGAGGTAGGATCTTTGTCTTGGGATTCAGCAACTCAATCTTTAAGTTGAGCAGACCTGATGGTTAATTTCAGCCCAGAGGGAAGTGCACAAGAATTTTAAACAAATGACATCAAAAATTCTTCAATAGTTATTTATGTATAATACGTCTGATGTGTTCTGGTATAACATTTTGTTTACCATAAGTCCCACAAACAAATAAGACAATTGTTACTACGTTGCTATTATATTAAAATCTCTCTATGTTCTATCAGCCCCTGACAGCAAGAAATAACCTTGAGGAGGAGGTCATATAATTAACCATACAGCAGGCCAGCTGTTTGTATGTGATAAATTTAATGTACCATTTTTATCAATTATGGGTATTGAAAGATGTGAAGAAGGTGAACACTATTGGGAAAAATACCACATATTCAACCCACCACTCAAGAAATCACTTTAAAACATACAAATAGCCAGTTCATTCACTAGGCATAAATATTTGTTCCACTGCCAGCAGCCCCATAGACTGCCCAAGCCCCCCAACTGACACTCATGTTCAGAGGGCCTAGTTCAGTTTTATTCAGGTTCCCCAGCTGTCAGTCTGGAGTCCTTGAGCTCCCACTTGCTCAGGTCAGCTGTTTATATTGGTTTCCCCAACATGGTCTTGAGCCCTTTGCTCATCACTCCTCCCTCTCTACAACTGGATTCCAGGAGTTCAGCTCATTGCTTAGCTGTGAATCTCTGCTTCTGCTTCCATCAGCTACTGGATGAAGGCTGTTTGATAGCATTTAAGGTAGTCATCAATCTCATTATAGGGGAAGGACATTTAAGGTAGCCTCTCCACTATTGCTTAGATTTTTAGTTGGGGTCATCCTTGTGGATTCCTGGGAATTTCCCTAATGTCAGTGTCCTCAATATGCCCATAACAGCTCCTCTATCAAGGTATCTCTTTCCTTGCTCTCCTCCTCTTCCCCTTCCCAAACTCAACCTTCCTGATCCTTCATGTTCTCCTCCCCTTCTTCTCCTCTCCTCTCTCTCCAACCTCCCTCTCCCCTCCCCTTCTCCCATGCTCTCAATTTACTCAGGAGATCTTATCCCTTTCTCCTTCTTGGAGGTCTGTGTATGTCTCTCTTAGGGTCCCTCTTATTTCCTAGTGTCTCTGGGATCATTAATTGTAGGCTGGTTATCTTTTGCTCTATGTCTATTACCCACTTACAGCTTTTTGGAGTCCATTCCCTATGGAGGGATACTTTCTCAGCCTAGATAGAGGGTGGGAGAGCCTCAGTCCTGTACCAAATGATGTGACTATCCCCCATTGGAGGCCCCATCCTCTCTAAGGGGTGGATGGGGGTGGGATGGGGAGATTGTAAGGAGAGTGGGAGGATGGGAGAGACAGGGAACTGGGATTGGTATGTAAAATAAAATTGTTGTGATTTAAATAAAAAATTAATAAAAGCCATACAAATAATTTAAAGTACAGAATATGGAGCATTATACACTGTTAGATTTAAATTCCCATCATCTCTACATAGATTAACCCTACACTTTCTTTATTCCTGTTCAGTTTACATCATTACCTCCTCAGCACTAGCTTCCTTCTTGCAAGTTCTTAGTTACCACATATCATAGTGCAAGTATTTATGCAATACATACATCGTCACTTAGCTTAGGCCTTGAATGTGTCAGAAATACCATTATGGATTGTTGGGATCCTTGTAATATAATATATATATTACAAATGCTTTGAATGAATGATGTTCAACTGGGTTAATGCCTCCACTCTTCAATGCTGTTAATCAAATGTCATCTCCATCAGGAACAATTTGAATGTGATACACCAGAAGACTCCTAACAACATCCCAAACAAGTCTTATTATGCATATAAAAAACACTGATACATGAGCAAGAGTTGTTTTAGAAGTTTTTCAAAAATTAGCATGAGTCAAATTAACTATGAATAGAAGAAAGTATGATTTGAGAGAAAAATTTAGAAATGTTCTTGACATTGAGGAACTTTATACCATCAAGAAGGTAGTAGTGTTTAATGGACAGTTATAGAACTCTGTATCCTAAAACAACAAAAGAAGCATTCTTTTTGAGTGACTATAGACTCTACAGCTCCACAGGACACACTATGTACTGCAAAAGTAAACAAATATGCAAGAACTGAAACCATTCAAAAGTGTATTCTGTGGTCATAAAAATAAATAAAACAGAAAGCCATAACAAAAATACAGCAAAAAATTCTCCAAACACTTAACAAACTACACACTTTAAAATAATTTTAGGTTGAAAATAAAGTCACAAAGACTATTTGAAAAATACATTGAACTCATTGAAAATTACAACACACAGCAAAATTAGTAAGACACTGGAAAGAATTAGTAATTCTGGAAAGAAATAGAGAGTAAATAAGTACATGTGTTACCAAACAGAAACGTTTCTGATCATAATCTATTCTCCTTCTTCAGTATCGTCAACAGAAAACAATTCAAGAACAAGCAGAGAAAATGAAATAATAAGGTAGCACTAGAACCAATGCAATAAGGCAGTAAGACAATCGAGAAAATTCACTAAACAAAGTTGATACATAAGAAATGTCAGTGAGACTGATATTCCAGGCAGGACTGATGGAGAGAAAGGGAGACACAAATTAGAGAGTTGTTCTGGCAGACAGGAAATTATGTCTGATGCAAATAAAGAACAGAATCAAAATTAAAAGTGTTTTAAAAATCCACAGTAATAGTCTTGTAAGATTAAGGCAAACTTCAATACAATGACAATAAAGATATCAAAGTCAGGAGATTTTCCAGGGTGTATTGTTTTAGAACATGGCCTCAAATTCTTTAGCCTCTACATCAGTATGTGTGGTGCCCACCCCTTGACCTTAAGTCTGGGAAGACAGAGCATCAAAGTCCATGAATCTCGGAATTGCTCTCTTGTTCAATAAGTCCCAAGGCACTGCATAAAACAAACTGACTGCTTTCCAGCCATCATTCTTGAGAGGCCATATCAAGATCATGAGTCCATTCTCAGGCCATCACAACCCAGACACATTGCAAGAAAGTGAAGAAGCCATCTGTTTTGGGTCACCTTCAGCCATCCTTGTCATGACAACTGAAGACCAAAATATCGGGAAACAGAGATAAGCCACCTGCCTCTTGCCTTTTCAAGTACCTAACAGAATAAGCTAAACGGAATACCTAAACAGAATAAGCTGGATGTCATCTAAGTCCACTAGATTTTAAGACAGTTTATTATACTACATAGATAACCAGAACATAGCATTAGTGTCATTTAATGCCCTTGATCTGTGCTACATCATTTGTGTTGCAATGAGACAGATCAAGGGCATCTTTTACTCTTTACTATTAGGAATGTGCAGTTAAAGTGCAGATACAAACACTTCTCATCAAACATTTTACAAATTTTATTTTCTACTCTGTCTTCTGTTCTCCGGATAGCCTTTCTAGAAGCCTCTCAGAAGAAATCTGTGATCTTTTAGAGAAATCTCATGAAATTACTCATTTCCATTTCTGGTATTACTTCCATACCTGCCACTATCACTAAGTCTCCGTACCGTGGGAGATGCTAATGAGCACAGGTCCTCCTGGTGCAATGGAAATGCCCAGTGGCTGATGCATTTTGTCTGGTTCTTATGGAAATCTAAGATCCTGAGATAAATATTAGAAGATTTCTTTCCAATCTTCACTTTAGCAAAAGTGAAAGCTTGACTTATTGAAGCTGAGTTCCATCTCTGCCTCTGTTTGGTTTTGTGACTCAGAAGAAAATCGCTTCAAATTAAATCAGTCTTATGGAATCAAGAATTTTGCAACTAACAGATATGAACCTGCCCAATCCATCAGTCAGTATAAAACACAGCTTCTTTTTTTTTAAATTATTATTCTTTTTAAGACTTTTTTCTCATTTCTTTGTGGATTTCACATCATGCATCTTAATCCCATTCATCTCCCTGTCTCTTCATATCTGCCTGCTGCCCTTGCCACCTCCCCCCACCAAATAAAATAAAACAGAAAGCCAAAAATCTAAACTAAAAACAAAACCAAACATACAAAAGAAGAAGAGAGAGAGAGAAAACAAAAAGCTCTCCAGCATTGCTCTGACTAGTTTACCACTGCAACAGACAGCAAAAAATGAGACCAGTTCTGCTGTTCTCATGCCTTTGTAGCCAGTTCAACCAAGACCACTGGGGCTAACACTACTGTTTTGCCCAGGTGAGGTGCAGGGCCTGCTCTCCCACTCTTGTGCCTCTGAGGTCAGCTCTCTCATCTGCCACAGGAGGTATAGGGAGGCATCTTTCCCTCCCCAATGCTACCACATCATCAACAAGTGAGGAGCCAGAGGGGTCAGCTCTCCTGCTTTCATAACTTCTGGGCCTGCTTACCTGTGCCTGTGCCAACAGGGTCAGAAAACACAGCTTCATAACCTGGAGGTCACAGCTGCCATATGGGCTCAGATAATTAAATGTTGTATGAATGTTGTAAGTTTAAGAGGTTTCTAAATATTCAACAGCCAAAACAGAGTTCAAGATCATATGTATGATAAACCCAGAGTGTTGCTGATACTCTCAGCCATGTTGATCATGCAAGTCACTGCAGCCTGTCCAGTATACCAAGGACCCTCTGCTCCGTTCATGACATCTCACCATGCAATTCCAAGACACTGACCAAAGCAGCTTGCCTAAAGTTTGAAACTACTGACCTGGTGATTTTCAGAGGTTGTATGACACATAATATGTTTTATGTTATGGAAACATAATGGTTTCTTTATGGAAAATCAAGACTTTAATATTTCTTTGGCACATATATATCAAACTAGAATGTCTCTGAATTGTATTTTGTTAGAATGTTTGATTTATAAAATTACTTTTGAATTTTTTACTTTAGTTTCACAAAAATCGTTAAATCCATGTTGGCATTTAGTGACAACAGAATTTCTAAAATGGCCCTACATATACTTCTGTTGTTTTGTACCATGTATTTCTGCAAAGCAGGATTCTCAGAATTAATGATTATAAAATCATAACATAAATGAACTCTGAAAATGTTAAGAATTTAATTATTCATGTAAAAATAAACAAGCACAGCATTTCACTAGCTTATAAATTTTCTCTCATCTTTAACAAATGGTATGACGGACTTGCACACTTAAAGGTGGGCCTATGGAATGCTTCTTTTACCTCTCACCCAGGATAATAAACAGTGTTAGTATCATACAGAGAGTTTGATTTGTATGGTAATGAGTACACTCAATGAGTGAATTTTAAGTTAGAGGTTGGCTTAATTTTCAGATACTAAAAGAGTCAGAATAAATGCAAAATTCTTCATGGACAAGATAAATCAAGAGCAGACTATAGCAGTGCAGGATTTTCTCAAATTCGGCACAAACATCTGTGTACAGGGTTCCTTAAGAAGTGCAAAATCACAATTTTCTGGTTTTGTTTTGTGTGTGTGTATGTATGTGTGTTGTTTTTCTTTTGTTTTTGAAACAGGGTTTGTCTGTGTAGCCTGGGTGGTTCAGGAACTAACTCTGTAGACCATAATAGCCTTGAATTCAGAGATCCACCTGCCTCTGCCTCTTAAGTGCTGAAATTAATGGCATGTGCCACCATGCGTGGCCCCCCAAATTTTTAAGTTGTATTTTGAAGAACAAAGAAACCCGAAAGAACATATAAAGAACAAGAAAACATTAATCACACACCCCAGCAACTCATAATGTTTCCCAAAGTATTCATGAAAACACCCATAAAAGTGAAAAACGCCATTTCTGTCTGACAATGTGTCTTAGCACATTTCATGTTGCCATTGTAGAAAACTTGGGACTGGGTACTTTATTCAGAGGCTTATTTGATTTGGTATGCTGGTGACTGGAAAGTGTAAACATCATAACACAGCATCCTAATGTGAGCCTCCTGGCTGCACTGAAACATGACTAAGAAAGAGAGACTGACTGCTGCATTCAGAAGAGCCAAGCAAGTGGGCTAAACTCACTTCCCAAAGCCCACTCTCTAAAGAACTTACATATTCTGTGAGACCTGACCTACTCCCTAGAGACAATATACATCCAACATGAAGGCAGTGCCCTTTGATCCAATACACTTGCACTAGCCCTACCTCAAGAGTCCTAGCGCTTCAGTATCACCTCACATGAAGCTAAACTTTCAAAACCTGGACCTTTGTGGGACAAACCACATGGAAATGAGAGCAGAGTATAAGCAATTTTGCCAAGTTCCAGTCATGTAACCATGCTGCCTTTATACCGCCTGGATTCAAATCCTTCCCTCCCTTGAAAGCCATGCACTATGGCCTGTTACTAATTTCCTGACCTTTATAGGAGCTCTTGTTGGAACACACATATCTAAAGATTTAAAGTTAGTGTCCATGTATGAGATGAGACATGCAACATTTGTCTTTTTGAAACTGGATGACCTCACTCTGAATGACTATTTCCTGTTCTAATCACCTGAAATCCAATAATTTCATTGTCTTAACAGCTAAAAAATATTTCAGTGTAGAAATATACCTTACTATCTATTCATCAGTTGATGAACATATAAACTGTTTTCATTTCCTGGCTATTGTGGGTAGAGAATGGATAAAATATACATAGCGTATGCTGTAGAGTCTTTGGGCATATACCCAACAATGATAGAGCTTGATCATATATTTCACCTATTTCTAGCTTTTTGAGGAATTCCCACACTGATTTCCATAGTGTTTACACCAGTTTGTATTCTCAACAACAGTAAGTGTTCCATACCAGCAATTGCTACCACTTAATTTGTTTTGATTTTTAAGTTAGCCATTCTGATTGGAGTGAGATGAAACATAAAAGTAGTTTTAATTTGCACTTCCCTATAGATCAAGGATGTTGAAACAAATTTAAATGTTCTCTAGCCATTTGGCTTTCTTCTTTTGACAACTCTGTTTAGTTCCATGCACAAATTTTTACTTGGATTGTGTCTTAGGGTTACTATTGCTGTGATGAAAGAAACATCATGACAAAAGCAACCTGGGAAGGAAGGGTTTAGGGGTTTGCATATCCTGAGTCCAAGTCCACTGAGGAAAACCAAGGTAGGAATTCAAATAGAACAGGAACCTGGAGGCAGGAGCTGATGCAGAGGCCACAGAAGAATGCTACTTGTAGGATTGCTCCCCCATGGCTTGTTCAACCTGCTTTCTTATAGAACCCAGGACCATCATCCCAGAATGGTACCACCCACAATGGGCTGGGCCTTCCCCGATCAATCTCTAATAGTGAAAATGCACTACAGACTCGCCTACAGATGATCTTATTAGAGGCATTTTCTCATTTAAGGATTCTTCCCATCAGATGACTATAGGTTGTGTCAAGTTAACATAAAACTAACCAGAACATTTTGTTATCATGATGTTTAGTTTTTTAGATCTTTTATAGTCTACACTCTAACCCTCTGTTAGATGTACTTATCATTTTGTAGGCTGTCTCTTGACTCAATGATGATGTACTTTGCTATATAAAAGCTTTTTCATTTTTCATGAAGTCCAAATTCATCAATTATGAGGAGAAAAGGTGGGGTGACATGGGGTGTAGGTGTCTAAACAGGACCAATAAGGGAAAGGGAAAGATCCAGAGGCTTACAAAATATCCAAGCCAGCATCTGTTTAATGGACTTACACCCTTAGGCTTCTCCAATCTGGAATGTATAAAATTGTTACTATTATTTTCTCCACAGCTTAGTTTTGTGGAATATTAGTTTAAGATGTGTAACATTTGTTTATGCTGTGGAATATTTGTTTAATGATGCAAATATGTGTTGTATTTTTGTCATGTTTTATTTAAAATAATCTTTTTTCCTTTTACATACCCAGCCCAGTTGCCACTCCCTCCCTCCTCCTGCTCTCTCCTCCTTCGCTCCACCCCCATTTAGTCCTCAGAGAGGGTAAGGCTTCCCATGGGAAGTCAAAAAAGTCTGGCACATCACTTTGAGACAGGACCAAGGCCTTTCAACCCTATATCTAGACTACCTGAATTATCATCATAGAACCTTCATCCAACAACTGATGTATTGTATTCTTTTATGTTGCATTTGTTTAACTCTGTAAAGCTGTGTTAATTTGCCTGCCCTAATCTCTGAATGGTCTAATAAAGATTAGAATGGTCAACAGGTAGGCAGGAGAAAGGATAGGCAGAGTTGGTGGTGGACAGAGAGAATAAATAGGAGAAGAAATCTAAGTTAGAGTGAGGAGCAAGAAAAATGAGAAGGGGAGGAAGACACCAACCACCTACACAGCCAGCCATGGAGTAAGAAGGAAAGGAAGATACACAGAATAAAGAAAGGTAAAAGCCCAGAGGCTAACCATAATTAAAGAGAAATGGGATAATTTAAATTAGAAAAGCTGGCTAGAAACCAGCCAAGCTAAGGCTGGGCATTCATAAATAAGAATCAGTCTCCATGTATTTATTTGGGAGCTTTATGGCAGCCCCCCAAAGAGAAAACAACAACAACAACAAAAAACAAACAAACAAAAAACTACATCTTGGACTTCTATCTCAATTATTTTAGGTCAGAAAACAAACTCAATAATTTGCTAGATAACTGTATTGTGTAGTTTTACGTGTCAACTTGACACAAGCTAGTGCCATCAGAGGAAGGAGCCTCAGCTGGCCTCCATAAGATCCAGCTGTAAGGCATTATCTAATTTAGTTATCAATGGAGGAGGGCCCAGCCCTCCTGAGCTGCTGGTTCTGGGTTCTATAGGAAGGTGGGTGGATCAAACCAAAGGAAGCAAGCCAGTAAGCAGCTTCCCTCCATGCCTCTGTATCAGCTCCTGACTCCAGGATCCTACCCTGTTTGAGTTCCTGTCCTGACTTCCTTTAGTGATGATCAATGCTGAAGTGTAAACCTAATAAACCCTCCCCCCCAACTTGATTTTTGGTTATGATATTTTGTCGAAGCAATCAAAACCTAACTAAGTCAATAACCATCAACAGCCCCATTTCAGAGTTTTATGTAAGGTGAAAGATGTGGATCTAGTTTCTTTATGTTACTTGCAACTATCCAAATGAACACCATTTGTTGTAAATAGTGACTTTTCTCCAATGTGTACTGTTGACACCTTTGTCAAAACTCAGGTGGCTGCGGATATGTGGATTTATATCTAGGTCCTCTGTTCTATTCCATTGAGCTACATTTTTTTCAGTGCCAGTACAATGCTTGTCTTTATTGCTATGAGTCTGCAATATAATATGAAATCAGAAATAGTGATCCCTCCCACAACATTCCTTTTGTTTATGATTGTTTTGAGTGTACTTTTGTGTTTCCATACCAATTTTAAGGTTAATTCTCTATGTCTGGGAGGAATGATTCTGGAAATTTTATTGTGGTTGCACTGAACTGAATTTGTAGAATGATTTTTGTGGGATAACCACTGTCACAATATAGATCATTCTAATGGGTGAGCATGAGGTCTATATCTTCTTATTTTGCTTCTCAGTATGCTTGTTGTTGGTATATAGCAACACTACTTACTTTTGTGTGTTAATTTTGTATATTGACACCTTTCTGAATATATTTGTAGACTGTGGGAATTTCCTACTGGGGTCTTTAGGGTCTCATATATGAAATCATATCACTTACAAATAAGAATAATTTGACTCCTTCCTTTCCTTTATGTATTCTCCGATTTCCTTCACTTCTCTTATTGCTCTAATACTTCAAGCAACATACTGAATAGAAATAGAGAGAGTGAATATCCTTATCTTTTTTTCTGGTTTTAGAATGCTTTGAGTTTTTCACCATTTGGCATGCTTTGGCTATGGGCTCGCTGAATATCACCTTCATTGTGCTAAGATATGTCCCCTGTATCCATGGGTTCTCCAGGACTGTTATAAAGACATTTTGGACTTTTCCATAGGTTTTCTTCTATATCTAACTAGATAATTATTTGGGGGTTTCTGACCTTGAGTCTATTTATATAGTGAACTAATTTACATGTGTTGAATAATATTCTATACCTCTAGAGTGATGCTGATTTTATCATAGTGGGTCATCTTTTAAGGTGATCTTAAATTAGGACTGCAAATATTTTATTGAGAATTTTTGCATCTATTTTATCTTAAGAGATGGGCCTATAGTTTACTTTATTTTTGAGGACTTTGTCTTGTTTTGGTATCAGGGAAATACTAGCTTTGTAAAAAGAATTTGGAACTGTTTTTCCTTTTCTATTATAAAGAATGATTTGAGGAGTATTGGAGTTATTTCTTCTTTGAAGGCCTCATTGAATCCTGCACTGAATTCATTTGGCCCTGAGTGTTTTTTTAGATGAGAGATTTTAATTACTGCTTTTATCTCATTAGTTTTAATTGGTCTATTCACATTAATTATTTCATCTTTCATTTAATGTTGATACATGTATTCATGTATTTTTGTTTAGATTTTCCAGCTAAGTGAAATATAGATTTTTAAAATATGTCCTTATATTCCTGTAAAGTTCCCCAGTGTCTGTTGTAATCTCTCCAAATGTAAAGGATCAATAAAATGAAGAATTGGTTCTTTGAAAAGATTTTATCAATATTTTTAGTAAGCACATCATTTATATATGTATTTATAATTAGTGGCAGGTCAGTTCTGAAGGAAATTTGAAGGACATAAAGACCATTTGTTTAACAACATCCTGGTATCCTCATATAAGTACAATGCACTGACACACAGTGCCATTGCTCTAGCTGTGATTATATCTTGAACTCATACATCCTTCACAGATGAACTAAGTGTGTTTGGATTTCTGTACTGATTTTGTGTAAATTCTCTGGTGTTTTCTTAAAATAAAAGTAATTTTTTTCTGAGTAGCAGGAATCATCTGTTTGATATATCTTGTTTGTAAACAGAATCTGACTGTATATGTAATATACTGGCAGACTAAAGTTACCAATTTAACTACAGAAAACTAAGTTAATTATGGCACTCCATAATTACTGATAATATGCAACATTAAAGTTTGTACCTTTATTCTTCATTGTATTGTCCAAATGATACAACTTATTTGAAGAAGCTTGAATTCCCTGGTCAAATGTGATGACTCGTAGTTATGATAACTGCATCTTACATCTATTTATTGCCAAAAAAGATCCCACCAATTTTACATCATCTCCAGTGCTTCTATTCCTGCAATCCAATGGCCTCTTCTCTTCCACCACAAAAGATGCCATCTGATACACTGACTTACATGAATTACTCTACTGTGGTATCCACTCGACAGGTACTTGAGAACTCTGAAGTACACTGTACTACAACACAAACCTTATCAACAGAGTACAGCTGTGTGCATACTACATAGTGAATAAGTTTATATGCACAATTTCTATTTGTTTATGTTGCACAAATGGCTTCATGTGTGCTTTTTATCAAACTGTTCTGATACATTTTTCATGAACAGCAGTTTGAGAGGACATCATGAATAGAACTTTCCTACAGTTTGCTAAGGACACACGAAATCTATAGATGAATGAAACATGGCCATCCCTATTTAGAAACCCAGAACATCCATGCCGTGGAAGCCAATTTACATGTGTTGAAGGTTTGTTTTGAAATCTATCAATAAACATCCTCAAATAAATTGAGTCAAATTGTGTGCATCATATGTGCACTGAGGTTGCAAAAGAAAGCTTCTACTTGGGTTGAATCCAATTAAAAAGTTGTGTTTTGGTTTGGGATGAGACTTGGAGCTGAGCAGAGTGAAATAAACAGAGCACTCTTTGGATATATTTCACTTCACACTCTCTTGTAACAGGCCCACTTCCTTCTGGGCAAACACGCAACTTCAGTCCTTTCCTCACTCCCCAGTGGAGAAAGGGTAAGCTTGAGTCATGATAGGAAGACAACACCATCAACTACAACAAAGGGAACTCTCAAGGAAGATAAAATAAGCCATGTGTTCTGAAGTAACCCACATACAGTAAAATTATGACCCTTCTATCTTTATTCACTTGGGTACAGTTTTCATGCACTATTATGGTCTCGTATTATATATCCTTAAATCATCTGGCAAAAGTTCCTGCCTCTGCCTAATGCTGGCTCTAATTTAGGATGAACAACTACTCTCATAAAGAAAAACTGCTGCTGCTGCTGTTTATTAGGCTGCAGAAAGGTATCACTGACTAATGTCTCAGGATTAAATGAATGTGGAATAATAAGAGCTGATTTATTTGTGCTCTGCTAGGATAAAGCTGCCACTGATTTTACAAGAAACTATTCATCTGAGGCCCACTATAGCTAGTAAATTGTGGCTGTTGCTGAAATTAGTCTCCAGGCCTTCATGTAATCTACAGTGTGAAGGAGCAGAGTGGTAATAAAGCCATTGTGGGCACTTGGTTTATTTAAAAGGTCCCCCCTAACCCCATCTTCAGGGATTCTAAAAAATCAACCTTCTGAGATCTTTTTTAGAAATTTACTACCCCTTTCCCTTGAGCTACATTTCTAGCTGAAGACTTTAGGGTTAGAATTTAAAGTGGATAGCCCCCAATAATTAGACATCAAAGAAATCACATCTATTATCTATTTTTTGACCCAGCACACAAGATAGGCATGTTCCCAGTGATGGTCAGAATGAAGCAATCTCAGGGCAAAAGAATTGTAAGAGAGAATCAGGATTAACAAACCAAGGGAAAAGCCCACTCAACACAACAGAAATTAATAAAAGTGAGCACAGATGTGAAGACCAAGACCACACTCACTGTGATAGTCCCAGAGAATGTTGGAGACAGTAAAAATAACTCTAAAGGCTTAGAGAACAGAAGTTTTCAGAAACTGGAATCCTATTTTAGAAACCATTCCTTAATTTATTCTGTCTCACTATAGTTATTCAATTGCTGAACAACAACAACAACAAAACCACACATATATTAACAAGAACCAATGAAAATTGCAATTGCCTCTCTGGGGAATGGTTTTCTCCATGCCATCATTAACAGTACTATCAGAAATCATTTGAAGTTGCTCTTCATTGCATCTGTCATAGCTTGCCAGATTGTTTATGGGAGCGTGATAGTGTTCACAGTTTATGACCAAAAATGATGAAAAGAGCAACTGCAACAGAGCATTCGCATGGCTGAAAGCACCCAACACAATACCATCTCACTGGGGCTCAAAGTACTCCTAATAGGAAAGGACAATTTACCCCACATTAGAATAAAGAGATTAGAGGGGGAAGGCAATATGTATCTAATTTTAAGTAGGGGAAAGGTGTGTGCTCCTTATTGGGTTTCTGATTGTTCCTTTATTTTACCAGAGTTCAGAAATTTTGGCAATCTGTGTGGAATATCACCAGAATGTGAAAATGAGCTCATGTTAGCACTCATCCTATTAATGTAAGTGTGATTGTACTTAATTTTGGTTTCTGTAGTTCTGCTTTTTCTGATTGCTGAGTTTGTTACCCAAGTCTCCTTTCATGTGTCTTTTTCACATATTATCAGTAGAAATAGATCCCACATTGGGCATAGAAAGTCAGACCTGTAATCCCAGCACTTGAGAGGCTGAGACAGGAGGATCAAAAGTTTGAAGATAGCTTACCCACAGAGGAAGATCCTGTTTAAATAGACAAAGAAACAGGAATATAACACTTGCCTGCCCTGGTTTCCCTACCATGTTCCCCAACACATCTTCTCATAGTTGCTCATGTGGTCCCACAATTTGGTATCAGTAGGGGTGGTAATGCCTGATTCCTAAGAAAGATCTAGTCCAGTGACATGATAAATGACCTGATGAAGAAAAAAGAGGAGGTGGAGAACACCCAGCATCCTAATGTTTGTACATGACCAAATATCCTCCACCAATTCTGACTGCTCAACCTTCATAGTAGTGTTCTAGACAAAAAAGCCATCTGGGATCTTCTTTGGCTGCAAAACTCTTCCTAGATAGTCTAGAACGGCCATAGACTTCAATGTCTTTTTGCTCCATGTATATAATGAAACTATCCTTATTCTTCATGGCTGAAATAATCTGGTGATATCTTACTCTGGTTTATGTTAAGGCTACCATTTCATTGTAAGCTTTGGTAGGGTCAGTCAGGGGAGTAGATAGATAGAATCCATTGAGCATTAAGAATGTCAGCATGAGATTCATGTGTAACAGTCAGAGGTGTAAAATGTTTACTGTGCTTTATGATTTCCTTTCCCTCTCACACTAGGCAAGAAATCTATAGGAAACCCTTTTTCTCCATTATGGATCTTGTTACTTTACTTTGGCAACTGTGTTCGAGCTGGAGATGAGTAGGAGTTTGTGTCCATTGTCCAACTTTCCTCTTCATTGTTGAATCTGCCTTCACCAACTCATTAACAAAGGCTGTTTCCAACATCTACTTTTCCAACTAATTATTTTCACAATCATAGTGAGAACATTCTGTTTGTAAGAGCTATTGGCTTGGTCTTTGGTACTCAGAATGTTGCATGCACATTAAGAATCATTGGCATCTCCAGGAAATACCTTTAATCTATGACCCGTGTGACACTTACAGAATCAGAATGTGAAATTTAATAAGAATTCATGTGCACACTGCAGTTCTGGGAGCACAATAAAGGTAAAGGGAAGTGTGAGAGCTCTCACAAGAGTGAATTCAACCTCACACCATTCCTTGGGCCTCCACCTTGTTTTTTGAACTAGTCTCTAATTGGCCTAGTGCTCACCAATGGTGCTGGATGGCTGGCCATCAGGCTTCAGGGATCCACTTGTTTCAGCCTTCCCAAGTCATAATTCCAAGCATGAGGTATTGCATGAGTTCTGGGCATGGAAGTTGGGTCCTCATGATTGCATAGCAAGCCTCTATATAGTTACTGAACGCCAGCAGTTGAAAGACTCCTTTATCTTTTCCCCTTACAGCAATGTGCCTATAGCTCTTGTACATCTCCAATGACCACTGAATTGAAGATAGAATGGCCAGGCATTCTGTTTGTTCAGTCTGCCCTGGAGGCTTTTAGGAGTTTACAGAACTACCACTTCACCATCAGAAACTTTCATGGGTCCACAAGATTCTTTTTTCCAGAACTTAGCATTATTTCTTCTGTATGGAATATTTTAAATTTTAGATGTGTCTTGGTTTTGAATTTTATGATTTCAATTTTAATATTTTTGAAAAAAATACATAATAATTATACTTATGGTTACAGTGTGATATTTCAATATATGTATGACCATTTTCTTTTTCTAAAGTTATTTCAAGTAAGGAAGGCTCTCTTAGGTTTCTCACTTGGCTGTGCCCATTTTTTCATTAGCCTTCCTAGAGATACTGTGCAGAAAAAATGCAATTACTAAAGAAAGTCATAAAATATTTGTATGGTTTAAAGTGACTGAAGGAAGAATGTTGGATACTTTCTTTGAGTGGAACTTTAGGGCCTAATCAGTGAGTCACAGATTATTACACTATTGAAGGATCTTGAAGCCCACACATGATAAAATCTTGATAGGAACACTTATCTATCAAGGTTTTCATGACCACTCCTGAAAACTAATCAACAGATAATACAAGGTCCTGGTACAGCCAAAGTTCAACTAATCCCAAAAAGGTTTTCTGAGTGCTTCCCCAGGGAGTGGATTATTACTTCTTTCAGAGTGAAAAGAGAGCATAATGGTCATCAGAATATCCTTTCCAGTAAGATAGACACACCCTATCAAACCAGTCCACTAGCTCCTCGACTATGGCCACCTAGAAGAAAATCTCCTTAAGTTGGTGTGATTGAAAGTGAGAGGCTAGTCAGCCAAATCAAGTTTTTATCAAAGTTGGAAATATATTTAAACTGTATCTTAATTGTTTTCTCCCAATTTATTTTAAATATGCAAATTTGGTCTCCATTCTGTATTTAATAGAGCATACCAATTAGAGTTGTCATGGATTTTCTTGTAGAATTCTTATCCATAATAGACTATCTAGGGTTTTCAATTTCTGAACTTGATAAAGAACTTAACATTTAGCAATCAAGCTGGGAGTGGGACATTTCTATATGTTATCTATCCCAAAGTTTTAATATATTTTGCCTACATTTAATATAGCAATGTTATAGCTATTTATAAAGAACCTCCCAAGTTCCCAATATAATTTTCATAGGAATAATTACTGTGCCTTTGCATGCTAATAATATATAATTTTATGTGATATTCAACTTAATAGCAATCACTGATGCTACTAGACATGAGAACAGGAGCCTCTGTTTAGGTATATGCTTTAAGAGACCAAATTTGGGTGCAGTTCTGCCATTCAACATACCGGTCTAGATCCACTGCTCCTTTTTACCCATGTTCCTAATACAAGGAACCTGAAACTCCATGACAAAATAGCCACCAATATAAGTAAGGCTTGGAAACATGGATTAAGGGTATTCACATATCTCATGAAACCTCTTACTGCATCTGATGTATTGGAGGCTGGAAAACAGAGCAGGGCTTCAGATCAAGGGCTGCATGCTTGTGGGAATGAAATATTTCTCTGTTAATACAAACTGCCTAGAACACCAAATATTTTCAGAAATAGAAATTAGAACAGGACTTTCCTAATTACTGCCTTGATTTCTGTATCCAATAAGGAGGACAAGACACATTCTTTTCATAAATATCTGTTTAAATGGTTAATTTTACCTTCAACTTTTTATATGCAAAGTATCTGGACTTGTGTTTGCAATCTTGTCCAAGGCCCACCAACAGAAGGGTTAGGCCTGGTTCAAACTTTTAAGTATTCAGAGGTCACTGATGGTAAGCCTACAATCTAGTTGTTGGGAGCTGTGGTATCCACAGAATAAACTAGAACAACTGTACACACCCTAGAGATTAAGTGGAGACTATCACTCAATCTCAAAAGACAGCAAAATGGAAGTTGATTAAACAAGTTTCTACTGTACTCTTCACTACATTTCAATCTGAATTTAGTAGAAGATAATCACATGTATCTCACCAACTTTTGAAAAATTAGGATATCAACATAGAAAATGATTCAAATAAGACTCAGGTACATACTACACAGGAACAATCATTGTTTTTCTTTTGTACTTTCCTAGATTTTCCTGCTTATAATATTAACAGTGATGTTACTGTGTTGCACAGTGTTTTCCATGTGCTATGGGGCATCCTCTCATCACCCCAGTTTAACAGATGAGCTGAAAATGGCAGAGCCATTTTAAGATACACATACTGACTCCAGAGTACTTTGATGAGTCCATATTTACTTCTTTCTCTAAAAAGAAAATCTGTAGTACCTTTTTATTTTTCTACCTTCTTGAAATAGTATTGTACCTTACAGAGATTATAAGGCAAACATCTTGGCTACATCAGATGGATCATTTACAGGAAATAACCATTTTATAAACTTCTAATGCTTCTAGCCTATATGATAAAAAATAAAAGATATTTTCTAAACTCTTCCTATAAGCTAATTTTCCATGAGTCACGTCATTTAAGAATGATGACATTTAACTCCCAAGCCATGTTGATTCCAGGAATATTTCTGGCCACCATTTTTTACGTACATCAGTTATTTTGTGTTTATGCTGTAAGTATGCATTTCAGTTTTGATTCCAAAGCAAGCAATTCTACTTCTGTAATTGGGACATTAACTTGCTCATTTAATCTAGAGTTTCACATTTATTATGGCAAACTCTAAGTCATTTACTACTCCCACTTAAGTCAAGGTTATCAAGGAATTTATAGGGCACTTTACTATTCCAAAATATAGTACCTATGAGAATTACAAATAAGCACATCAAATTCACTGGTTCTAAAATATAACTCCAAACTATACCTGGACTAACATGATCATGAAGAAACATTCATTTCACTTAAAGAGAATTGTTATAAAATACTGGTAAATTTTTCATTATAATAACCTAGTTCCAAGATTTTAAGCTTGTGGCCCTAAAGTTAAATTCAGTTTTGAAAACTTAATATTCCCACAGTGGTTTAAATTGCTTGTATGATTGTCAACATTTGAAAATAAAATTTGCATGAAACCTCACAATTCCAATTTCCATTGAAAATTGTCAAATATATTCACCCAAACATTTTCATCTGGCAACCACTGGAGTTGTATGGCCCCAAAGATTTTCTTGTCCCTCAATGTAACTGCCATCACCTGTCATCCATACCTTCTTGTTCAGTTACTTAGATCTATGGCTAGATATTGCAAGTGTTTGAGTCTAAAGCTTATAATACACAAAGCTTAGTGTACAAATAAGTTAAAGCTTAATGATTCAATGAAGTCTTTATATCACTTACAGATATGTCTTGCCAAGACTCACTAATGATAAATTGTATGCAAGTTGTATGAAATAAAACCAAGAATTTTGCTGAATTTTTAGTAAATTCTTAACTTCATTCTACTTTTATCCTTTTTAAGTCATAGGGTTTTCTACTGGATCATAGCAAGAAGCTACAATAATCTGACAGGATTCATTCTTTGCATTGATCATTATAATACAACTCATTCCTGTGGAATTCCCTAGCCCATTACTCTACTTTTCCAATTCAGTAAGCAAAGATGATGTGTGATGACTTTTAGAGTTGTTCAGAGCTGCCACTGGGAACATGCAATCCTAGCAATTCAAATGAGTTACTTCCATCATTATTTCAGCATTTGAAGCAGATTTTACACAGGTGAGCAAAATTCAAGTAAATCTTCAGTGAAGGCACCACATCATGACCAAGTTTTATTTGCATTGTACTTAATTTCAGCAACTGTGGCCTCTTAACAAATGGGAGCTGTAGCTTTCTGATAGTAATAAACAGAAAAAGAGTAAAACCTTATGTTTTCTGCTATCTTCACTAACCATACTTATAAATTAATCAGTAACGTCTTCTTGGGGTCACTAGATTTTAATGCCAGCTCCAAAATTGTTTTTAAATCACAGAACATAACAGTATTGTTATGGGAATTCTTTGAGAAGAATTCTGGCCTTCGTAATACAATGCTCCTATAAATGTATGCTGAAACACTTTGCAAGAACTTGTTTGGGTCAAAAAGTTAAAATATTATAACAGAATAAGACAAAATTCTTTAAGAAGGCATTTTAAGATTTTAATCCTCTCACCAGCTTTCTTCTTAGATAAAAGACATTTGTAAGCCTGGTGTTATGGCTTTCACTAAATCATTTAGATGGACCACTTATCACTAATTCTTCTTGCAGCTTGCCAAAATGCAGAGCAATACTCGCTCCAATAATATGCTTTTAGTTTGCAAGTTGCCAAAACAACCAAGCATTCAGTTCTCCCTGTCAGTTGGCTTTATCCAAGCAGCTGTCAACAGAATCCAGCTTGATCTTCAGGGGAAAGAAAAAGGAGACAAGTTGAATTTTCTATCATTTTACAAAAAAAAAAAAAAAAAAAAAAAAAGGATGCAAGGAATGCTAGGTTTCTAGGTGTGATGGGACAGGGAAGCCATGCCTGAAATAGGTCTTTTTCACTCATTAGGAAGTGAACCTGATGATATCTACTTAACTGCAAGATGCTAGATGAACTATCTAATAAATGAGGGCTGGAGGGGGGGCAAATAAAAATCTCAGCCTCCTCCTAGTGAACATCCAATTAAATTAGTTGCTACCACTTTCTTTTAGCTGTGGTTTGCTTTATCACTACATTGTTCAAAATCCACCACCCTATAGGAAGGGTACAAGCTCCTTAGAATAGGTCTGTTTGTCTTGAGATTGTGCCAGAATCACATTTTTGGAAAGTGCAAACCTTTACACTAGGCTTATATTCAACTATGAAGTGGAACCAAATGAAGAAAATAGGGCTTTAAAAAAGACCAGTTGGGCTTATTTTCATACCTAAATATATCTCTAAAGTTCTTATAACACACAAGGCTTTTAAGCTCTGGGAGTCCTCTCCTTGCATTTGAGAATGTTGGTCATACAGAATTCCATTTTTTACAAAGCAAAACAACTTTCCTGGGTGGATAAAATAGGCTCACTGTACAAGGATAGCTATTGGTTTGGACGAACAAGTCTGCAATCCGAAGACCTATGTGTCTACTGTTGCTTGATGACTTTAGGAGAGTAAATACACAAAAAAGTAAAGCCCTAAATATGACCATCTGCAAAGGCGTGCCCATTTTCTTCAATATAGGGGAGGATAAAAATCTATTAATACATGTTGTTGAAATTAAAGCTAAGCCTGGAGTGGTGGTTATTCTTGGTTGTCATCTAGATTACTATGTGGTCAATAAGGCTTTTAGGAAGTGGAATGTAAAGAGAAATGAGAAAAATAAGTTAATCAAATTATTACTCTCACAGTCTTCAGAATAGCTTAACAAGCCTGGAACACACCAGTTAGTCATGAGAAAAATGTACTAAGATATTAAGTCAACACAGCTTGTCCTAAGAACAATAGTATGGACATTACCATGATGCATCAAATAACCACTAAGCTGCACTATAACTTTTACCTCATATAATAATACAAGTCAGGTCCAACATAGAGATCTGACATTCTGAGATTGTGTGACACAGGAAGAAGCATGCTGGGTAGGAGCAGGTATTATGGAGATGGAGCAAGCATGCCCACAGCTCCACTTTCATGGGCAATGATAACAAGACAACAGACCCTATCCATCCCAGGGACACACACATTTGTTTCCCAGTCTTTCATCTGATACAGCTTGGGATTTTCTCTCCTACACATCTGCCCCCTTATGTTCTAGCATTAGAACAAAGCATCTTGTACTTAGAACTACGCCTCTACCAAGCCTCCTGACAGAGAGTATAAGAACACATGGGTTGAGTAATGCTATCCTTCTGCTTACAGTCCATAATTCTAGACATGCATCACAGAAACTTTCAAGAGAGCTGATAATAATCACTGTCCATCAAATATCTATATCGAAAAAGTGTTTTCTAAGGAAGGACCTGCATCAGCCAGGATAGGAAATCTTTGGTTTCTAGAAAATCCTGGGTAAGATGAGGCGGGGAGGGGGGGTGATGAAGTTAAAGTTTGTCAGTAAAGCAAATAGTAGGAAATAATTAACAGTTTTTGCTACACTAATCTAGATGCAGACACTTCAGCCCCTTCTTCAAATCCCTAAAGCCATTCACATTTGTAAGCATGCATGTGTTGGATAGTTTCCAAGGAAGGAAAAATAAACCAAGTATACAATCAATTTACTTTCTGGGTTTTTTTTTTAGTTGATTTTTCTCTACTAAGCAATAGATATGTTAAACCTGTTATCTCCTGCTCTGGCAAAAGGTTATGATTGGTCCTAATATGATAGCAGGTCCAGAGTGGTTACCTCCAATCAAATCTTGCCTTAGACAGGAAAATTTCAGACAGCTGTTCCTTCCATATATCCTTGTATGTTCCATCCTCCTCTACATCTTCCCAAGCCAAGAAGGAAAGATGAAACCAGACATCATGGTCTTCCTTATCATTCAGACTAAACTAAAATGAAGCCATTTGGTCCATTTTATCAAAACAAAGTTTCTTCTCGTGTGCCATTTTAAAGAAAAAAATTTTTAAAAATTTCTCCTGAGATAGTAAAATTTCAAAAGAATAGAGAAAATAATTATATGTCACAATGACAAGGCAGAGGTTGAAGAACAGCACTTTGAAATGCAGAACAGACACAAGCTATCAGTAGAGCCCACACAGTAGATGTAGGTGCCATTAGGGCTATTTGCCAAATGTTCTGGTTTCCTGTGAGTGAAAAAAAAATAGATGTATCAATTCACCCCTTATTAACCAGAAGAAGCCACACAACTAGTTCTGGCCAGTCAGTTCCAAAGAGAAAGAACATTCAGCATTTCTGGACACATTTACCTGCTATGATGAAGACATCCAGAGTATCCCTTTATGCCACCACAATTTCCTGATGACGGCCAGCTAGTGGACCTGAGCAACAGACTGAGAACAATGTTGGCTTGATAATTGACCTACAGGAACATGAAATACACCAGAGAAAGAAACCTTTCATATTAGTCCCCTGAGATATGGAGCTTTCATGTTACCTACCTATGCTGACTGAAAGAAACCCTCCATCACTAAATCCCTTCCTGGATTTAATGGACAATTAATGACCACCCATCATATTCCAGGTACTCTGCTTCAGCTTCATACTAACTTGCCATTTTACAGTACTGGAAAATGAGACAAAGTTTCAGTTCATGTCAGTGGTAGATGCAAGGTGTAAAGTCTAAGCCTAGGCTTGGGGATGCACACTTACAATCTCAGCACTTAGCAGTGTGAGAAAGTGGGACCAGACATTGAGGTCATCCTAGGCTGCATAGAAATGTGGGGCTACATTGCATTTTATGACACCCTGTCCCCCCAAAAATAAGAGAACTAGAGACAAATGACACATAGATGATAGACATATAGATATAGATGATAGATATGATAGATAGATAGATAGATAGATAGATAGATAAAGATAGATAGATAGATAGATAGATAGATAGATAGATAGATAGATAGATAGATAGATAGATTAGATGGAGGGAGAGAGAAAGAGGGAGGGAGTAAGGAAGAGGAAGAGAGATATGAATTCTGACTTCACCTCTAGCTCTCATTCAGTTATACCCAGGATTCCATTTATTCATCAAATCTTTTCTAATCCATTTTAGAGCACTACTTTTCACCTCCCCAAAAGTTTATAGTTCCCAGTATTCCTGTGCATTAGAGATATTTTCTTCTTGAAATTGGCGCATACTGGTAAAATCTAACCTTTAAAAATCACTGTCTTCAGAGAGCACAGGAAGAGCTCAGAAGTGAAAGTTAAAAGAACAATTTTCCTTTTAGTAATGTCTTCCCTCCAGACAAGCGGGACAAAGGCAGCAATCTGAATGATCAGCTCTCCTGGACTCCTTATTAGCTGTCCCCAGCGATGGCAGGGCACGGGCTTTGCACCACGCTGCCACTATCACTATAGAAGCACTCATTTCCCCATTCTGTGGCTGAGCAGGTGCTTGATGCAAAGCTGGACGGTGACCCAGTTTACTGCACTGCAGAAACAGAACAACACCCCAGCTGGGGAGAAGACATTCCAGCCTCACTCTTTTCAAAGATATTTGTATAGATAAATGGAAGTTTATGTGAGCACAGAGGATATATTGTCCTCCAGATGCACATGTGTAACTTCGATTCAGCCAGCAGTCATCATTATAATAACTGAGGTTTATAGAAGGTTCTTTTTCTAGAAGGATCCCAAAGAGCTTCACAAAACCCTCACAAATTACTGGCAAAGCCTTCTTTCAGATACACATGGAGAATCTCCGTGCTAATATTATGCTTTCCCAGAACAACACGTCCAGATGTCAATGAGAGATTACCCACGTGTCAGGAGAATAGAATATTGGAGTCAAAACTGACCATGGGGCCAGAACAAGTGGAATTTTGCCCCAAATACATATAATAGCTATGTCTCTGCTCACCTATGGTGTTGTAAATGACAGCTGCTTACAGCTACCTACTAGCATGGCACAGTGGCTCAATATTGACAGCAAAAAAAAAAAAAATGACAATGCTGCACCCTCCTGCAAACTTACAGGGGTTAGACATGGAGAATTCTCCTCTGGCTTTTTCTTCTTGCCACATGTGACACAGGTTCACTTGTTCCAAGTTTAATATTATGGATAAAAACCAGCAAACTATTCCTAAAACAAAACAGCTCTAGTATAACCAAATTGTGGTTTCTACTCGATAAGTTATGGTTTGGCTTCGGGTTCCCTCCCACCCTTGCCATCAGGGCTTGAGTTGGAAGGGGATTGAAATTAAATCTTGCAGTTCTTTCCAGAAAATTGGATCATTTTGCTTTGATGTACCTTATCCACATTCAGACCCAACCACTAACATGACAGGTCAGAGGCAGAGTTGACATTCACGTTCAGTTCTTTAATTCAAGGCCCAAGTCAAATTTAAGTATGCTAGCAAATATTAGTTATATTTACATTTGCTATGCATAGTTCATTAAAAGATACGCATTTAAACTATTTTGTGTCTTTTAAGACAAACAGATCTTTGATGCCAAACTATACTTCTCTTACACACATGAGAAATCATCACACATTTTCACAGTATAGAGTGAGTCTCCTTGTTCAACTAAAATGAGATGTTCGGAGATGTAAATCCATTGTAATAGAAGTCTTAAAGCCATATAAGGAGATTAGAGGTGGCTCAGTAGTTAAGAGCACTTATTAGTCTTCTAGAGGACCCAGGTGTGGATGCACTTAAGGCTCTTCCAGTACACATAAGGCATTTCACAACCTCCTGCAACTTCAAGGTATTTGATGTTCTCTCTGGGTACCCATGCCTTCCCCCTTCTATCTCTCTCTCACACACAAAAAAAATAATAAAACACTGAAAATAAGTCATAAAACAATAGAAAATGTTCAAAACATGTAATTTCTACATTAAATAGTATAAAAACCAGACAACTTCAAATTGTATCATAAGGTCCATATGAACAGTAAAGTTAGAAAATAAAAAGGCAAACACTCCCACATTTGGGTATTTGGAGGATTTAGAACATAACATAGAAAAATCAGGAAGCAAAACTGGACTTGTCACTTGAAGAATGAAAAATACTAGAGCTAACTGGATCTGAGTGTGGACTTGCAGGCAGTTGTAAACCACCTGATGAGTGATGGAAACCAAACCTGGGTCCTCTGTAAGAGCAGTAAGTGCTCTTGACCACTGAGAAACCTCTCCAGCATTATTGGACTTACAGACTCCTATTACAAGTTAGTCACATCAAGGACAAGGACATCTATGTGGCTCTTGCTGACTCCTTTTTCTGCCCTCTCAGCTAGTCCACTTCATTCCTGAATCAAGAGCCAACATACATGGGTGCCAGGAGATATGTCTAAGTAGCACAAAGGTATCTAACTCCTTTTGTTCATTTAAGAGAGTATTTTCCAAACATGTAAGATACTTCATTAAAATCAGGAACATATCTCCACCTGAGCATTTTTCCGAGGTACTTGTCTACCCTTCATGCATGGTCACTGAAAAGACCAGAGACACAAGTAACAGATGGACACCCTCTTTCATTGTAAACCACACATACTGGAAATGTAAACTGGAGTAAGGCTTTGTAACCACTAAGATCAAGAACAGAGAATAAAATTTAATCAAATTATGAATAAAACTGAAGAGAATGGAAAAATAATTGTTACAAAGGAACTGACAGCATAAGGGCAATGTATGAGGCTTTTATAAACTCTAAAGAAAATATCCTATCATAACAAGTAAACAAAAAGCTAAAAATGTTAGCTCTCAGGCTGAGGATAAGAGCCAGCACTAGAACAGCTGCCTAGCTCACATAAGGACGTTAGTTTCATTCCAGGCACTGGAAAGAAAGGAAAGTTACATCTGATTAACAGTCAAAAATGATTATTAAGATAATGTATTGCTATTTATCTCCTGCAATGCTGGTTTTAAAAATAATGTTGTAAAAACCACACTGCTGTAGAGAGTGTATATGATTACAAATTTTCTGCATTGGTATTTGGAAATAATGTTTTCATGCCATGTGATACAGGAATTTTGTTTTTACAACTTCATCATAAAGAAATCAAGACTGCACAAGCTATCTACTCAAAATACATTCACCAAAACACTTTCTATAACAATTCACAATTAGATGCAATTCTAATATCCCAATGTAGAAAACTGATAAATAAATCAGAGAGAGTTGAGAAAATAGTGCAGTGTTGTCGTATCCTTCTTCTATTTGTTTGTGGTTGGTTTCTTTTAAGATAGGGCTTTATGTAGCTCAGGTTGGCCTCAAACTCACTATGTAGCCAAGGGTAAATTTGAAGTGGGTGCTGAAATTACAAATGTGGCTATTGTAGCATACTATATTTAATTTATAAAAAATTTGATATTCAGTTCATAAACATAGTATGATCCCATCTAGCTTTTTAAAAGTCATACAAACCAAAGTAGAGCAAAAACGTGTTATAGATAAATTTCTATAATTAACATATGTTCCTTTTGTAACATGTGATTTGGGTTTTAAAAGAAGGCACTGACTTACACAACTTTCTTATCAGTAAATGAACATCTCGCTATAATTTTATTCTGTTCATAAATACAGAACTATTTTGAGTCTTATGCTTCCCTAAGTAGAAGACTCCAAAGAAAATGCTTAGAGAAAACAATCCAAATTATGACAGGAAATTGGGTCAAAGGGCAGCATTGTTTCTTCACCCAAGCCTGCTTGTGCCAGCCAGTGACCTGTCACCCACTGGGCATCAAAAAGGAATTGTAATTCTTCAGGCACTCAACATCCCAGGCTTTAAGGAAACTTAAATACATAGTTATCGAAATATGGAATGTGTATTGCTACTGCCATGAACAACTGATGTCCTCTTAGGTGGGGGTTGGGTTTCCTGACATTCCTGCATGAGTACAGAGCTCCAGTCCTGCTATCCCAACACTCTTGACTACTGCAGGAATCCAATCCTCTTTCCAGTGCTGCTCACTTGTCCTGTCATAGGACAGTCATTCCTGCCACACTATGACAGTCTATGTGCATCATTGCAGAAGAGCTTGTACTCTTGATTGTGAACTGAATATTTGTGCTGCCCTCTAAATTCATATGATGAAGCCCTAACTTCCAGTGTGGATGTGTTTGAAGATAAGTCTGGAAGGGTGGGCTTTTGATATACTTTTGATACACTGGCATAACCTAGAGTTTCGAGGGGAAAGGAACCACAACTGAGAAATTTCATCCATGATAGACATCCATGTTGGGCATTTTCCTGATTAATGATGCATGATAGGGAACAGCCTATCATGGGCAGTACCATTTCTAGGCAAGTGGCTCTGGGCCATATAAAAAAAAGTAACAAAGTGAGCCAGAGAGAGCAAGCCAGTAAGAAGCATTCTTTTGTGGTCTCTGCTTCAGTTCCTGCCCTAACTTCCCTCAGTGATCAACTGTTACCTGGAAGTGTAAGATCAAACAAATATCTTCACCCTCCAAGTTCCTTTTGGTTAGCATTTTAACACAGTAACAGACAAGCAAACTAGAACAGAAGGTTTTATTTTCTTTTGTAGGAGAGAACAAAGCAGAGTGTACAGCGGCTATTTTGATGTATTTGCCAGTTTGTCCCAGGCACTGCTCCATGAGCTCTTACGAGTGCTAGATTCTGATTAGCTTACCACTGAATCCTTTGAGACATGAACCATTCCCACATTTTACATCACTCCCCTACTTGTAACAATCCACATTCAATTACTTATAGATTCAGGAGCATCAAGGCCAGCCTCCTTTCTGCGAAGTGACATAAATCTGCATAGTAATCCAAGCTTTAGACTTTTATGTGGGATTGGTTGAGGCTTTAGTGGGTATGGCAACTCAGTTCAATTTTTCCCATCTCAATTCTACATTTTTTTTAAAACTAAGCTACAAGTGCTAGACCCAAAAGTATGCTCCCTAAGCCTTGCAAACACATATATATCTTAGAATATTTCTTATGAAAACTAACCCAAGACAGTGCCTGTGAATAATCAGCCCATTGTTACTGGTACAGACTGGTATACAAGATACTCTAAAATTGAGTTACACAGTTCTTTCTCCCTTTGCTAAATAACCTGTTGATCTAAACTCCCTTCTGTGTCCCTGTGCATAGATCCTAGACAGCATTAGACCCACATAGTTCAGAGTTCAACTTCAGTTCATCATAACCGGCTATGGTCAGCTGAACTTGTGGGAGACTCTGCAGACTCAGTAACCTCTGGAAACTGCAGTGCACCCCTCATTTTGCCTTGCCAAGCACACAGTCCTTTTTAAAATATACCACTGGTCCATGTGGAACCATGTTTCTTTTCAACATCTACTTGTGCAAAGCACCATGATTACCATATATTACAGATGCAACAAAAATTGTGATTCATAACTTGGAATATGTTTCCTAGGAAACTTATTTTTTAATTCAATAAATGTCAACCTAGGTGAGGATCGGGTTAGATGCTGTGTCAAAGACTGTGGACTATGCTTTCAGAGATCTGTCTGGTAAGGGGAAGTGTACAAAAGGCAGTTATGCCCAAGTGTTTAAGTGTATTTGCTAAGTAGAACAGCCTAAAAGAGGTACTCAGAATAGCTAGTCTGGGGAAGTCTACAGCAGTAAGATATCATCCCTGTGAGTGGCTGGGGCTCAAAAGAAACACTTGAGGGATATTTTTCACCTATATGATCTCATCATAAGAAAGTCTGTTTTAATTCCACACAAAAGTAGCAGTGTGTACTGAATAAGAACTGTGTCTATAATGAAGGTGTAAGCCTGGGTCCAGGAGACTTATCATATGTGCCAATCTTACAAAGTAAATGTTGGCCTGTGTGGCTGGCTTGTCAATTTCTTTGGCTTGAGATATTTTTAATCATAGTTCTGGTAATCCTTGAAGTAAATAATCTCCATAGTTGGATTTAATATTCTGAATATTTTAACATGCATGCATATACAGCTAATAGTTTAAAAACCTTGATCTAAAAATCTGAGGCTCAAAGCAAGCTCAAACTTCACATTTTATCAATATACCAAATAAGCTATGGATATTTGCCCCACACAGTAGGCAAATTTCTCACAATACCTATTACTAATCAAAATTAACACAACGGGTACCCTCTCCATTAAATTTTTGTTAGGAGATACCTGCTGGTTCTTCCTAGGAATTTAGGAATTACCACTGCCTTGTTTGCAAGGATCCTGAGTCAGCCAATGAACGTTTGCCTCAGGCCAAAAGCATACCAGGCAATGGTGAATTTTTTATGAGTCAGAGTTTGGATTGATTCCTAATTTAAATAATCTTGTACATTTCTACAAGAGTGAAAATGAGATGTGACAATTTAATTTTCTCTGCCATCTGAATAAGAGAAAGATGTTTGAAAGTATATTCCATCACATGGGACGAGGCTAAAATTACTCAGGAATGATGTCAATCTTTCTGAAGAACAGCATTTGGATGAGAATCACTGTAAGAATGTGAGTTCAATTTTTGAGCCACTCTGGAAGTATTCTCACTGGGGTTCCTACAACTGTTCCTTCCACCTATGATCCATGCGTGTCCCTATCCCTGATGATCAGATTAGACTGCTCTGTGACAGCTATCATATCACCGGTGACTGCTAACAGACACTACATCTCCTCCATAGAAAGTTTGCTCTTTACTTACTGCTGAATGTATTAGTCAATTTGCAATCAGTGTGCTAAAATAGCATGGCAAAGACAACTTAGAGAAGGCAGGATTTATTTTGGTTAGGGGTCCACAGAATTAGAGTCCCTAATAATGGAGACAGACAGCATGGCAGGTAGTAGGCATGGTGGCTGAAACAGAAAGCTTGGAGTTTGCAACTCAATCACAAGCACAAAGCAGTGCCACCATCTGAGGAATAAGTGTTCAAATACCTGAGACTATGGGGAACTATTTCTCATTCAGCTCTCTACACTGTTTGCGTTTTAGCTTCCTACTGAAATTTTTGCTTTACTATTGATGGGAACATCTGAAAACCACATTCCAAATACTTAATGAGATATCTGAAACCCCATCTCTTATATTCAGTTCCCTTAAAGAAAACAACTTCCACATAAGCATGTAATCCATGCCTGGAGGAATGCCCTTGAGCTTCAGAAAGTGTGTGGGGAGTGTAGGTGTGCATACACATGTGTGGTGTGGTGTGTGTGTGTGTGTGTGTGTGTGTGTGTGTGTGTGTGTGTGTGTGTGTGTGTGTGTGTTTGGGGTTGATGTACACTTGTGGAAGCCAGAAAAGGACAACCTCCATCAATCTCTGATTTAATTCCTTCAAGGCAGGGATCTCAGTTTTTTGTTTGTTTGTTTATTTTTGTTTTTGCTAGACTGGTTGCCAAAAAGCTCCAGTGATTCTATAATCTCCATCCCCACCTCAGGACATGCAGATATATTTGACTTTTAACATGGGTGCTGGGGATCTGAACTCAGGTCCACATGCTAGAGTGTAAGAACTGTTAAGTCTCAAATCCTGGAATAAAAGGCTGAGGTGCCTATTTAGTATATAAAAGCAAACCTAGCCACCAGGTTCTCCCAGCATCCCTCAGTACCTACCTGTTACAGAGAATGGCTGGCAGACCCCACCCTCTATCTGAACTCTCCAGCCCAGAGGCTAGCCTGTCCTTCCCCCAGAGGCTCTTCCCTATATAATCTAGCCATTTTGGTTACTCAATCCATTTTTAGCTTTTGACCTCTTGTCTGTTATACCTGGTTCCTCTCTCCCTCCCCTCTTCTCACATAGCTTAGGGTCATGACCACTCTGGACTCTCCCATTGTGGTGATATTTTGTTTATGATCTAACAAATAAAGCTTGCCTGAAGACCTGAGTGCAGAGATCACCAAACTAGTTAACCATTGAGGCCAGGGAGTGGTGGCACACACCTTTGATCCCAATATTAGGGAGACAGAGGCAGATGGATCTCTATTAGTTCAAGGCCACCCTGAGCTACACAAAATTGATTCAGACTAAAAGAGAAACAGAGTCAAGCAGTGGTGGCTCACACCTTCAATCTCAGTACTTGGAAGTCACAGGCCTTTAAACCCAGCACTAAGGAGGTGGAGACAGAAAGAGATGTGTTTGGGTGGAGAGAGGAATCTAAGATGGGAGGAGACAGGAGCTCATTGCAGTCTAAGCAGTCAGTCTGAAGTTTCATAGAGACAGATGGAATCTGAGGATTCTGTCTGAGATACAGTCAGTCTGAGGATTCATAGGGATAGGATTGCCCTTTTGGTCTGAGCATTGATAGAGATAAGAACTCTAGTGACTGGTTGCTCTGCTTCCCTAATTCTTCAGTTTTCACTGCCTGAAAGCTGACTCCAAGTTTTTATTATTAAGAACAATTAGAGTTCATGCTCCTTTGGCTATGCTCTCCCTTTTATCTACAATAAACATTTCCCTCCACCACATGTAGGAGCAGTCATAACCTTCCTCTTTTTTTTCCTTTCTTTTCTTTTGTTTTCATTCAGGAAGCAGTCTTATTAACCAAGCAGTTGACCCAGGTCCAAGCACCAGAATCTTGACTTCAGTGTTTAGATGAGCTCACATTGGATCATGTCTAATATGTCTAGATTAGTTATTGTATTGGTCAGGGTTTCTCTAGTGGAACACAACTGATTGGTTAGATTAAATAGATGATAGATAGATGGACAGATAGATAGATAGATGCATAGGTGGTAGATAGATAATGGATGATTGATTGATACATAGATACATAGATAAATTAATTTATTAAATCAGCTTTGAAATATTAAGAACAGAATCACATCTGAAAACTGACAACCTGGCTGTTATTCAGTTCTTAAGGCTGGATACCTCAGCAGTCAGAGTAGTCCTCTATGACTGTATGACTTTCTCTCATTGGAGGGCCAATAGTTACTCAGTCTACTAGGCTGCATGCCTCAGCAGTCCCAATCTGGCCCTATAAACCGGGGAGCTTCCTGGAGAGCCCCTAGTCCCTAGTCCATCATGGAAGACTGGAAATGTTGGTTCTGATAGCAGTGAAAGAATTAGCAGCAGCAATAGGGCAAGTTTCCTCACAGCAAGGAGGAAAGTCAAAGAACAGAAAGGAAGTTTATCTTCCTTCTGCCATGCCTCTTTAAAGTGGACTGCTTCTTGATGGTCCTACCCACAGCCAGATTGGGTGGGTCTTCCTATATTGATCAAAACTATCAGAACACTTCTTCAGAGGAAGCTCCCCACTAGCACAATTCTAATTTGTGGGAAATTGACCTTAAACCAACCATAACCATTGTCTTAAGCACAGAAACTTTGGGCTTGTCTTCCACTGGTATTAGCAGTTATATTTCCATACCTGAAAATTCTAAAGCACCATTAGGCAGAATAAAAGAGGTCCACATGAGCCCGCAGAATTATGTCCTGTTCAGCAGAAGCCACTGCCTGTGATTTACTTCTACAGGGCCTTGTAGCTCTCATGGAACAGAATCCCATCAATTCAGGCTTGTGTTTGTCAGTAATTCTGAGTTTAAGTGTGAAATCTGCTTTATTCCTGTGATTGAGTTACTAATATTTCCAGTCTGCTAATATGCATTGTCATTTAATATGGAAAACTAAACAAATAGCCTTTTCTTCCATGGTACTCTGTGAAATACCTGTTCAGCCAGTCCATTACCCTGAAGCAGTCTTTGCCACTGGAGAGTACAGAGCATCTACCACAGTTAGACAGGAGGCAGCTTCTAAACAGACTTGTCCACCTTTCAAAGTCTTCCTCACCATGCCCAAATGCTCTGATCATAAGCCTCGATACAGCACAGAACGAGCATCCCGTGGCATTTGGAAGTGAGAAGGAAGTGGCAGGCTAACCATTTTAAGCCTAATTAGAGCTGCACAAGTGCTGTGCAGTCCTGAAAGGAATCACACCTGCTAGATTCCAATCTTGCAGGCCTAGAGAGCACAGAAACCCAAAGCTCTCCTCTTCTCAAAACATATTTTAGTGCCTACAGAAGGGACAAAAATGTATTAATAATCTCTCTCTCTCTCTCTCTCTCTCTCTCTCTCTCTCTCTCTCTCTCTCTCTCTCTCTCTCTCTCTCTCTCTCTCTCCCCCAATCAATGAAGGAGATGATAGTATATGTAATTATGACAGAACTCAATGACCATTTCTTTGCCATCATGCATGGTAAAATGACATTTCAATTAACAGCAGACCATACTTTGGATGGTAGCCCCAAAAGATTATAATGGAACTGCAAAACTCCTACAGCCTAATGACTACACAGCTGTGATGATGTGGTAGTGCCGTAAATTCATTTTGCATATGTTTATGACAATGCTGGTGCAAACAAACCTACAGAGCTTCCCAGACTGAGTGGTATTAGATTATGGGCCACAAACAGTCCTCTGTATTGAAAAAGGACTTGGTAATGACAATAAATGACTATGTTTCTCATTTATGCATTTGCTATGATTTGTATTGTGCTTTAGTGCATAGTCTTAGTTTTTAAAAGTTCATTGTGAAACAGGACACTGTGTCTTACTGACAGCAATCTTATATATCTCATTTTACCAAATTTCTTGATTACAACAAATGTTCAACCTATGCCATCTAAATTATGAACATACTCTCCATGATGTACACATACAGGCGAAATTAGCACATTTCTCTATATTTATCTCTTCACTAAGGGACACATGGCCAAATTTGCAAAGTTTAATCATTGTGCAAAATTCACAGAGAGAGTTGGTGGCAACATGGGGATAAAGAGGGTCTTCGCATTGTGCTCTGCTGTGTCTTCAATAGCACTGAGAGGGCATCCCAGGGCCTTGCATTTTTTTTTATAGATACAACTCATGCACAGCTCAGGGCCCCGGAGCTTCCAGAAATGCTGAGAAGCACTGAGAGAAAAGAAGCATGCTCTTCATCAGCCACATCAGATGCACCCAAGGCAAGATGAAGCCACAGTCTCCATAGAGCATCACTTTCATCCATCTTGCCTGGGGTTATCTAACCATGGACTTGAACAATGTGTTTTGACATAAGGTATGACAGCAACAGATGGCAAGATAAAGGTAGGGTGGGAGTGGTGTATCATCAGTAGTTTTGACATTTCTCCCTTGACTACCAAGTACCCATTTCATTATTCTCTACTAAAAATGAGTATATTAACATTTATGTGACCAGGTTAAATAAGGGCAGCCTGTGTACAGCATGTTGCCCACAGCACCTGTACTTATATCAAACTAAAACATCTCATTTCTATAAAGTGTGTGTGCCATCAACATCCTAGACAAATGGTAATATATGTGTCATATAAGTGTCATGACCTAAGAAAGGGAAGTATACTATATAAGTCATTTAGAAATGTCCCATTTTGCTTTCCTCTAACCCTTATATTATTTATATTATAAAATACTTACAATACTTTATATTATTTTCTGAACACAGTCTTCAAATTTACTGCAGTACTAAAGAATAAAATGTATAATTTGTAATACTAGTAAAATTACCATCACTGGTCTGCTACATACTATATAAAACACGGGCCAAGAAGACATTTCAGAACAAGAGGCCTTCTGACTTACAAGGACCACCTTTAAGATAAACTTTTCTCTACCACACTGCCAGATGACACAGACCCAACAAGCACCATGGAAAGTTTGGAAGACTTCATTTCTTGTCCAGTTACTCACTGATATTTTGTAAATTTCTGTACTGCCCAATCAATCTTAGAAGTATGAAAAATGATTTGTAATTATATCTTCTGATTGTTAAAAAATGGAAATTATTAGTTCATTAAAAAACATAGCTCTAAAATATCAGCAACAAAATAGTATTCTTCCATTTAAGGCCAAGGGAAAAATGCAATGCCAAAATAAGGAAGGAATTCTTAAAGGGCATAACATCTAAACTTTTCAAGATAAAATTGTAGCTATAAAGTATTATAATATGATCATGTATGTATAAACTTATAGATGATTAATTTATTTAAGCTCCTCTAATGGAATATAAACCAAAAAAGGTTACAATGTAAACACTGGGAAAATTCAACATATATAGAGCAGGAAAATATAATGCCTCAATGGCATTAGAGTGATCCTAAAAATAAATAAGAAAGGCTTAAAAGAAAAAGAATATATACCCTCAAAGTAGAGGAAAAGGTATTCAAATCATAAAGAAATTATTTTTCAAAGCCTCACAGCTTCACAAACTCTGAGGGTGACAGAAACTGAGTAAGTGCATACTAGCATTGTCTATCAGCCTTACAGTCTTCAGTGCTAGTCAGTCAGTAAAGAGGAAGTGAGGATCGATGAACAGGTCATACAATTAATAGTGTAAGAGTCCCTAAAACAGTGTGCACACGTAACCAAAGAAATGGTTTGGAAAGGTCCATGCTCCACAAGGAAAGAAAATAAAAGTGCAAGGCATGTTTATTTGTAATTTCTACAAAACTTCAAAGCAACCCAAAGTTCATGACCAAGGTAAGTCCTGTTGACTTCCATCAAGTGCATCAATTAAGCAAGTAATGTATTCATGCATCACCAGATAGATATGTCTCAAAGCATGTCCAGCAGAAAGTGAAATTACAGATTAGGTATGATAACATTATTCCACTATTTACTACCCAAAACTCTACTGTGCAGTAAGAATCCCCATTGTTATTGTTGTAGAACAAATCATGGGCCTTCACCTGGTCCTCTGCATATCTATTATAGCTTTCAGCTTAGTATTTTTATGGAATTCCTGAATGTATGAACAAGTGGGTCTCTGATTCCTGAGCCTGCTTTTGGGGACTCTTTTCTATCTCTTGTTTTTCTCAGTCTCAATATGATGGTTTTTGTTTTATCTTGTTACATTTTATTTTGTCATATTTGGTTTTTATGTCTTAGAAGCCTGTTCTTTTTATAATGAGAGACAAAAGGAATGGATCTGGAGAAGAGGGAAGAAGGAGAGTAACTGGGAAGGGAAACTGTAGTCAGAATATCAGTATTGTTGCAAGAAAAAACTCTATTTTCAATAAAAGAGGGGATATGTTTGTATTATCTAAGCCACTAGCCCATGGTGTGTTACTGTAGCAAGCTGAGTTGACAAACTCAGAGCTCAGCCTTCAGGTTGGGTGTGCTTCAAAGGGCATTGTCATTTCTATTCCACTCAGTCACTGGGGGAAGGTATAATCAACAGAGCCTTGATCATTCTTTCCTCTGCACCTGGGGACTGGAAATCCTGGGCATTTCTCTATGCAGAAGTGAGCTCTTCAGCATGGTAGACTCAGCTGAATTTCTTATGTGTTGACTCAGTCACCAAGGTGAACATCCCAACAAGATGAAAGTCAGACAGAGGATATGGGCCCCGTGATCTCATGAGCGGTTCCACTGTACTCTAATTGTTAATAAGGATCTACAAGGCAACCTACATTCAAGTATAAGGACTATGAGACACTTTCTCATGTTTGGAGGCAAAATTTGCAGCAAATTTTTCAGAAACATTTAAAAACTAACATTATATGTATATGTGTGTTAATATAGCATTATAGGCATGGATGCAGATAGAACTTAATAGAGGTTAAAGAAGCAATTAACCTACCATAAAAATATTCCTGACCTCTTTTATGTGTGTGAACATTTATCATATTACTCTCAATCAAAATATAAATATAATATAAAGATAAACGAGGGGATTTAGACCTTTCTTATAGGTCCCATTCACCACAACCAGGTCAGTTGCAATTAAGAATCTGCAAATAGGATCACTTATTATATTTAACAATTTGTTTTTGTTGTCTATGTATTCATGTGTACACATGTGTGCAAACATATACATAAACACATGCATGGCTGTGAAGTCCATAGATTGATGTTCAATGCTTTCTCAATTGTTTATCTTAGTTTTACACACAGGCTCTCTCACTGGGCCTGGAGTTGACAATTCAGATAGACTGGATGGCCAACCAGACCACAGACTCTTCCCAGCTCCGTCCACCCACCCCAAGTTTTAAAAGTGTAGTATACACACAACACACACACACACACACACACACACACACACACACACACACACACGCACGCATGCATGCACGCACGCACGCACGCACGCACGCACGCACTCACACGTACACATGCATGCACGCACACATGCAGGCAGGCACACATGCAGGCAGGCACACACGCATGTGCATACATGTTTTTAAAAGCACCATTCTAGTCCATAGAAAGCAATGAGTCTATAACTGGTGTCAGTGCTGTATTTAGTTTCAAGAGGTCATGTCTACTTGTCTCTCACTTCTGGATGTCTGCCTCCACGGTGGAAACAGTCTTGAATTGGCTTACTGGAGGATGAGAGGCTATGCAGAGCAGAGCTGTGGGGCCCCAGCTGTGACCATCATACTGGCCTGTTCTTACCTTTGCCAGGCTGATTCGACAGCTGATGACAGATATATGAGCAAGCCCAGACTGGATAAGCATCAGCACTCCCCATGGATTTCTGTACCCCAAAGAAATAACACCTGATTAGTGCTCTAAGCCACTGAATATTGAGTTGATATGTTCCACAGCAACAATAAATGATACAAAGTTCTGGTTATATTATTCCCTAAGGATTCTATGTTTTCACAATTATTTAAGACAAGCAAGAATAAGAATGAATGAAAGTGGAACAAGAAGAAAATTTAAAGCTACACTGATAAAAAGTATCAAAACCTAAAGGGTCCAATACTTTGGTCTCTTATTTTAAGTGCCATGAATGATAAAATTCTAAGGCCATTTGCTAATCCTGTACTTGGAAGGAGGTATATCATGACAGAAGTATCACTTTAAAACAAGAAAACAGGGGCTGGAGTCGTGGCTCAGTGATTGGGAGAAGTGGCTTCTCTTCCAGGGGGATCCATGATTAGTTTCCAGCACTCACACAGCAGCTCAAAACTGTAGGTCACTCCAGTCCCAAGGGATCTGATACCCTCTTATTGCTGAGGTGAGCACCAGGCATACACATGGTACCCAAACAAAACATGCAGGCAAAACACCCATACACATAATCATAAACAAGTAAATGTTTTAAAGTATTAAAACAATAGGATCACTCCAATTGCAGTGAGAAGGTTAACCCCAGAATGTGCATGCTTGCTAATACAAAGTACTAACTGTAGTTACTCTTCATTTATTCCCTAGCATGAATAGGTATAAAAGTAAACAATTGCTATTCCATTCTGCATAGTGGCAATTCAAAACAAATCACCATGCCGTGGACAGTAAAATAGGGCTTAGTCAATTAAGTTTCCTCAGCTAAAAATTCTCAGATCTGTAGAGAGACTCAGAAACTTCTTACTTATCCAATAACATCTGTATGACATAATCTTTATTTTTTAAAAAAAAGTTCAATGTAATTACCTGAGGACTTTTCCTGGCACAGGGTTCAAGTAGATGTCGATAATAAATAAAGATCATCTCAACAGCACCCTCCACTGATTAAGACCCAGATAATGCATGTATAGTCCAAAGACAGAGATGCAACAGATAGTAATAAAAGACTCTCCTTCACACTCTTGTCTCAAAAATGTGTATGCTTTGGCATCTGGTAGGATTTATAGCAAAAGGAATTGTCCAGACAACTGAGAACACAACAGGAATGCAAGTAATCAAAGTCCTCCTATTTATACAAGGGAGGGGATGGTTGTCTTTTTATAACTACTGCATTTTCATTTAACTTTGTTCTTTATGAAGAACTAATCACATCAACAACTGCACTCAAATCCATCTTAATGTTTCACTTGTGCAACTTTTTAATATCAAAATACTCACTGATCAGAAGAAAACAAAGCTTTTTACAGACTAGATGTCTTAAGGTTGTGGTTGGAAGAGAAAGACACAAGTGTTTGTACACATAGGGAGTGTGAGTGAGAGAGAGGGGGCTGCTTTCTGGGGCTTCTGTGAGGCTTGGTGGTTCATAGAACTGATGAAAATTAATTGTTAAGTGAGACAGCCATTGTGTTTCTGTCCTCTTGGAGCAATGCATGTAAAAACAATGGTGGGAAATCAGTGTCACTAGGTCAAGGGCACTTGACAGTTCAGAACCAATAAATGCTCTTCAATCATATTTACACAGGGACACATCTCTTTAGGAGAAAGTGATTTCCACAGCCATAATCTCTACTCATGTGAAAATCTCAAGGCTTTTGGGGAAGTTCCCATCCAGTACATATTTCTGCTGTCAGACTACAGCTGTCACCGCATTTAAACCATGAAGTGCCTTTGCTGCTGATTCGACTATTATGGCAGGAAAATGACCTGTAACATTCTTTGGAGGAGCTTGGCACTTTGCATATATTAAAGGAATACAAGAGGAAAAATATGTTAGCAACGAAGTTTATGGAAAGTCATGCAACTACACTTTACATTTCATAGAATACAGAGACTGCCTGATTTGTGAGACTAAGGCAGGGGGACCTGTCAAGGCGGGAAAAAAATCTACATATTCTCATATTTTCAAGGGCAGTTGTCAACTTTTTTCCATCTACAAAATCTTGATGGCAAGTGACAAAATGAAAAATGTGCCAAAATGTATTATTTGACCTTTCCCCCCCATAGCTCTGATGTTCAAAGAACTTAATAGATGGGAACATGGGAACATATGTTTTACTAGGTATGGGGAAGGGTGAAAAAAAAAATCTTTGAGAGCAATCTGATTGAAATCGATGACAAAAGCCTTCGTTTTTTATGAGCACTTTAAAGGAAGTGACCTTGGTTTCACATGGGGGGAAGCTAAAATTGCATCTCTCAGAAGTAATGTGGAACATCTCTGTTTAATTTGTAGCAACTGAACAGATCTGAGAGACAAATGTACTGGGTCTGTACCACACCTTAATGCAAAGAGAGTGTTCATCATGAACATCTCTCATCCCTCATAATGGGAAAGGAAGAAGCCAGCTCTGGGCAAAGGGTACTGTTTACACCAAGAGTTTTCACCTAGACTCTGCCCTAGAGAACCTCAGGCCCTCCCAGGTGATTTCCACAGAAGAAGTGAGAATAAGAGGTAATTAACCATTTCACTGCTAGCCGAAGAGAACTGGTCCATTCAAAGGCTTCTTTTGCCCAGTTCACTGGTCAGGCACCAAAGCACAGTCTTGCTTCCTGACCCAGGATGGAATTTTATTCCTTAATCATATCCTCCTAGCTGCTTCACTGACTAGCTCCAGTGAGAGTGCAGCCCATTATTTACTAGAATTAAGGAGCTTGGGGAGCCCAGGTGGAGGGAGACGGGGCGTTTTTATCATAGTAGCACTCTCCAGCGTCAATACAGCTAAAGGTCAGCCGGCATTTCCATCAAAACCTCCCGATTTCCAGCCATTTATAACTTGGCTATAAAAATCACTCTTGGCTGCAATTCGGTAAGTGGTGCCTCAGCTGAGCGGAAAATTGTCTGCTCTCGGTGGCTGTTGGTTTGTTTTGGTTTGCCTTTTGTTTTTGTGATTTGAGAAAAACAGTTATTTGAAAGACACCATTTAAACCCTTCTGAAGGAGAAACGTGAACAATTTAAGGCACTCCATTTGTATTTTCACCTCCAGTGGTTTCAGCTCCACAGTGAAGAGTGTCCTGGTCCCATTTACTTTTGGCATTTCCAAGAAGCCAAGATGAGAGGCCCTGTCCTTCAAAGGCAGTTTACCAGAAAGCGCTGTCTGTGAGGTTTGTATTGCGGGTAAGGATGACAAACTGTGGAGTGATGGCTGTGATCTAATTTTCTCCAATTAAGACTGAGTCCTTGTGTGGCCTGGAGCCCTCTGTTTTAATTTCCACAAGGTTCTGTTGGCATGTAGGGATGAACGCAGGAGGATCCAATAAGGAATTACTGGTCCTCTGAATAAACCCAATCATTCCATCTCTGGGCTCCATGATTTCCCTGGGTCCTCCACAGAACTGATTAAGGCCTAGGTCTGCATCAGGTTTCCCTCTCCTTTGTGCCTGGTTGAAGTCCTACAGGCCACAGAAATCAAAGACACCTGGAGGCTAAGCGTTTTACAGTATGAAGGGAGCCCAGCATGCTCTGTAAACCAGAGGAAGAAAGAAGGTGCCAGGCAGAGGCCTCCTTGTAGCAAAGAGCATCTGGCCATCCTGCTGCTCATCTCTAGACTCCAAGTAAGCAAGTTCTGGGGTGGTTCATGGACCAGCTCTGGTTTGGGGTCCTTCAGTCGCCTACCACTCTATATGTCTCCATTTCCAGTGTGTTTACTAACAAAAAGCACGCATGAAACGGCCTACGAGGTTCTGGAAACTAATGGTCTCACAGTATCTCTGTTTCAGACATTAGGCTGTCTGTAGCTAGGTGCTCAGAACATGTGCATGGGGTAATGCCTTTTAGATATTCCTTGAGTTTTTATAAATGAAAAGAGAACATTCTAAGGCTTATTTTGGAACAGAGCACCCAAAGCTGGGAGTCACCAAGGCTGCAAGGCCAAGGGAACTTGAGTGTTCCCCACTGTCAGCCTCACCCCTACTTCCACCCCTGCAACCATAAATGGAACAGCTCTAGAGCCTTGAATCTCCTGCAGGATGAATGGATTATCCCCCAGCTACACTGAAACTCACTAACCTGGGCTACCTAGCGCTCACCACAGAAGCAGGCCTGAAGACAGAAGTTGTTGGGGATATTGCTGGAACTTGAACATTCAGTTTGTTCAGCTGGAGGCTTTGCACATGTGAGGACAAAGAAGGATGAAAATATAGCAGGATAGCCAGGGGGAAGCTCTCTGTAGTTGCTGTGTTTGGCCAGAAGTCTAAGGACTCTACGTTTGAACCAGCATCTCAAATGTGCTATAAAAAACATTTTGCACATGACGGAGGCTAGCAGAAAACGTCAGTCTGTGAGTATGCTGTCTTTTGAGTGTTTAGAGATTATTTACAACCTTGATATAGGTTCTTTGAAGCATGGAGGTGGGCTTCTTGCAAAACCACCATTAGGATAAGCTCCAGGTGCCCAGAGCATTTGTGATTACAGGTGTAGTCTAATTATATCTCATTTGTTTCCACTGCTGAGATCAACAATCTGTTTCACAGTTGCCCAGAAGTCTGTGGCTATCTTTGTTACATTTGCAATGACTTGATTTTCTCTAGTTCCTTCTCTGCTTGGCTTGGTCTAGCTCCTATTTATACCCACTGTGCTCTTCCTTGTTCACCTTGGAACTCTAATATCATTCTCAGGTTTCCTAATGGTTACTTTTCTCTTTATACATGTTATAATAAAATTTCATCCTATTAGTACATCAAAATTAATAATTAGCCATAACTGCAGACTGAAAAGGCCTTTGGAAAGTACACTTGCTTATTACTCTTGTTGCTCTCTGGCCCATTTCCAAATTGAAGACTTCATTAAGCTAGTTTAGTCTGAGGCTGTTATTGACTTCTAATTGCTGTATTTCTCTTTCAACCCAAGAATTCTTACTTTAAACTTGTAAAAAAAAAATCCCTTATATAAGGCCAAAGCTAGTTTCTTAATCTTAGTCAAATACAAAAGCAAATTCCATTTGGATTAAATATTAAATCCATCATGAAATCCGTTTAGACCTGACATGTTCTGGAAATATTTGGCTGAATCCTAGAAAAGGGGAAAGGAACTGAGCTATAAGGAGGCAACACAACACATTGATTGAGAACACAAGGATAAGCTAGGCCTCAAGACATATACAGAAGCAGAGGTGGGTTAGAAGGCTGTATGCCTGAAGGCAGGGATCATTCTAAAAAAAAAAGGAAGGTGAGAAGAAAGTAGAAGACAGCTAGATAAAGTGGGACAGCAGATGCTGCTGTGAACCTATGTCAACTATGGAATCCAGACCAGGGCAGTGTGGTGCACAATGCTGGCACAGAGTTGATGTCCCTTATAGCCCCTCAATATTTAGCAGATTACAAAGAACCTTTCGTGTAATGTGAGATTTAATGCTTCTCACAAATGGCAAGCCAAGTACTATCACTGTCTACTTACGTATAAAAAGAAATCGGAATAAAGGTTTTGTAAGTGGCCACATACCTTTGGGCGTGGCTTCAGGTGCAGCTGTGACTGCTTGAAGGTAGAGAAGTGGGGAGGGCACTCTCACTTGGGTCACAGAGAGCAACAGAAAGGCAGAGACTGCACCTTCTGGAGTAGGAACGCCATGGCAATTCTTTACTATTATCTATGTAAGTTTTTCCCCAATAAGATACCCATTAATCATTTATCTCGGATCTAGTAAACTCATTAATACCCTACCTTCAAAGTTTCTCAGTTAGTGTATAAGGCTGAAGGAGGTAAAGATAGTTTGGGAGACTGGGGTTCTTTGATACTTAATCTAAACCCATGCTATACACAGAACAGAGATTTGTACTTGTTACTGTTGCCAGTAAGTTTTGTTGTGTTTATTTGTGTGGTGGAGGTATTTGAACCCCTAGCCTTTGTAATAAGGAACTGGGACAGTAAGCTGTATACCAAGCCCACATCACATTTTGAACACCACACAGGTGGGAAATGATGGCAGCTCTCATCTGAAACAGCTATGCTAAGAATCTCTGGGTTTCACCTTGTTCTCCCTCTGCTGCATCTGAGGTGGGAGGTACAAGCTTTAACTATTTCTGGTTGTCTTTTCTTGGATAGCCATTTAATGGGCATTCCATGAATCTGACCCCTGGCAGCATCCCAGATGCATCAAACCAGCTATGGGTTTGGCAGTCCTAACTGCTGTCATGCTATCTACTAACCTGTACAGTACACAGACATCCAGAAATATATTTCTCTGTAAACACAACACAAGAAACCTAGCTTCTGTGGCAGCCAGGAGCAGGAAAGGACATTGCTCCCAGGGCCCCAAATGAGAAAAAAAAGATGATGTATAATGTTCGGTGAGATATTAATCTTCCTTGACACTTCTGGATAATCAACTGGAGTTATCCTTGGGAACAATCACTTTTCAAGGATAAAGGTGAATAAAATAAACAGGGAGGGCCTTATCCAATCCTACAATATACCATGATGAGTGCTGACTGGCTTGAGTTTATTGAAGGCCACTTGGCAATTAGACTAAGCATTCCCTGACAATGCAGTGGTGGTATGATGTTTTGTGTTCCATTTAACTCATCCATTCTGGAGTCATTTCACTAGAAGTGCCAATGCTGTATACAGGAAACCCATAACAGGTCAAAGCTATTATCCTGCAGATTCACAACATTGCAAAGCATTTGCTGTATCTCCACAAGAACTGGCATCATCTGCTAGTCTCTAGGCCAACAGAGGCACAAAAAGATATGTTTATGCCTTTGTAGAGATAGATGCAGGATGACTGATAAACCATGGAAACAAGCCCCAGGCAGGAACCTGGTACCATGCTGGATAGCTTAAGAAATGTGCTCTTTAGCACTGAGTAATGACTCAAATTAACTTCAAGGCAGGAGGAGATAGCAATCCTCTCCACTAGAGCACAAGGGACTAAAGAAAAGGATAAGGTATTAAATCCAGTCTTTTCATAACTAAACCATATTAGGGAGTGACAAGTTGGGAAGCCTGCTGCAACATGGAGTATTCATGAACATACTCATATGATTCTAAGTGTAACAATAAAACTTCAGCCAATTATGTTAGCAAACCCATCCACTGGCCATCAACACAAAAGGAAATTTATTCTAATATGTTAACCTGTTAGACATGAACCAAGCATGTAAATATAAACTTGAGGGTTTTTTTATTCCATTATTCCCTTTATTAGAACTTGGTTCTCTGGTTTTATGTTTATTTTTAATGAAAACAGCCTGTGACTATCTACATTCCTCAAAGTACTTCGGTCATGTTGCTTTTTACAGCTCTGTGCTTGTTTTGCACCAATCTCTTTTCAAAATAAAGTGTGATGGTGAAAAGATTAAGATGGCTTTCTTGAACTCTCTAGAGACAGAGAATGGAGGAAGATACAGCAATGGCTAACAGTGATGTAATGAGGGGTGAAAGCAGGTCTGCACAAAGTAGCATGATCACATGACCATCCCCAGATCATGCTGTTCTTGTATCAGAGAGGAGGGAACTGAGCGTGGCTTCTGAGCAGAGTTCAGAATGCCTTCCATTGAACCAAAAACACTTTCGTATCAGTCACATGCTAACCAGTCATATTTTTCACTAATTTAAAAATCCCAGAAGTTGTTAAATCTTCTCTTTTGCACCTGTGAGAGCAGTCTTCCACTTATGCCTATAGACTATTTTTTTTCAGCCTCTGCATCCCAGGAGCCCCTCTTGGCCCGTATCTCAGATTCATCACAATCAGCGACTGGGGAAAGCATTCCTTTCCTTGTGCTCATTCCAAGCTTCTGTAAACTGTAGTCTGTGAACTCTATCAGGTGCAACTCTTCTTGAACAAGCATATCACAGCTTAGACACGGGAACACAAAGTCTCCTCCAAGGCAATCACCAGGAAAGAGGTTACAGATTTATTCTAATGATGCTGCAATTGCTCCAAGTCATGTCCCATTAGGAACTTACCTTTTGCAACTACATTTGACATGTGCAATTTCTTTAGTTTTGAATTGCTAAAAAATGGTAGTAAAACTGCACTCTTTTGAGGCTGGCTTTGATTCTTAGAAACAGACAAAAATAAAATCAAGTGATAGTTTGCATCTAAAACAAGCCCTTAATTTACTGACATGTCACAATAGCTCATAATCTGGTTCATTGATTAATTCAAATGTATTTGAGCACTGTTATTAGAAATACAGTAAAAAGACACTTTCCTCTGGTTGACCTCCTTAATGAAGTATAAAACACTATTCTTACTAATCAGTGGATAAAGATATTTTCCTTTTAATTGAGACATAATATTTATACAGCTTTTTGGGGATATGTTATAGTAGTTTGGTATGTCTATACAATGTATAGTAAGTAATTCATACCTTCAAATATTAGCTTTTGGAGAGCCAGAGTCTAATTGACTGAAATATACATTTTTTGATCCATAGTTATCCTAATGTGCTGGTACACCTGAATTCTTCTCGCCTCTCTACATTTGGTACAACTTTATTTATATTTTTGTTTTTCCCTTCCATCTCTGTCTCCAGTTACCTCTATCCCAAGATCAACTGATTTTTTCCACACATGAGTGAGAACATGTGGCCCCTGTCTTTCTGTGTCTGGCTTATTTCACTTAGTCATCTCCAGTTTCATCTATGTTATTGAAAGTGACAATATTTTATTCTCACTGAAAGTTGAATAATTTTTTATCCATTCTTACACACCTGACTTTTGCTGTTATGGATGATGCTACAGTAAACACAGAAGCATTGGGGCCTTTTGTGTAGGATTTCATTTCTGCTGGATACAGAGGTAAGATTGCTTAGTCATGTTGACATTATGGCTTTAGTTTTCTGGGGAATTGTAGCAAGCTTTCTTGTTAGACTATCTTCGGACTGCCCGCCCACAACTAATGACCCAGAGACTTATTAACTATGAAAGCTTGGCCTTAGCTTAAGCTTTTTCAAAACTAGCTTTTATTACTTAATTAACCCATATTTTTAAATCTACATTCTGCCACATGTCTTGTTACCTTTTCTTAGTATGGCACATCCGACTTGCCCCAATCTGCTGGTGAATTCATGCACCTAGACTCCTCTCAGTTTCTTTTTCCCTGCCCAGAATTCCTGGATATACCTCCCACTTAGCTATTGGCCATTCAGCTTTTCATTACACCAATCACAGCAATACATTTTCACACAGTGTACAAATATCCCACAACATTTCCCCTCCTTCTAAATAAAAAGGAAATGTTTTTAACTCTAACCTTTAAATACACAATAAGAAAAATTATCAGGTGAGAATACTCAAGTCCATTTGCATTTGGCAAATTCAGACAAAGTACTGTATTATCTGTCCTATCTTAGAGAGTCCAAAGATTTATGCTAAGCCACTTTCTATCATAGCTTGTATTGTCATCATAAAAATATCTTTTAGACCTTAAAACATCTTCATACATAAATTAAGCTTTATGTCTCTTAAACTTATGCACTTCACATCTCTTTTGTGAGTTTCTTTTCTGAATTTGGCAAGAAGGAAAACTATAACTATCTAGTCTTTAACCCCTTCAAAACCTTGAAGATATAACATGACCTGAGCAAACAGGAAGTGCAGAGCAGACAACTTCCAAAACTATATAAACAATAGAGACAGCTGACAACCTGGACAGTCACCCAAAGATCCTCTGCAACATTAGGGCATCCATCTTTAGCCTACAGGCCTAGATTATCTGACAGACTTTTTTTGACGCAGGAATTTTGAAGGACTGTCCTACATTTTCTTGACAAAGTTAGTCAGTCACTTTCCTTTGTGCCCTGCTTGTCCAATTTGGACAGCGTACTGTTAGCTGTTGAGGCAAGGCAACTTTCATGCGCAGTGGCTAACTTTTCCACAATAAAAGAAAACTCCACATGGAGGTTCTTCAATGTCCATCATCCTTTTTTGAAGTACATTGGTGCTGCCAGGAGCAGATGTGTACCTCACTGTCATGAAAAGCCTAATGTTATTAAAACATCCTAAATGCCATATTCTGTATGTCTCTGAAGTGTTTGAAGACCACCTATCTATCTAAAATATTTGTTTGATCTTGAAAATATATCTAACATGACTACAAGTTTGATTGTTATAGATGACTTATCCTGCGTTGTAGCATGACAAATAAAAGACCCAGAGACTGATATTGGGGTTCAAGCTTCCAGCTGAAGACCAGAAAAGAGAAGCAGCCAAGCCACTACCTCTTACCTCTCTACCTGAGGCTGAAAGGGCTGATCCTGTCTCCCAAGCTCTCACCAAGCCTCAGACTGCTGCCTCTCCTTAGTGTGGCTGGAGAATCAATCTCCACATGAGACTCCACCTCCCTAGTGCTGGGATTAAAGGCGTGTGATCCCAAATACTGAGATCATCTTTGTGTGACCTGTTTCTCTTTAGGACTGGCTCAATTTTGCATAGCTCGGTGTGGCCTTGAATTTACAGAGATTGTCTACCTCTACTGTGGGATTAAAGGGGTGTACACTGCTTGGCTTCTATGGCTGGATTTCTTGGCTGGATTTGCTTTCTGTACCTTCAGGCAAGCTTTAATAGATCATAAATAGCATATAACCACACCATATTTTTTAATTATCTTAAATAGTTTATAATACCTTTCAAGGACTAGAAATTTACATTATACTTTTAAGTGAGCTGCATAGGCACAATACCTTAAACAAGAGTAGAAACATATATTCAGCATAGCCAAAATAACCTTAAATTCATATCATATAAAAAACCATACAAATGTAAAATATTTAAGAATAGTAGTTGCTTTTTTACTTTAAAATATATTTAGTAATTTACCCTTTCATCGTACCATTTCTATATACCCATTTTTCTTTTCAGAACAAGATCCCTGAATCGAATCTTCTCTGTTCAATTTTCTTCCTGACCATGACCAACAGCAACTTGTAATCAACCCACCTAAACAATGATAAACATGAGTAATCCATTGACTGACCAAAAAAGCATTCACTCCTATTGGGAATGTGGGCATTATGTGCTCTAGATTGCTTCCTGCTGTCTGGGATGATGGCATTCTAGTGTCCCTGAGAAATTTGGAAGAATAGTCACATTCTGTGGTATCTGGCTATATTGTTTTTTGTTTAATATCTGTGTGATGGGAAAGCATAGAGCATATCTGAAATCTTGACTGGAGTAGTCTGTGAGACTACTCAGCTAGAAGCGTTGATATCATCCTAGATGCTGAATTTTACAGAAACTGTGACAGGCATTCTGAGAAGCTGGATCACCTGGGCTACTTGTTTTCATTGGTATCTGGTCCTATTTTTTTTTCTGAACACACACAAACTTTTTAAGGTAACACACACACACACACACACACACACACACACACACACACACACACACACACACACAATGCATTAACACAAGTATGGAATGTGCAGTGTGCCCAAGTCAGCTAAAGATGATTTTTTTTGTTTTATGTTTGAGCAGACAAAAGGCATCTTTTAACTTTGAAAGTCTGTGTGGCTTGTATAAGCAAACTGTCCTGAGGACTCTGTAGCCAACAAGATTTATCATGTCTCACCCAGTCTCAGAGTTATTCCCATGTAGAGGGATCAGGATATATATCATCTGTCTTATACTTTCTTGTTTTGTTTTTTTTTTCTTCGTGTCTATAGCAAATATTTTTAGGAGGCCTTCACCAATCAAATATGCTCTTTATTAATTTTGAAGATAACATTTCCCCCAATGCAATATATTTTCTGACTTCTATTCTGAAGTTAAGGTATTCTTAAAATATAAAAGTTGTTTTAATTTAGCAATTTGATTAATCCAATGTCTCTCAGCAGCTATTCTTTTTTCATTAGCATTTAAAAAATTTAAAGTCAAGAAAGCAACATACAGGAACTGACACCCTGTGTATTTCCCACCTTTATGTGGCTTTCCTTTTATATTAATTACTTTACTCTCTCTTTAAAGAATTTATTATTTTTAAACTATTTTTCTATGACTGTCTATACCATTTTTTTTCTTACTTCAGCATCTAAGCACCTTTGAAAGCACATTGTAACCTTTTCAGAGGTTTTCTTAGCCAGAACCTTACTTTCTGCACATCTGTAGCCTCCTCTGACCATGTGAGCCAAATCTGAAACTACTAGGCTACTACTCTGAGGCTCAGCTTAACACATGGCATGCTGGTGGCTGGCTCTGCCTCCCTCAGTTCTGTGAAAGCCTAACTTCCTGCCAGCAGGCACCTCCCTAGACTCACATTTACCTGCCCCAGCTTTGAGAAGTCATGTCTGTGATGAGGCAGGTGTTTCTACGTTGTCTCCTGCCCCAGTAGCCCACAGGCTACTCAAGTGCTTGACTGTATTAAAGGAGCCATGCCTTTGTATTCTGAGCACTGGAAACCTCGGTTGCCAGGAAGCCCTGTTTGTAATTGGTTTGTTTTGTTTTGCTTTGCTTTCTCAGCCCCTGTGTAGATTTATGTGCTCCATATTGGGCACCAAATATAGCAATTTTTCTTGTTGGGCTTTCTTCGAACTACTGGCCTGCAAATAATGACCCAGATGTTTATTATTAATAATGAAAGCTTGGCCTTAGTTTAAGCTTTTTGTCAACTAGCTCTTATAACTCAATAACACATTTCTTTTAAATCTATATTCTGCTATGTGGCTCAGTTACTTCTTCTTAGTATGGATTGAAAGTTTTGCTGGGTATAGTAGTCTGAGCAGACATCTGTGGTCTCTTAGAATCTGAAGCACATCTTTCCAGACCTTTCTGGATTTGAGAGTCTCCATTGAGAAGTCACTCTAATAGTTCTACCTTTGTATGTTACTGGCTCTTTTTCCCTTGAATTTTTCATACTCTTTCTTTCTCCTATATTTAGTGTCCTGATTATCATGTAGCCAGGGGACTTTTTTCCTAGTCCAATCTATTTCATGCTCTGTATGCTGCTTATACCTTTAAAGGCATTGCCTTCTTATATAGGTTAAGAAAATTTTTTTCTATGATCTTGTTGAAAATATTTCCTAAGCATTTGAGCTGTGTTTCTTCTTCTACTCCTATTATTCTTAGGTTTGGTCTTTTCAAGTGTCCCAGATTTCTTGGATGTTTGTGTCAGAAATTTTTTAGATTTAACATTTTCCTTTACTGATGTATCCTTTTCTTCTATCATATCTTCAGTGCCTGAGATTCTCTCTTCTATCTCTTGCATTTTGGTGATGATGCTTATGTCTGTAGTTCCTTTTCAGTTACTTAGATTTTCCATTTCCAGAATTTCCTCATTTTGTGTTTTCTTTATTGCTTCTATTTCCATTTTCAGGTCTTGAACAGTGTTATTCATTTTCCTTCAACTGTTTGCTTTTTCTTGGCTTTCTTTATTGGACTTACTCATTTTCTTCTTTTTTGTTAGTCTTTTCCTCCATTTCTTTAAGGAATTTATAATTTCCTCTTTAAGAACCTCTATCATCTTCATAAAGTTGGGTTTACTGTCTTTTTCTTTTGTATAAGCTGTGTTGGAATATTCAGGGCCTGCTGTAGGATAGCTGGGTTCTGGTGGTGACAATTGCTTTGGCTGCTGTTGATTGTGTTCTTATGCTGCTATCTAGGCATCTGGGTTTAGGGTGATTATAGATCTAGATGCTGATTTCTGAGTTTGTCTTTGTTGGATAGGAGATTTGTTTCTTGATTTCTGTTTTTTTTTTTCTCTGGTCTTCTGATCTGCATAGCCTGGAGTTCTGACAGCCAGCATAGCCTCTGGTCCAGCAAAGAGTCTCCACTGGAGTAGGTGAATGGACTTCTGGCAACTAGGGTGACCTTTTATTGAGCATGTGGTCTCCACCTGAGTTGGGGTGGCTGGAACACAGTGGAGGAGGGGGAGAGAATGGAGGAAGTCTATAGGTGGGCAGTATATCTGGAGTTCTGGCTGCTGGTGTGGTCTCTAGCCCAGCAGTAATTTTGCCTAGATTTGCCTATCTTTTCTTCTGGCTGGTGTATTCTGCCTATTACTGAGCAGGGATGTCCATTTACACTGGGGATGGGGACATGGCATTGGGGGTTAGGCAGTTGGGAGGGAAGAGTAGCAGAGAATTTGGTACTTGGGAACCAAACTAAAGGAGTGAAAGAGTTCCATGGGCAGGTGTGCGGCCTACCTGTTCTTTGGGCTGGTGTGGCCTGCACCTCAGCAAGATTTCAGTGTTTTATATTTTATTTTTTAATTATAGGGATGGCTTATTTATGTGCTGTATCTTGTCTAACTTATTTTAGGTTTCAAGTTATTATGAAGGGATGCTTTGCTGGCTTCTTTATCAGCAAGTTTATTGCTGATGTGTAAAAATGTCACTAGAGTTTTGTATTTCTTCAGCTTTTCTAAATTCATTATCATTCTTAACAATTTTCCCACAGAGTGCTTAGGGTTTCCAATATAAAATCATGTCATCTACATATATGGATACTTCTTCCTTTCCAATTTGGAATGTTTTCTTTCCCTTGCTCAGGCTTCTAGTACTATATTAAGCGTGGTCAAAGTAAAAGTCATGCCTTGTTCTCATTCTTAAAGAAAATGCTCTCAGCATTTCCCAGATCAGCATGATGTTGGCAGTGGGCTTCTGTATGCATCCAGATCAGTGTGATGTTGGTGGTGGCTTTCTATATACATTCAGAGCAGTGTGATATTGGTGATGGGTTTCCTTATATATTCAGATCAGGGTGATGTTGGTGATGGGTTTTCCTGTACATCCTCTACTATTTTGAGGTGTCTTTTGCTATTCTTTGTTTCTTGGAATTTGTCATGAAGGGATATGAATCTTACAAATGTTTTATTTGTATGTAGAGGGGCTGTCACTTAATTCCTATTCATTTGTTTGATGCTCATTTGTTTGAGGTTATTTCACCTTTATTGATTTTCATTCATTGAGCTATCCATAGGATGGGTTCCACCTGATCATATTCTGATGTGATATTTATTGTGATTGTTTTTGTCTTCATTCTTGTTTTTCACTTATGTTTTTGTTTTGAGACAGTGTCTCTTTATGTAGCTATGACTATCCTGGAACTCACTATGTAGACCAAGCTGGTTTTGAACTCACGGAGATCTGCATGCCTCTACCTACTGAGTGCTGAGATTAATGGCTTGCACTATCATGCTCTGCTCTTGACTTGCTGTTTTTTATTGAGAACTTTTACCTCTATATTCAGTGAAGCTACAGACCCATAACTTTCTTTTCTTGTATCTTTACCTGATTTTGATGTAAGAATAATATTGGACTTGGGAAAAAAGGGCTGGCAGAATTTCTCCAATTTCAATTTTAAACTGTGTTAAGCATTGGAATTAATATTCCTTAAGTATTTTGTAGAATTAAACAATAAAAAAGCAAAGTCTTGAATGTTTTTCTGAGTGGTCTTCTAACTAATATGCAACCTTATTGAATGATATAGGTTTATTCAGATTTTTCTATTTCCTCTTTATTCGATTTTGGTAGACTGTCCACATTTAGGAATTTATTTTATTCTATGTCTCCCGCTATTTTAACATATGATCCTTTGTATTTCTGGCGTATATGTTGTAGCTCTCCTTTGTTTATCTCTGGTTCTGGGGTCTATTCACCTTTTTTTGAGTACAATTTGTTTTATTTGCTCTAACTCTGTTATTTTAAGTTTTTATTTAATATATTTCTGTTCAAATCTTTACTTCTTTTCTTCTAGTAATTCAGAGTTTGGTTTGCTCTTGTGTTTTCCTATTTGCTTATCTACAGTGTTTCTTTGTGTGGGACTATATATTTGTTGTTATACATTTCCCTTTCAATTCTGCAGATGACGTATCACACAGATTTTTGAAATAATGTGTTTTCATTTTATTTGTTTCTAGACTTTTTTTCAATTACTCCTAGGTCATTTTGGGTCATGCAATTTAATATCTATGCTTCTGTTCTTGCTGTTCTAATATAGTTTTATTTCACTGTGGTCTAAGATGTGTTATGACTTAAACTTTTTAAATTAATGTTTGATTTGTGGCCAAATACATGCTTCCTAGAGAATGTCACATGCTCTGGTAAAAGGAATATGTATCGTGCAGTTAGAGAAATTCTCTATGAACGCCTCTAAGTCTATTTGCCTTAGAGAGTTGTTCAAGGTTTCTTTGCTGATTTTCTCTCTGCATAACTTGCCTTAAAATCCAGTAATATTTGTTTTGTACATGTGTTTTCATTTTTACCATTAGTTACCTGTCATGTTTTTGGAAATTTCATTCATCTACTTAATACATTCTGGTTATTCTCATCTTTTAAGCTCCTTCCTACTCCACATCAATCTCCCATCTCTTTTGCTGAAAGCCCCCTTCTGACATTCATATTGTGTTGTTTTGTTTTGTTTTGGGACTCACTGAATTTAAGAAGTTCCAGCTATGTATGCAAGTGTTTGGAACTGTCCATTGTAACCCAGTAGGCTAATTGCTGGACATAAATGAAGACAATTACCACCATTGCACCAAAATCAACCACTATGTAATATTACATTAGGGAGAGGTAATGCCTTTTGAGTTCCACTATGATCCATGATCAACTAAGGATAGTCACAGCATTATGTAGGACCAGTAGAGGCAACCTTAGCTGATGCTAGCTCATGCTTGCAATGGATGCACCATGCCCAAAAGGTAGCATTATTTTATAGCCCTTCTCTCTATCATCTTGCTCTTATTTCCTTATAGCTCCTCTTCTGTAATTTCCTTGAACCTTATAGGGGAATGATATAAATGACCTATTTAGGGCTAAGTATTCAACTGTAAACTCACGAGACTCAATGTGCTACAGATGCTGAAAATATTTGCAATTTGTTTTGCTTAGTTGATCCTTTAATCAACATATAGTGAATTTTGTTTCTCTCGACAGTTTTTATTTGAAGTCTACTTTCTCTTATATAACTATAGTTTGCCATACTCACTCTTGATTTCTATTTACACATTTCCTTTTTTAAACCCTTAATTTTGCCTATGTATAGCTTTACCAGCCAGACTAGTTTCTTATAGGTGGCAAACAATTAGGTCTTCTTTTTAAAATAACACCAATTTAGACAGGCTGTGTCTAATATAATCCAGTTACATTCAAGCTTACTATTTTTAATTTTTATTTTTAATCAATATACAAAGTATTTGGTTTCATTTTAACATCTTCAATATAATTTTCTGATGATCCTCCCCATTTCTTCCCCCATTATACCCTTCCATTCCCAGTAGCCCCCTTTCTGCTTTCTTGTCCATGTTTTCCATTTTCCTTCCTGTCTTCCTTGACACATCTTTCCCCCTCTCGTGGTCACCTCCCTGGTTTCAAGGTTATTGTTGACAAGTAGGAACTTACTCTCAACATTTTTTTATGTATTCCTTTCTACCTTGATGCTTATGTCTCTGATGTGGTGGGTGTATGTCACACTAGTATTTGACCTTCTCTTTTTCCTACCCCTTTTGGCATTAAGTTTTGTACAGCCATATGTTTTCATGGCATATTCAGCATGATCATGTTTACCAACATTTATCTCTAGTGTAATACTTTGTTTCATAACTGGATCATCTATAATGATTCCCTGAAGTTCTATTAATTTGGAGAAGATATTTATTTCTCCATCATCTCTAAAATTTTTTGTTTGTTTATTTGTTTTTGCTTGGTATAGTATACTTGCCTAGTGGTTTTGTTTTACCTAAGGACTTTGAGTAAACCACATGTTCTCTTCTAGCATTTAGAGTTTCTTCCCAGAAACCTGCTAAGTCTAACTCCCTTATATCTGACTTGATGCACTTTCTTTAAGAATTTGATCTAGAGCCCTTGACAGTTGGCCTATGTAATGTTCCTTGGTGATGGCATCTTGAGGTTGAATCTAGTTGTGGTCCTTTGAGCTTCTTGTATCTGGGTATCTACATCTTTTATAAGACTTTGGATGTATTTTTCAGCTCAGATTTTATAAAATGGGTTCTCCAAACATTAGTTCTTATGTTCTCCCTGGGATTCTTTTCAGGGAAACATTTCTTTGCTTAATGCAATCTTATAAATCTCATGGGCTTTCTTCGTTTTATTTTTTTCCTGTTTGAACTATGTTAACTCAAAAATCTGTCCTCATCCACAAATTTAAAACTTCTTTCTTCCTCCTTTTCTGCAATGTGGTGAAAGATTTTCATGATATTTTCATTTCATTAATTAAGGTTCTAACTTCATAATGTCAAATTGATTCCTTCTTATGATTTCTGCCTTTTTAGTGAATTTCTCATTCATTTTTTGAATTTTCTCATCTGTTTATATTGTTTATCTGTTTTCTTTTGCATGATTCTGAGATTCCCTGGGATCTTAGTTGGAACTCCTTTTCATGCATTCCATACATGTTCTTCAAATAGGGCTGTACTTAGAAATAATTATGTTTTCCTTAAGAGGTGTTATGTTTCTCAAGTGTCTGTAAAAAAGCAGAGTATCTTTTGCAAGATATTTTTAGATGGGAGTTAAAGTCCTAAGTGCTTTAATTTTAAATATAGGTGAGCTCAAAAGTATCCTTTGGTTTCTTTAGTTTTGATACATATCAACAGTGTTTATGAGTTTTGTAATCATCTAGTCTGCTGCAGTTCATGGAACTAACTAGATGACTTTGCAGTTAACACAGGTTTCCAAAGATACATTCCCCTTAAACCACACATGAAGCTGTGATGGTGCTGGCCTTATGTCAACAACTGTTGATCTTGAGGAAGCAGGTTATACAGAGTCTGTTTGTAGGCTCCTTGGGGCCGTTCATAAGTGATTCTAAGGATTTCTAAGGAGCAGCTATAGCCCCACCCCACAGTATATGAATGAGACAATCACCAAACCCCTCATGATGTATGTGAGTGATACCTGGCCAGCTGTCCCATCAACTCTGTAACTACAACTCTGTAACTGATGTTCCACAGGACAAATTAAGTTATGTTGGTTTCTGTGACACTGGCAACCACGGACCTGAAGTGAGGAGGGTGAAGGGGAATTTTCCCCGGGTCCTTTGGGGAGATTTTGAATGACATGGGGGCTTATAACATTGGTAGCAACTCTTCCAAATTTTAGAACCGTACATGGTGCTGTATCCAGATCCAAGGAACACCATAACTATTACCAAGAAATTTTATCCCAAAAGATGTGCCACCCAGTCAATGTGCTGTGAAGAAGATTCTCTAGATCCTCTGGGGTATGTATAGTTAACACTTATCTATAGCATGGATATGTATATTCCTAGAGGTTTGAGATATGATTGTCACCTTGCCTGGGAGTCATGGTTTGAATATGGTGGCAGTGGAGCTTTTATCTTCTGTACCTGGAGTTCTGAAGTTGTAGGACACAACAATGTTAGTTCATGTGTGATGATGAGAGCAAGACTTTTTGTATTGGTAATCATGGCTCTGGAACTATGGGACTTTATCTTGGTAACTTTTTATGTAACAGAATTGTAGTCCTAAGGTCTTGAGCTGTGGCTAAGATCTTCCCTAGTTGCTGTGGGACAAGTACAGCAAATGCTAGATTTCAAGCCTCAATAGTTCCCATCCTGGAGCTGAAGGAACTTTTTCATAGATGTGAGAGAGGGACAGTTAAGGCTGTAACTTTATTTCAACAGTGGTTGTAGTCCTACACCATGCCATGCCTGGGAACAAGAATTTCCCCAGTTCCTACAAATTCAGTATAGGTAGCTGGTAATAGTTTTCCTACTTGCTATTTCCTAAGCACATTTGTTTCAGGGCCTGAAAAACTGATAGTTGTGTTTCTGGATCTATAGAATTCACTTTGGACATTCCTTAGTTTCCAAGGCACAGGTATGAATGATGTTGGAGTTTTATAACCAGCTGCCACAGTCCTGAGGTTGTAAGCTAGAGAGTAGAGCTTCCCTTCTTCTAGCAGAGCAAGTGCTAATGGGACTCGCAGTAATCTGCTTGAGTCTATGGCAGTCTTTGGACTTCAACTTGCATGACCTTGAGGTGGCATTTCTCTACCTTGTGGGACAAGCACAGGCTCAAGGCTTCTAGCAACACCAGGAGCCCATGCTTGTCCCAGTATGGTATCTAGCAGAGGCTGCTGTTGCTGGTTGGCACTAGGGCATGATTTCCTTGTTTTGAGCAAAGCAATTGCTCTTTAACTTACCAGCTTCCCCTGCTGGGTTTACAAAGCCTGTGAGGACTTCGCCATTCTCCTACAGGTGGAGCTGCTGATGGGCTGCTATGATTGGGGTCACTGCCACTTTCCCACTCCCTTTCTGTTCCTCATTCACCCCTACCTCTAATCAGCAAGGGAGTAAGAAATGAGGCTGTACCTGACATTTACCATGCTGATTTGGGTTACTATGCTTTATGCTGACTTCCAGCCTTTTCTCCTAGTCTTTCTCCTTGCAATACTGTGTTCCTTGCCCTTACTATGGCAGAATTGTGCACAGAGCACCTCTATTCAGCCCTCTTCCTAAGCTATTTTCTTTTTCTGCTTTTATTTGGATTTTTTCTTTTGCTTTCTGGTGCAGGGATCATACCCAGGGCCTCAAGGATACTAGGGAAGTGCTGTGCCTCTGAGTCAAATCCTTAGCCCAATCAAAAGCAAATGTTTTCAGTAATGGAAAAAGTCCTGAAAGAAGTATGTTAACCATCAAAATAACATTAAAATGATGCCCCTCTATGATTAAATGAACTGGGTTCCATACCTTGGTGAGAGTAAAGCCAATCAGCACAGTGAGTAGGTGAATGTGGACAAAGGTTTGTGACTCAGAATGAGTGGGAAGAGCATGGGGTTAGTACAAAGCCATGGTATTTCTGAAGAAAAAAGGCATGGGATTGTATCACGTTACCTATACATATTATAGGAAGTACATGTAGGGCTGGACAGTTCTTAGCATGCTTAATTTAAAGTCCTAGAACACATATTCAAAAGAGAAAGGTGGTGGAGAAAAGCTGGACATGCTCAGGTCAGTATTAGAGTGAGCTATGTTTATTGTAGGTTACCTGAAAGAAGAGTCAGTGTCTCAGTGGCCTGGGCCAGTTCCTTATTGGTGCTATCATGGTCTTTTAAAAGGCTATCTTCTTCAACACCCATGTTTGTAAGAATTTGTCCCTAAAGATGTTCACCTAATGTAGTAGACACCTGCATAGACATACAGACTTGATGTCCATCTACCAAGGATGGATTATCTTAAAGTTATGTGAAGTCACATGGCTCCTGATGACCTCCCAGAGCCCTGAAGAGACTTTCAGAATCAAGAAGGGAAGGAATGTGGGTATTTCAAAATTAATGTAAGATTTGATATTCTTCTTAGAAATCTGAGGTTCTTAAACAGAAAATAAAATGTGGTAGAACTCTTATTATCTTAAAAGGAAAAACAAAGTTCTAAAAGTACTTAGGCAATAGTTTCCAAAAAGTACCCAGTCTGGTCTCAGCTTCCTTCAGCTGTTAATACTAGTGCCTCCTGGATTGGATATTTCTTCCACAAGTACTATACCATAGTACCCTAGAGCTTATGTCAATCATGGAGTCTTTCTAGTTTGGGCCAATTAGTCTCTTTAGTCATTACTCAGTAAAGCAAGCGAGGAATCTAATGTTCAGTAGGCACCACAGAGATCTTTCAGGCATGGTGGAAAAGAGTTATATTAGTTTTAATTCTTATATTTGAGTGTTTGTTGTTCATTTATGTAAATTATCTGAAAGTAAGACAAACAAAAAATGAAATGTATCCACCTCCACAATACAAGCTAGGTAATGGTAACGCACTCAAATCTTCCTCAAATGAGTATAAAATGGTCAGGCCATGCTGGAAACAATCTAGCAGTTGTTCAGAAAGTTATAAGTAGAAGTACACAGGACCCAGCAACTACACTTCTGGGTGTACATACTGTATTAGTTTTATTTCTGTTGCTGTGATAACATATTGGGACAAAAAAAAACAACTTTAAGGAAGAAGGGGGTGCATTTGGCTTACAATACTAGGTTAGAGTTCATCACTTAAAGGGAATCAGGGAGGAATTTGAAGCAATGAGTCACATCCACAGTAAAGAGAAGACAGAAATGAATGCATGCGTGCCTATACTCAGCCTGTTTTTTGTTTGTTTGTTTGGTTGGTTGGTTGGTTGGTTGGTTGGTTTGGTTTTTTTGCCTTTTGTTTTGTTCTGTTCTGTTTTCTCTGTTCTTACACAGTCCTAGATCCCAACTCAAGGGATGGTGCTGCCCACAGTGGGGACCTTTTCATCAGTGTGATTTAGAAGTCTTCTCACAGACATGCACAAAGGCCAATGTGATCTAAACTGAGACTCCCTTCCCAGAATATTCTAGATTGTGTCAAGCTGACAATTAAAATGATCACACATACTCAAGAAATGTATATCAAACAAAACAAACATTCATGGATGCCCATAGCATCATTATCCACAATAAACAAAAGATGCTAACATAGTCAAGTGAAGATGTACATGCCTTTAATCCCAGCAATCAGAAGGCAAAGAGGCAGGTAGATCTCTGAGTTTCAAGGCAACCAAAGCTACATAGTGAGATCCTGTCTTTACAAAAAAAAGTTCAGCCAACCTAAACCTATAAATAAATGTTATATCATGTAATAGATATTAATCATGACAAAAGATTTATAAAATTAAATGGCTGATACATAAAAATATATTAAATTTATGCTTCACACTTATATGAAATGCCCAGAACTGGAGACTTTCATATGAATTTTGAGTAGATTAGTGATGGAGGCTAAGGTTTCAGTGGGGGAGGCTAAGGTGAATGCCAGTAGGTATAACATTCTTTTGTGAGGAAATTACATGTTCTAAAATGTGTCTTCATGGTGATTGCACAACTCTGATATTCTAAAATAACATTGAATTATATACTTTAAATGAGTAGCATGTGTGGTAGAAGAAACAGGATCAGCTGTTCAAGGCCATCCTCAGCTACAGAGTGAGTCTGGGGTCAACCAGGGATCCATGACACACTGTCTGGAAAAACAAAAGAATTATATCTTAGTAAGGTCACAAAATCCTCTAGGATATTGTTTTCCCACCTCAAACCCATGGAAAAAGGGAGCTCTTTACCATTTAAATTACTTTTAGCATTAATTTTTATAATTAGGCATTCCTATAATATCATGGCCTGGTCTTTTGTGTGTATTGTGTCTGATCTTCACAGATTTGCAAAACAGGGTTTTTAGACCTGTTTTGCCTCTGTCAGGGAACTCTGTAAAGAAACTTAACTTAGAATCATGTTATGGACTTATGTGTGTATGCATCAAGCATTCAGATACAGCCTCTAACCACATTATATAACATCAAACTTACAGGAAAAGGGGAAATAATAAGTAAAAGTAATGGGCTCTCAACATCTATAAAGAAGGTCAGGGAATGGAAAAGACTGCAAATGGAAAATTGTTATCTAAGAGTTTAATATTATCCCTCTGTCCATTAATAGTATCTGACTCACTGCGCTGACCTGAAGCCCATAGAAAAAAGCTTGATGTAGACAGTAGCACCTGGATTTTGGTCTCTATTCCCCATTAAAGGAACCAGGCCTCGTAAGGTATTTTTAACTGGTAGAAATCAAGACAAGCATGGGAAATCAAGGTAACACTGCTTTAATGAGCAAGCTGCATGTTCAGAGCTGATTAGAACTGGCTGCCTGTGAAAGGCCATGAGTTCATAATGATTAAGGAGGATGAAATTGTTTTTTTTTTCCAATAGATTATTTTTTATTAGTTCAAATTAGAAACAAGACTGCTTCACATGTCAATCCCTTCCCCCTCCCTCTCCCCTCCCCCAACTCCCCACCAGTCCCCCACCTCATCCCCCCTCCATGGAGGTTCCCCAAAGTCTGTCCTATCATCCTGGGCAGGGCCTAGGCCCTCCCCAATGTGTCCAGGATGACAGAGCATCCCTTTATGTGGGATGGGCTCCCAAAGCCCCTTCTTACAGCAGAGGTAAATACTGATTCACAACCAGGGGCCGCATAGAGTGCCGAGGCAAGAGGATGAAATTGTAATGTATGCAAAAATAAATCGCTATTTACTATTGTGAAGCAACTGATCAGTGTCAAATTTCTAATATGTTTTAAAAGAAAGGTATGTAATTAGAATGAATTGAAGAATAAATAAAAACCAACTCAATTGGTTTAATTGATACATCTCCTCCCTTTCATTAGGTAATTCAAATGAGACTATAGGTAGGGCATAACAATAGATTTTGTATATTCTGCCTGAGATGTAAAGAATGTTTTAGAAAAACACAAAGACTAGGTCTAAGGAGTAGTCACTTACTACAGGGAGTAGGAAGTTTGGCTGAAGGCAGGGACTGTCCCTCTCTGACCGTATGCCTGCTTAACTCTTTCTTAATTTTACTTTAAAGGAAGATTCACATTATTTGGCCTGTGTTGGTATCTGCCATCTATGTGCCAGTACCAACACAAATGCTCACACTGGCCTCAGCCTCATTCTGCCAGCATCCTTATGGCCATGATCGCAAAGTAAAGGGACAGAAAGTAACATAGGAGGGTAGGTAACCAGGTATAGCCCTGGGTGGGAGTGGGGGTTAGTAAGGTATAAGACAGACCACAGCTCATCCTTTCTAGCCGGGGAACAGATCTCATTGTTATTACGGAAAACCACTGAAAGATAACCTCCAACCCTTTCAAGCTTGGATCATCTAGCATTAATAGTAATATATTTTTGGAGGTCATTAAGAAAGAGTCACTATGAGAACAACTAGGCCAGAGGTGAATTAGGCCAGAGGTGACAAAAATTTCTCAAGTGACCCAGTGAATATACTTCCTTCAGAACTGTTTTTAAGATCCAAATCAAAATCGTTCATTTCCTTTAGTAAAACGTGATAGAAACCTTGTGCATGGCATCAGCTGAAACCCTGTGTGTTGTTTCAACACGATGATTAATTTATCAAGAACAGCACATTAATGTAGACAGAATTTTCTGTCCCGCACAGTCTCACAGCCATTAGTCACAAATAAATACACTGAGGCTCATGCTTAGGCGTCTTACTGGCTAGTTCTCTCTTAATTATTAACCCATAACTATTAATCTATGTATTTCCACATGGCTTTATCATATTGGAGAATGCCCGGGCATCCTACCTTTCCAGTAGCTACATGGTATCTCTCTGGCAACTCACTCTCTGAGTTTCTCTTCCCAGAATTCTCCTAGTCTGGCTGCCCTGCCTATACTTCCTGTCTGGCTACATCCTGCCTGTCCATTAGCTAAAACAGTTTTATTCATCAACCAATAAGAGAAACATATTCACAGCATACAAAAGGACATCCCCCATCACATTAACTTTCTGCTTTCCCCAAATCAGTGTGTAAATTATATTATTAATACTCCCTTGCCAAAGACTGCCAGGAACCATAAGGGTTTATGGCTGAACCATTGAGTCAAAACCTCATTTCACTGATGGAGACAATACTTCATGAAGAACTGAATACACCAGTAAGGAGGCATTGGGAAAGTCTTAATGGCATTTGAGGTCATATATGTGATTTGAGGTGGGTTTCCAGAAAACTGTACATTGCTATCAGGAGAGATTCTGTAATTCGGTAATATTTTACTTAAAAATTTATGTGGACAGGTGTTTTGCCTGCATACATGTTTATGCACCACTAGTGTGCAGTGCATGAAGAGGCCAGAAGATGGTGTCAGATTTTCTGAGACTCAAGTTATAGATAGTTCTGAGCCACCATATGGGAGTTGGGAATCAGACTTGGGAAGTAGAAACTTGATCCCCTGAAAGAGCAGCCCGTGTTCTTAATCAGCTGTCTTTTCCAACCTCTGTAATTGTTATCTTAATTTCTCTTGGGAGAATTGAAGCCACGCTGGTTGTAAATAAGAAAAGACACTAGTCCCTCATAATATCTAGGAAAAGAATGCTGGCCAGGTGTGTAACCCATCTTGTTCTGTGACGTTTTCTTCCTTTCCCCTTTTCCACATAGTCTTTCATTCTGGTTAAACAATTTACTACGGTTATGTGTTTTGATCCCTTGCTTATAATTTTGGGATTAAAATTATTTTTCACTCTAGCAACCGATGTGTGTAGCAATTTTTTTACAACCACAGAGATATCCAAATGGACAAATTAAAAACAAAAGAAAATACATTAATGATAATGTAATTTTCTATCAATTTATCTCCAAGTTTTAAACTTTTTATCATACGTTTTCCATTATATTGGGGCATGTTGAAGTGACTTGTGTGCTCTGACCAGTAAGCTTTAAACCTTCCCATATTTTCTTCTTATCAATTAATAATACTTTCTCTTAGTTTGATAAACTTCCTTTAACATTCCATATGTAATTTCCTTTGCTTTTCTTAGTGTGGTGTGGTGTTTTGAATGAGAAATGCTTCTCTTTTGTTGGGTTGTTTGAAGACTTGGTCCCCAGATGCTGGTCCTTCTGGGGAGGTGTATGTGGTGCAGCCTTGCTGGAGGAAGTACTTCACTGGGAGTGGGCTTTGACAGTCTATAGCCTCCTCTACTTCCTGCTCACTCTGCTTCAGTCTTGCATATGAAAATGTGATCTTAGCCTCCTTCTGCCATGACTTCTACTTACTGCTGAGATTCCCTGGAGCTGAAAACCCACACAAACTCTTCCTTCTATAACTTACTTTGGTCATGATATTTGATCACTGCAACAGAAAAGCCACTAAAGCATGTAGGGATGTCTTTGTCTCCTTCATTTCAAGATGCTGGGTATGGCCTTCTTGGCACAGTCTTCACTACCATGAGATTCATTCTCTTTCCTGGCCTCTAAAGTTTCAGATAAGGAGTCTGCTATAAGGTAAATTGAGATATTCTTGTGTGTCATTTGTTTCTCCTCTCTTCAGCTGTGAGAATTTCCTTTGTCTCCTCCAAGGAGAGCTTAATTACACAATGCCTTAGGATCAGCTTCTTTAAGCTAAATTGGACTGGCAAGATTTGGCCTTCCCATGCTTAGATATTTTTTATCCTTCTCCAAGTTTGAAAAGTTTTGTGTATTACTTCTTTTAATAAGCTTTCTACCCTTTGGGCATTTTCAAGCTCTGCTTGAAGTCCAATCACTCACACTTGTCCTAATACTGTCTAAAATTTCTCATAAATTTTCTTCATTATATTTTCCCCTCATTTGTGTATTTTCAAATAGTCTGTCCCCGAGTCCACTAATTCTCCCATTTGTTTCTGCTATTGGTACTTTCTGTCACATTTTTGTTTTGTTGGGTATAATTTCAGCTCAAGGATCTGTTTGTTTAATTGCCTCCATTGCTTTACATTTCTCTGTTTGAGTATTCTTAAAAGCCACTTTAAATTCTCTGAAGGGGTCTCCCATACTGATTATTATCTGGTCAATTTCTGGAACCTAATTAGATAAGGTCTTGGTCTTCTGAAAGCTCCAGATGCTCATGGTGCACTGAACAACATCATCTGTGCACTGAAGGGTTGGCTCTTTGTACCATTCTTCCCCATCTGACTTCATAACTGTCTTCCCAGGAATTCCAAGCAGGCTAACTCCTTCAAAACCTATAGTGACTTCCATGGTCTTGGGACTGGATGCTGCCAGAATCTTACTAAGAGAGTGTTGTTATGTTGACACTGTTTCAGTTCTATAGAACACTCTAAGCTCAGGCATGTCCCAAATATACTATGACAAGGTTGTTCAAAAATAGCCAGGTGAGTAACAAAAATAGTAGCATGTCCCACAGCTATCTGTCTGAGTCCATGAGAAGACCAGACCTAGTTACCATTACTAGCCTCCAGTCAAGTTCTGGAGGATTTGCCTGGCTCTAGGTAGTCACTATGGATGAGCATCTCTGCCCATGGTTTCCTACATCATGCCTGTGGTTACCAATGCTGCCAATCTGTGTTCTACCCTGAGCCCATAGGCCACTAAGGCATTGTACTGGGGTTAGGACCCAAGCCCACATCTGTAAACTCTCTGATGCTGTGGTAGACTTGTAGCTCAAGAGTACTGCAACCAGGCATAAGTAGAGCTAACTGGAATGTACCAGAATGAGGGGTATTGGGCTAAGTTCAAGGGCAGAGTCTTTTGTCTACCTGTCCTACCTCCCCTCAGCTGGAGTATCTGCACCACAGTATGCTATCTGAGACTGGAGTAGTATTGGTGGAGACCTGGATGCTAGCCTGAGTCACTTCTGAGAGGAGTACACTGAATTCTAGTGCTGGGAACACAAGACACACTGAAATTCAAGTCTGTCATGTCAAAGCTCAGCTGTATGCTAACACCAATCTAGAACCTCTGGCTGTGAACTCTGCTTTGTGTATGGGCTTCTAGTTGTTGCTGGGAACTCAGTCTCCTTGTAATAGGCCTAGCATAGGGCTCTAACCCAAAATCTTTAGCTAGTATTTATATACCAAGCTCCCTAATATGTGGACTCTTGCTTCTTTCCCTGGAGCCTGAAGTTGGAGTAGTATTGGTAGGTGCAATCAGCCTCCTAGCTTGACTATTCCAGCAGCTCAGGGTTTGGGTATTAGCTCACTAGTAGGATGGTAGAGCTTTCCCAACACTGATTCATCATCATAAACCAAATATGAGGCTTGAACTTAATTTTCTCAGGTCTTCCCAGTGAGAAATGTCATTCTGCATACTGGGCTGCTTAGGGTTGGAGAAGGGATGATATGGGCAACTTTTTTCTTCTTGCCTTCTTCAATGGGATTTTCCTATTGTTACACTAAAATCAGTCACTCCCCTCTCCCATCTCCTGGATGCAGTCAGGTGGGTGAATAGCTGATCACCAGAAGATCTCACTCATCTGGTTTCACAAGCCCTTCTCTTCTTATGAGTTTGTTGTTTGGGGTATTAATGATAAAGGAAGGCAAAGCTAGCACACACTGATGTAGCTCTGTCCATGTGCGGCTGTAGTTGTAAAATGACTATGTCTCTGGATTAACTGCATGTTTGGTACAGTTTCCATTAAAGGATATATAATTAAAATGTGCCACTTTGAAGTTTACAAGTATAATAATAAAACTCAATAGTCAACATAATATAACTTTCAGAACGTTTTGTAAAGCAAAATAAGTTAAAACAAACAGTAGAGCAACTTACTGAGATAAAAGGAGGACACTTCTAAAGAGTCCAATGTAATATGACTCATTTCCTCCTGGAATGGGGCTAACTTAAGTCCTTAGTATAAGCAATGGGTAGCCAACCCTCCATGCCTTGTCTTCTCTCTGCGTCCTAGTTGGGATTAGAATTCTTTGTACTATAAGCTACAGAAATCCATGACAACCCTGCTTAAGCAATGAGGAATATATTGAATCAAGTTCCTCTGAGTTCCAGAGAGTGAGTCCTTGGGTACAGTTTGGGAATGAGGAGTTCTTTGACTTTTTCCTCTTCTGTGTATCAGTTTTACCTACAAGCTGCATTATGCCATAGTGACAAATGGCTGCCAGCAACCCCAGAGGCTGTAGAATAAAGAGGGAGAGCATTTGTTTTCATGATATATTTTTGAGCCCTTAACTTTGCCCTGATACATATTGTTTTTCCCCCACCCCGAAGCTAATCAGTGTCAGCAGATAAATGTTCTTTATACCAATAATGTTGGCAAATAGTTAAAGAATTAAAGCAGCCAGAGTTATTTCCAGGGGGTTGGGTCACGCAGAATCAATACAACCCAAAACAGGCTGTGTACAATGAGGGTCCATCAGAGCTCCAGCAAGGAGGTAATCACAATGTCTCCATTACTGTGTACTCCAGGTCATCTAAGCTCTCCCACATCTCTCTTTAAATAGCCTGAAAGAAAAAGAAAAAGACATAGAAATGGAAAGGGAAAATAGCATAAATTATGTCTTAGAAACTTATAGAAAAATGAATAGGATTTGATTGATCTGAAAACAGATAGAAAATGAATAGAATAGGACTTTGTAAAAAAAAAAAAAAAAAGGTGATAGGATTCCATACAAAGTAACCTCAATAACAAAAAGGTAGTTGGACTATTCACAATCTAGACTTGGGACAACCTGAGGTGACAGAGAGAGAAGTGGGGAGACTGATGGAATTAAAGACATGAACCACCACACAAGGACTCAAGCTTGTCTTGAAAAGGAAATTCTGGCTGGTTGATATGGTGCAGCACATAAGGGCACTGGCTGCACAAGCCTTGTGACCTGGGTTCAACACCAGAGCTCACAAAAAGGCAGAAGAAGAGAACTGACTCCATATGAACTCTACCACATGTGCCCCACGGCACATGTAACCACACACACACACACATACACACCAAGCACATACATTCAGGCACACACATACACACACACACATATATATAAAATAAATCATGTTTTCTTAAAATTTAAATAATATTATTAATTGCAAATAAAAAATCACAAACCAAAATAATAAGATCTAACAACTCAGTGAACTCCTATACAGTTACAGTTAGCCATGCATAGCTTCACATTGGATTTTATGCTTTCAACAAGAACAAAAAAGGCTATGGGAAGACAAGGACAGACTGATTGCAGGTAATGAACACAAGTTATGGAAGAGGATATAATGCTGTTTTCTCTAGTTTTAACTCTGTCATTGATTTTTCGTTTTTGGTGGTGAATAAGTGCATCAAAATATATTCAACAGTGAAAGTATAAATCATGTCTTTAAAAAATTTCACTGTGTGGTGTTGAAAACAAAAATAGCATTTTAAAAATTCTATTTGAAGAATATAAACTTGGTAAGTACTACTCAAAAGGAAGCTTATAGGGCTGTGTTGTTAACATAAACAAACATTAGAGCACAAATATTACAGCATATAAGTATGGTAAGACAGATAATTTTTTGGAGGTGGGTTTGAGGCAGGATTTCTCTGTGGCTTTGGAGGCTGTCCTGGAACTAGCTCTTGTAGACCAGGTTAGCCTCGAACTCACAGAGATCTGCCTGCCTCTGCCTCGAGTGCTGGAATTAAAGGTGTGCACCACCACCACCCAGCGACAGATAATTTTTTAGGATAATGTTGTTTTTAAATTATATGCAAATGTCATATTCATAATAAAACCTAGAAACAAAAATTGCTACTGAAAATTAATGAATTAAAAAATCACGTGAGGTCCTTAATGTTCTGTCTTCATAAATAATGGCTCAGCAGGCAAAGTAATTAACAAAATCATAGATTTGATCAACATAATTATTAATCTTGTCCTAACAGATGTATGTCAAACACTAGATTAAAAAGCTAAGGAATGCATATTTTCAACCACATTTATAATAATCATTAAACCTGAAGATACACTAGCTTACAGGTCTCACCAAATGAATAAAGAAATCAAAGTTTAAATTAGAGTTAAAATTAAATTTTACAAACAATTCTAAACCACTAAATGAATTAATCATTACTTAAAAGGGAAGAGTTAGCCAGACATTGGTGGCACACACCTTTAATCACAGCACTCAGGAGGCAGAGGCAGGCGGATCTCTGAGTTTGAGGCCAGCCTGGTCTCCAGAGTGAGTGCCAGGATAGGCTCCAAAGCTACACAGAGAAACCCTATCTCAAAAAACAAAAGAAAAAAAAAGAAGGAAGAGTTAACAAAATTAGATGAATCAAAAAAATGGCTGGGCTTATATCTAAACTCTAAACACTTGACTGAATTGGTGGTTTGGGATCTTCCTTTTCCAACCAAAGGAGTCTATCGGGTCCCAGTTACTTGAATGAGCTCCTGAGATACACAGTCATCAGGTAATGCAAGAGTAACACACTTTTCTAAAATGTGGAAGAGAGTTGTGCTTTATCATACCCATTATTAGATCTATGGAGTTGATGTAAACAACATGTAGAAGAAAATCTGAGGCCTAGTTACTCATGAGAATAGCCTCAAGAGTATCACAGAACTTAGGGAGCTGACATGATACAGCAATGTTTCAAAGCCTCTGTCAAGGGCCTAGACCAAGGCCTATCTTACCAAAAAAAAAGCTACCCAGAGACCATTTCAGGACATCTTGTGTTTACAGAGATAGTGAGGAAGAGTAAACAGAGGTACCAAATCCCCTGGCTCCACACTCACACACACAAAGACAATCAAAAACTAAGGAGTTACAGCATTAGTCACGGGGTGCTCAAGTCTACACTGCAACTTAGATGATTTTAGATTCCACATCTCCCTCTTAGAGCAGCCAGACAGGAAGCCTCACATATCAAGAGAAACCATAAAAAACATAAGCTATTGACCCATGACTTCTCGTAGGGAAGATGGAATGTATATAGAGACAGTCATGCACAGTGCCCATCCCAGCCTCTCAACCCCACCCTTAGGAAGGACCACAAGTTGTTTTTCTAAGACTCCAAGAAGTAGAGTCCAGACCTTTGCCCTTTGTGGGGAATGTCAGGATGGAGCCTTTCCCTTACATATGCAATGTAGGAAGGGAGATAAGTTTTGATCATAATCCTTTAAATGAACAGCTAATAGCAAAAAGAGCAGTTAAATTAGCATGTACTGTTGACTAAGTGTCACAGAAGATACCTTTGTGAACTGTTCCATTGGCCTGTGTCTTAAAACATTCAACTCTTACGAGAGTTGTCCATAAAGGAGAGTGCCAGATCAGCTGGCTTCAAGAGGTGAAAAGAAAGATCTTGCAAGATCCAAAGTAAATTGTCATTTATCCATGGGTTACACAAACAAACAGGCCGAACCTCTTGGAAAGTACTTAGATAATCAGAATTAAAATGCAGAGTATAGGCTTACCTAAAGTGCTTGGAACTTGAGGTGTTGTGGATTTTTAATGTTTTTGAATTTGGAAGTATTTACTCATAGTGAAATGAATATGTCATGGATTACAAGTCCAATTACAAAGTTGTTTTGCAGATACCTTATATGTATAGCCTGGTGGTAATTCTATACAATAGCTCTAGTAATTTTGTGCATGGAATGTTTTCTATATTGCAGCTGTGGGGGTTGGGAGGCAATCCTTTCTCAAGGATGCTGAGTGAGATGTGGGTAAGTCATTGCTTTCTGATTGACACCAATCAGAAGAGGTCAGACACCATATTGGTACTTCAAAAGTTATGGATTTTGGAGCATCTTGACTTTATATTTTTAGAATAATGGTGCTCAAACTGATTAAAGAAAGAAATGATCTTTCCAGCCTCACTATTTTTCCTTCTTAGTGTCAACAGTAATGGGACAGAGGCACAGTGTCACATTCTTACCCACAACAGACTGAGGAGTCCCCTTAGAATTCTAGCAGCCGAACTTAAGCAAACCCAGGATTCATGGGTTTTATGCAGAAAACAAATTTTGTGAGGCTAAAGAGCTGGCTCCATGGTTATGTGCACTTGCTGCCCTTACAGAGGACCACAGTTTGTTTTCCAGTACACATGTTGGGCAGTTCACAATCACCTATAACTCTAGCTCCAAGGGATACAATGCCCTCTTCTGGCCTCTCTTTAGGCATCTGCCCTCATATGCACCTTCTGCCACATAAGAACATAACTGAAGTAGAAAGTGAATCTTGAAAATTAATAATTTCAGCCTAGTCAGTATAAAGCAGAGTTGGAAGGTTTTTTTCCTAAAGATACTTTAATATAGATTGTGTTGGGAGGCCCTGCTGGTCAGAGGTTGCAGCTTTATCCAAGCTCAGCAACATCTAGGTTTCCCTTCCCAGCAAGACTTCTTGCTCTCTACCTGCTCTTATTTGGAGGATGTCTCAAGGATGACCCTTGACATAGTTCCCTGCAAACGCTCTTCCCCTGCTGACCACACCATAATTAAGTAACAGTGCTCTAGCTATTTTCATAGGGCTGTACTGCCACTAAACCAGCTTTATTTTAGGAGTGTGCTATTTAATGCAAATTAGGTGGTTCCCCAACTATCATATCCAATCCTATGTATTCCTTATACTCTGGAATAAAGTTGAATTGTCTCACTGAAGTCATCTCCCAGAAGCCTATCTCCATTGTATCTATAGCTGTCCGAACCCTGTTCCCCACTTCTGCTCCCTCCACCCTCATGGACCAGCAGTCAGTGATCCCCAAGGAAGACAGGGAACCACAAGACCATAAGTGTGAGGTTAGGAAAGAATCAATCAAAGATAAACCAAGACATAAATAACCAATTGCAAATATGGGTTCCTTAAGTCTTAAGTGTCTTATCATTAGCTAAGTGAAATGGTTAATATTGATTTGCAACTTGATGCGATCTAGAGTCATTGAAGAGACAAGCCTTTATGTACATCTGTGTAGAATTATTTAGATTAGGTTAATTGATGTGGAAAGACCTAGCTTGACTTTGGATGATACAGTTTCACAGGCTTGAATCCTACTGAATAAAAAAGAGAAAGTGAGCTGAGCACAAACAGTCATCTCTTTGTGTTTACCATCTGTGGACACAATATGACTAGCTGCTTCCTCTAGTTCCTGCTGCCACAACTTCTGCTTAGGCTGTGAGTCCAAATAAACCCTTACTTCTTGCTCAGTTGATGTTGTAAAAAAAATTTCTCATAGGAATGAGATTAGTAACTGCTACCTCATATATTTGGGTTGCTTTCAAGTGGTTTTTTAAAAGTTTGCTAAGAAATATGTTTGTTTTATTTTTCTGTTCTCTCTCTCTCTCTCTCTCTCTCTCTCTCTCTCTCTCTCTCTCTCTCTCTCTCTCTCTCAATGAAATTCAAGGGTGGCTCTGCAAATGCCTTGGATATGATAGGATAAAATCATGAGCCATGGGAGTTTCATAGAATTTAATACTTGTTCTTTCTCATAAATATTGTTTCAGATAAGAATCCTAGGATATTTTAGGTTTAGCCAGGAAGGAGACTAGTCCTCAAGTGGTTGTTAGATTACTGGGATTCTTGCTTCTCTACTGGCAAGAGGCTTCCACCAGATTCCAGGACAGGGAACTCCTTTTCTTTACCAGGTTTCATAATTTCCCCCATCTTTTTTATCCTGCCTCATTAACAGTCATAGACAAGTTCTCATATTGAGTATGAAATATAAATGATCCTTTATTAATAGAGAAAATGACTTACAAATGTTTCATGGTCTCACATTGTCCTGAGCTGTGGTTATTCTAAGGCTTCCCCCATAGTTCCCCTTTCCAGGATATATTCAAACCAGAAGGAGGCAGACTACTCCTGCCCTAGCTCAACCTATCTTGATAGTCCCTGAAGAGCATCACCTAGGTAACAGGATCTTAAAAGAAGGGAGGCATTGAACTCCAGTCTGATGAAAAGACAATCTGTCCTGTCTGTTATATTATCTATGTTATCAAATTATTATTGGGAGAAATGTGACCTTCTGATGCTTTGGGCTGGGGATGGTTAGAGTAGGACAGAGACCCCTTTGAGCAACAATACAGCCACGTTTTACATGACTTGGTGTGCTGCCAGTGTTTGTGGGAGTCAGATTTAATTTTAGTGACACTATGAAATGTAGTGTGCTGTGCATAAAATATTAATGTAGCGCATAATTGGGTAGTGCAAAGTAACGGAGTCTGTGCACACTGACAAACACTGCTGGGAAAATGCTCCGTCATTTGTAGACTCCCTCCCCCACATGCAAATTAACACATCTAGTCTAACTCCATCTTTCTCCCAGCTTCTTTTGTTTCCCTTGCACATTAGAAGGGCACAAGCAGTGTAGATCAGATAATATGGGAGTGGACCTCACTACAGAGAAGCCCAGAGCTCCCACTGAGATAAAGCAAGAAAGCTTTCTGCATGACTTTTTCATCGCAGCCAGGCAAAAGAAGCTTTCCCTGGCACCTGATGTGTGTGGAGTACATACAGGACTTCCAAATTTTTCTGATAAATAATTACTTTATGTGCACAGAAGAGATTGCCCACAAATATCGTGGTAGCAAGAAATTTTCCATAACTAGTTACATTTTGCAGCCTACTTCCCTCTGATCTGAGGGAGCCTAGAAGGGGACTTCTTTCCACAAAATGTGAATCCTCACAAAGCAACACACTGTGAGAGGAGGAGGTGATTTCCAGGATTCTCCATTAAGGATGATGCTCTTCTTGTAAGGATAAAGTGTTCCCATTTACTTCTGGTTGTTTAAAGCTTATTTATCTTTATTTCTGTGTCTAATATTTTTGCTCTCTTCCTTACTTGGAGCTATGTGTTAATATCCCCATGCTAGAAAGACTTGGGGACATATGGACCTCCCCAACTGCCTGATACACTCCTTGGTTAAGAATCTTGGTACCTGTCATCATTGTGTATGAAAAAGAAGAGTGCAGGGAGACCAAATCCTTAGAAGCAGATGCCATGAGGCCCATTATCCCTTTGTAACCTGTATGGTTCCATCATGAGTCTGAAAGCTGTATAAGTCATCAGACAAAGCATCAGACAAAGCATGGGTTCTAGACTCACAATAGCATTAACGACACAACCAGTTCGTGTACTTAAGGACTGCCAAAAGAAAATAGTGTGGGCACTGAAGAAATACAAAAAAACTATATTTTCTTGAGTTTTCCCAGGAGATGTTTTTATCTTCTATTCTTAGGGCTCCTAAACATCTGAAACTCATTCCTTGTCAGCAGAGACCCCATTCCAAAGTTGCTGAGAAGATAATAAGCCCCATCCCCACCATCTCCTCTGGTTCCTCATAATCTCACTAACATTGACACCCACACTATATCCTGCTTCCCCACCCCAAAGGAAAAAGCTTTGACTTCTCATCTGCTTTTGGGTAAATGCCTCACCTCATGTCTAGCATCCATTTCCATCCACATCTGAGCCCTTTCTCCACAGAGCCTTTTCTCAATACCCTCTTTTATTAGTTTTTAGTATTTTCTCCTTCAAGTATTAATATACTACTATTAAAATACAAGCATCATCCAGTTTCTTGCTTCTTTATTAAAACATGTCCATATAAAACATAATGTAAGTATTATAGTAGACTTTTGCTTCCTGAATTTCACTTTTTTCCCCAACCCAAGCTGTAGCCAATTTTAGCCCAATTACATAGTTCAACCTATGCCTGAATATTTTTTAAATAAAATTTTGTTAGACTATACCCTTGTCTAACCATCTAAGTATTATGTACACCTGTTTCTTTCATCACAACGATAGTAGAAAAACAGAGTTGTTAAGAAATCAACCACATGGCTCACAGGCTGAAATGTTTCCTACATCATCTATTACAGAAAAACTTGGCCATACTCTGCTGCCATGAATTCTCTGTCCTTTCTAAACTGGATGTCATCACTCTTTTGCCCCAAATGTCTTTCCAGTACTTACAGAGCAAAGTAACACAGCTTCACAGAGTTAACAAATGCAACATAGAAGAATGCCAAACAGCTTTGCATCATTAAACAAATGTTCCACAGCATAATCAAATGTAATACATCTTAAAACAATATTGTACAACAACCATACTCATCTCTAGGACCTAAGACCTCCACAAGGCAAGTTCCTCCCTTCAAGCCTGCCCCAGTCTTTGTTGCATTCACTCTGACCAAGTCTTAATTTAAAAATTTTTGATACATTTGTTTAGTTCCATCCATTTGCCTACAAATTTCATGATGCCATTCTTTTTTACAGCTGAGTAATGCTCCATTGTGTAAGTGTACCACATTTTCTTTATCCATTTCTTCAGTTGAGGGACATATAGGTTGTTTCCAGCTTCTGGATATTATTAATACTACTACTATGAACATAATTGAGCAAGTTGTGAGGTATGATTAAACATCCTTTGGGCTTATGCTCAAGAGTGGTATCACTGGGTCTTGAGGTAAATTTATTCCCAATTTTCTAAGAAGTTGACCTACTGATTTCCAAAGTGGCTGTACATGTTTGCACTCCCACCAGCAGTGGAGGAGTGTTCCCCTTACTCCACATCCTCTCCAAAGTAAGCTGTTTTAAGTGTTTTTGATCTTAGCCATTCTAACAGAAATCTAAGATGATATCTCAGAGTTGTTTTGATTCGCATTTCCCTGATGCCTAAGGATGTTGAGCAATTCCTTAAATATCTTTCAGACATTTGAGATTCTTCTGTTGAGAATTCTCTGTTTAGATATTTACCCCAGTTTTAATTGGATTATTTGGTATTTTGATGTCTATTTTATTATCCTGAATGAGGTAACCCAGACTCAGAAAGACAAACACAGTATGTACTCACTCATAAGTGGATACTAGGTATAAAGCAAAGGATAATTAGACTACAATCCAGAGCTCCAGAGAAACTAGGTAACAAGAAAGACCCTAAGAGGAATGCATGGATCATCCTTGGAAGGGGAAATAGATGAGATGCCCTGGGTAAACTGGGGGCAGGGGATAATAGAGAGAGGATGGGGAGTGAGAACATATGGGAATGGAATGGTAAAGTTGTGGGAGGAATAGAGTGGAGGAGCAATGAAAGAGATATCTTGATAAAGGGAGCCATTATGGGTTAGGGAGAAACCTGGTGCTAGCTAAGACTCCTAGCAATAGTGGAGACAGTGCCTGAACTCACCCCTCCCCTGTAATAAGATTGGTGAATACCCTAACTGTCATTATAGAGCCTTCATCCATGAATAGATCTACAGCCAAGAACCAGACTGAGCTCTGGGAGTCAAGTTAAAGAGAGGGGGAAAGGGATTATATGAGCAAAAGGGAGTCAAGACCATGATGGGGAAATTCTATAGAAGCTCATGAGAATTCATGAACTCTAGTCCAACAGTTGTGGAGCCTGCATGGGACAGAGCTGGGCCCTCTGCAAGTGGGCAGCAGTTGTGTGGCTTGGTCTGTTTGTGGGGGTGGCTGGCAGTGGGACCAGAATCTATCCCTGGTGCATGAGCTGGCATTTTGGAGCCCATCCCCATGCTTGGCTTTGAAGCAGAGGGGAGGGATTTGGTCTTGCCTCAACTTAATGTGCCAGACTTTAACTCCCCATGGGAGACCTTACCCTTTAAGGAGAAGTGGCTGGGAGGTGGGTTGGGGGAAGGTGGGAAGGAGCAGAAGGAGGGGTAGAAGGGGAATACAAATATAAAATTAATAAATAAAAATTTTCAGGGAATATATTTTTATTATCCCTGAAACTGTAAGACTAATAGGTTTTGAATATAGTCTTTCATTTCTCCCATTATCTTCCAGATCCTCCTCACTACCCCCTACCCATTGAACTTTGTGTTCTTTCTCTTAAAAATGAAAGAAAGAAAAAAAAGCAAACCCAAAAATAAAATGGAGTCTACTCCACTGTGTGTTGATACTGAGCATGAGGTTTGCCTTGGTTGATATGCTAAAAGTCACTCCATTGAAGAAAACTAATTTTCCCTCTTCTGGAAGCTATTGATTGCAAATAACTTCCTAGCTATGAGTAGGATGTTTTTTTCTCCATGCTGTGTGAGTTCATACATGCATCAGCCTTGTTGTATCTGAAAAATGTTGTTTCCTTGGAGTTATCTCCAACCACTGGCTCTTAATATATATATATATATATATATATATATATATATATATATATATATATGAGACTTCAGAGAAGGGTATGATAAAGACAAGTCTTTTGGAACTGGATGTTCAAGGTCTCTCACTCTGTCCATGCTTCAGTTGTGGGTCTATGTGTTAATTCCCATCTACTACAAGAAGATGCTTTTCTGATGAAAGCTGAGTGATTCATTGATCTATGGCTATAGAAATGTATCATTAGGAACCATTTTATTGCTGTGTTCATTTAGCAGAATAACGGTAGTAAGATTTTCCCTAGGACCATGACCTACTCAATCTCAGGTTCTTGATCTCATTAACAGTATCAAGTAATTACCAACTCATATAGTAGGCCTTTAAAATATTTTTTAAAATAGTAGGTTATGCCTATAGCATTTGTACCACTATTGAGTCAGAATATTTTGTTGCTATTGTAGCTCCAAGGGTTCATAGGTGGGTAAAATTGATGATTACTCTTGTCCAAAAGCTCAGAAAGATGTAACTCATCCCTTGTACTAGAGATTTTACTTTGTAGCACATGTCTAGTTGGGCTTTATATGGTGACTCTATTTAAAGTATTTTCACATATATACACACAGAGAAAGATCTATACAATAGTAGATTTCCATATGGCTTTTCAAAAAGGTCTTTAGTGTTAGTTGTCCCCATATTCTCTACTTTAACCCATCCTCCCATCCCCCTCCCCATTTAATCCTTCTAGTCTATTTTCTCATTTATTCCTTTATATCACCATATCTTATTTCTCCTTTAAAAGAGTCCATCTTCCCCCACTAGTCTCTTACTAGTTATCTAACCTCTGTGATTATTCTGAATGAAGCATACATATCTGAACATTTAAGGTCAATGTTTACATATAAGAGAAAACATTCAACATTTGTCTTTCTAGATCTGGGTTACCTCACTCAGGATGATTGTTTCTAAATCCATCTATTTACCTGAAACTTTCATTTTCCTAATAACTGAATATTATTCTATCATGCTAATATACCACATTTTTACTATCTGTTCTTCAGTTGATGGGCATCTAGGCTTTTCCAATTTCTGACTATAAATATAACAGCCATATACATGGATGAGTAAGTATTTCTGTAGCAGTGTGTAAAGTTCTTTGGGTACATGTCTAAGAATGGAATAGTTGGATCTTATGGTAAATCATATTTCAGATTATTTTAGGAGATTCCATACTTATTACCATATTGGCAACATCTTCGAAAATGGGTCTGGTCAAATGCATAGCATCGGGTAAAAGAATGTAAATGAATTCATACTTATCACCCTCCACAAAACTAAATTCCAAATGGATCAATGACCTTAACATAAGAACAGATATACTAAATCTGATAACAGAGAATAAAGGGACTATGCTTCAACTCTTTGGAACAAGAAAGGACTGAACAGGACCCCAGCAGCATAGACATTAAGACCAACAGTTAATAAATGGAGCCCCTTTAAGCTAAAAATCTCTACACAGCAAAGGAGACCACCATTCTTTTCTAATCTTTTAGAAAAGATGAAATTTTTTTAACCATATATCTGAGGGTCAGTATCTAGAATATATAAAGAAGTCAAACACCTGAATAACAAGAAAACAAATAACTCAAACTAAAATGAAATATAGAACCAAAGAGAGTTCTTCAACAAAAACACAAATAGCTAAATGTTCAACATCATTAAAATTACTGTGATATTTCATCTCAAAGTAAATGTAGGATCCAGGGAAAGAAAACACATAGCTGGTATGAGTGCAATCTGGCCAACTTTTATTTCCTCTTTAAGACTCTGATCAAGAGACACTTCCCCTGAGGAAAGATCCCCATTTAACAGAGGCTCTCCCTAGCTTCATTCCTCCCTAAGTTCCCTCTCAAATCTCACCCTGCAATAATTGCCTCAGCTTCCTTTATCTTTTTCTGTTAACTACAAAATTCTTGTAGGGGGAATTGTAACTATAGCTACTGTTACAGTTTCTGGAGTGTTTGCTGTGCTTAGGAAATATTTGCTGACTAAATAAATGAATGATATTTGCCAATTGTTTGGGTTATTTTGTGTGTATAAATTTATTTATTTTGTATCTTGACCTCAGTTTCCCATCTCTCCTCCCACCTCCTTTATGCCTTCCCTCCCAACCCACCCCTCCTCTTTTCTGTTCAGAAAGGGGCAGGCCTCCTCTGTATATCAACAAAACATGGCATATCAAGTTGCAGTAAGTGAGCACCTCCCCTTGAATTAAGGCTGGGCAAGGCAACCCAGTATAAGGACTAAGTTCCCAAAATCCAGCCAAAGAGTTAGAGACAGCCCCTGTTCCCACTGTTAGGAGTTGCACAAGAAGGCCAAGCTATACAACTGTCACATATATGTAAAGGGCCTAGATAAGTTTCCATGTAGGCTCCCTGGTTGTCGGTTCACTCTCTGTGAGCACCTATGAGCCCAGGTTAGTTGATTCTTTGGATTTTCTTGTAATGTCCTTGACCCCTCCAGCTCCTACAATCCTTCTTCCCTCTGTTCAGCAGGATTCCCCAAACTCAGCCTAATGTTTGGCTATGAGTCTCTGTATCTGTTCCCATTGGTAACTGTATAAAGCTTCTCTGATGACCTTTGGGGTAGGCATGAATCTATGTGTATAGCAGAATATCATTAGACACCATTACATTTACATTTTTTCTCCAGTTGTGTTTGGTTCAATCCTAGATCTCTGGGCCATCCAGCCTCTAGGTCCTGGCCGTCCAGGAAGTGTCAGGGGTGGGCTTACTCCATGGCCTAGGTCTCAGGTTAGACAAGTCATTGATTGATTGACCACTCCCACAATCTCTGCCCCATCCTTATCCCAGCACATTCCATAGGCAGGACGGACTTTGACTGTATGTCAAAGGTTGTTGTTTGGGTTGGTATCTCAACCTCCCCTGGAAGTCTTGACTCAGTCACAGGAGATGGCCAGTTCAGGCTATGTACCTGCTACTGCTAGGACTCTGACCTGTGGTCATCCTTGTAGATTCCTGAGAGTTTCCCTTGTTGCAGGTTTCCACCTGGAATTGCTTTAAGTTTCTCTCCAATAAATTCGATGTTGACTGTTGACTTGCTGTATGTTGTTTTTATTATGTTTAAGTATATTCCTTGTATCCCTGATCTCTCTGAGACTTTTATCATAAAGGGATGTGGATTTTGTCAAAGGACTTTTCAGTATCTAATGAGATGATCATGTGGTCTTTTTCTTTTGATTTGTTTACATGGTGGATTACATTGACAGATTTTCACATGCTGAGCCATCACTGCATCTTAGGGATGAAGCCTACATGATCATGGTGGATGATCTTTGATGTGTTCTTGAATTCAGTTTGTAAGTATTTTATTGAGTACTTTTGCATAGATGCTAATGAGGGAAATTGGTCTGTAATTCTCTGGTCTGGTTTGGGTATCAGGGTGACTGTTCAGGTTATTTTTAATTAGCTTCCTTGTTTATGTTTGCATTCAGTTTGCATATTTTGTGTGTGTGTATAGATAGATAGATAGATAGATAGATAGATAGATAGATAGATAGATATGTGAGTGTGTGTGTCTGTCTGTCCTGTGGATTTTACCTTCACTCTAAAGATTATTTTCTTTGATGAGCAAAAGATTAACATTGCTTTAATTATTTCTGTCTATTACCTGCACTATTTCCTGGGTATTTGGGAGTTTATCTTCATAGGATTTACCTATTCAATGTCCTGGAATATTTCCTCTCTGTTTCTGCCTCATGGTTTCAGTTAAGTCTCATTTTTAAGTTTCTAATTCACCTTGAAGTTACTTTTTCTAAATGATGATAGAATCTATTTTGATCTTCCACAATAGGCTATCCTGTTTTTTTCAGCACCATTTGTTGAGAGCTCCATTCTTTTTCTTTCTTTTTTTTTTTCCAATTCGTAGCACCATGGTTTAAAACCAATGGGCTATGGGTGCAAGGTTTTAATCCTAAACTCTGTTCTGTTTGGCTACGTCTCCTTTATACCAGTACAAGGGAGTTTTGGGTTATCACAGTTTTGTGTTCATTGTCCTCCTATCTCTCCCCTCTCTCTCTAATCTCTTCATAGGCTTGACTCTTCTTGGTTTTGTAGTGTCATGTATATTTTACAATTGGTTTTTCTCCTAGTATTAAAAAACATCATTGGTAACTAGATAGAGTTTGCATTGAACTTGTAAATTAGCTTGGGTAGTCTGAACATTTTAAAAAATGGTTTCTTCCCAAGAACATGGGTTTTTTTATGTATGCGTGTGTCCTCTTCAATTTATTCCATTAGTATTTTATAGTTTTCATTATAGAGATCTTTCATGTCTTTGGTTAAACTTAACCCTAAATTTCTAATTGCCTTTTTAAATACTGTACATGTGAGTGGTTTTTTAATTTCTATTTCAAATAATTCACTATTAACATATAGCAATGCTACTGTTTTCATACGTTGATTTTCAATCTGTAACTTATCTGAATTTACTTATTAGTTTAATTTTAATAGCTTTTCGCCAGTGTTTGGGAGTCTATAAATAATATGTCATCTATAAGAAGTGACAATTAGTCTTCTTTTACAGTAGCAGTTACTTCAAAAGGAAGCAGGTTCTTTGTATTATATTTTAATAAATTCTAAAGTTTTCTTATTGATTTCTAATTTTATTGCACTGTCAAGAAAAAAAATGTTTGATATGATTACTTTAAATTTTACTTTTATTTTCTGTATATGGCTGTTTTGGCTGTAAGTATGTCTGTGTACCATTTGCATGCCCAGTGTCTGCAGAGGCCAGAATAGAGTGTCAGAGCCTCTGGACCTGGAGTTACAATTCAAACAGAGGTTATGAGCCAACATGTGGATGCTGGAAACAAAATACAGGTTCTTAGGAAAAGCAACTAGTGCTCTTAACTGCTAAGCCATATCTCCAACCCCTGATTTCATGGGATTTTTAAAAATTATTTATTTATTTATTTATTTATTTGTTTATTTATTTATTTTTTGACATTTTTTGAGGATTTTGTAGCTTGTCCTGTTACCTGTTCTGAAAAGTTTTCTATATACTACAAAGGAAAGTATATATTCAGTAATTGTTTTTGTTGGGATAGCACTGATTTTGTAGATTACTTTTGGTAAGGTTACCACTTTTACAGTATTAACTCTTTTAATCTATGAGCATGGAAGGTCTTTATATTATCTAATGTTTTCTCTCTTCAGTATCTTTAAAGTTTTCATTGTAAAGTTCCTTCATTTGGTTTAGTCTCCTATATTTTGGTCTTTTTCTTTTATTTTAATGTATTTCTGTTAGCTTACTAAAAAATTGGTTTATTAGGACATTTTTATACAAACTGATCTACACTCTTGTCATATTCATCCCCACTAGTACCTCCCTCGCTTCTTCTTTCCCCTTGCTAGCCCATTTCCTCCCTCCAAATAGTCTCTCTGCTTTTATTGTCACATATAATTGCATGAAAATTTAAACCTCGATTTCTCATATGAGAAAAAAACCTGGTACCTTGTCTTTCTCTTCCTTACTCTCTCTTATCTCCCCTCTCATTTCCCTGATTTCATTATTTGTGTGTGTGTGTGTCATTAGTATATAGGAAGGCTCCTGATTTTTGTATGTTTTATATCCTGACAATTTGCTGAAAGTTTTCATCCACTGTTTTTCGGTGCCATCTTTAATGCACCAAATGCATCTGTTATGCATAGAGCCATATTGTCCAAAAAGATGGATACTTTGTCTTCTTTTCCTTATCTTGTCGTACTGACACAGGCAATACTTAAACAGGGGTAGATCCCATCGGAGAAAACTTGGGATGTAGGGGAAAGCTTAACTAAAACCAAAGATATATGAAGAAGTCATTTGGAAACAGACAATTTTAGAAGTTAATTTTAAAGTAGCTTTTAAAACAAGGGTTTGAACATGTATGAGTGGATAATTCTAATTCCATAAGGTATGAGTCAATAAAAAGAAAAAAATCCCAGTGCCAAGTCTGGGGCACATCCCTAAGACCTGTTTCCAGGAAAGCCCCAGAGCCTACCAAAACCATATAGGCCATTGATCCCCTACCAAAACTAGATGGCAAACCTCTGTAGTTAAACAAACCATACAACTTGGATGCAGAATACAAAAACAATGCTGTATCCAAACTGAATGCTTCCTCCTTAACGGCCATCTTTCATAGTTCCAGAAGCATACAAATTCATGGAAAAAGTCAACCAACTCTGCCCCCTCCCCTGTCACTTTCAACTTTGCATGCTACAATAACAACTTGCCAGGAAAAATGTGCTTACCGGTACAACAGTGGTATCACTGTTATGAGGTGATCAGTTTTTGTTAGTTATTGTTATTATTTTAATAATATTATTACTACATTTGAAGCTTAAAGGCAGGGTAGAAAGAATATAGGAGCTAAATAATGGTGAAGAAGTCTGTAAACACTGTCTTATCAGCATAACATGGTCATGGAACTCATGAATTCACAGTGTCTGCAGTTACACACAGAGATCCGTACAAAGATGGGCCAGTAGACATTCAGTCATAGGGAAGTGGCCCCTGAGCTCTGTCTCACCTAGGAGAACTAAGGAGAGTTCAGGGCAACTGGTGGAAAGGAAAAAATTGTCTTCAGTAACACAGCCACTGATGAATTACTCATGCTCCAGTGGATATCTGCACAGTCATAACATATGAATATTCCTAGTTAAACTCAATGGGTCACTGAACAAAAAACAAACAAAATGACATTAAAGTGGAATAGAGCCTTGGTGGGAGGCTGGGGTTGGAGGTGGTGGGAGGGTACTAGGAGAGACTAGAAGAATAAGTGTGAAGAGATATATTATATACATGTATGCAATTGCCAAATGATAAATTAACTTTAAAACCCTGCTAATTATAAGCTAATTATGATATCATCTTGACCACTAAAATGATTACAAAACCAAACAAAAGAACGAAGAAAATACATCAATGGTAAACTATAGTTTACTTTCCTACATTTTTCATTTTGGGGTATCCTGCTATACATCTTTCCATGTTACCTATTTCTTAACACATCACTTAAGTTTATCATTTGCAATTAATTCATTTTTATTCATCCTATGGATATGAATGGTTTCATCAGAGTGCTTACCATATTGAAATGAGGTTTTGGTAAATGTTTTTGTAAAACTGTTCCTACCAGTGTTTTATAGCCTCCTGTGCTTTCTTATTATTAATATCTCTTATTACCAGTCAAAGAATTTACTTTAGAATTTCATTTAAAATTTTTATTATCACACACACACACACACACACACACACACACACACACCACACAGTCTGTCTTGCCTCCATTTGGGAACTGATTAGGCACAGATGCTGCATTCCAATTATTTATGTATGGCCAAGTATAGATGGAGTTTCTGTCCAGCCTGGTCCTGCTGCCCTTCAGCCCCAAATAAATTCACAGAGGCTTATATTAATTATAAACTCTTTGGTTGATGCTCAGGATTCTTATTGGCTAGTTCTCTCTTAATGGTTAACCCATTTTTATTAATCTAAGTATTTTCACATGGTCTTATCTTACCAGAGAATGCTCCAGCATGTTACATTTTCAGTTGCTACATGCCATCTCCCTGGCAGCTTCTCTCTGCCTTCCTCTCCCCAGAACTCTCCTCGTCTTGTATCCCCACCTATAGTTCCTGCCTAGAGACTGGCCAATCAATGTTTTATTCATCAACCAATAAGAGACACATATATACAGAAGGACATCCCCCATCAGCCAAGAACTTCTGAATTCTGAAGAAAGTTGCTTGGTTTCTTTGTCTTACCTGTACCCACCTATGCCACCAAACAGTTTCAGGTGCTGAGTCTATAGGCCATCAAAATCAGCACAACAATACACTTACAGGCTGCCTGTTACTGTGTTGGATTTGTGTCCCAAGACCACTACAACCAGTACTCAGTGATACTGTCTAGAAAACAACTCTGAAACAGTCATCACTTGTGTTACTCCAAAGCTAGGTCTGTCCCAGAAGCTCTGTCTGTAAGTCAGCCTGGGGATTGGGGTAAGCATTAAGGTCTACCCAGTTGGTGGTCTCACCACCCCAGCACTAAGTTTCAGGGCAAAGTCTTATTCATTCTCTCAGAAAATGGGGGCTTACACCACACTAGAGATGAAGGCAGGCTACCAGGCATATATGATGATGATTACCTGGGTCACACCTAAATCTCCAGGAAGGATTCAGTCTCAGGGCTTCACTGGGACCTGTACTGAACTTGCTTGTAAAGTTTTCAACTGTGTTTTTATTTCCTTGATTTTTACTACAAGATTTCTGTTTTTTGGTTTTTTTGCTTTTGTTTGTTTGTTTTTTTGTTTTGCTATTTTCATTTCTGTAGTGAACATTTCACACATCCTTTGTATTGCATGGTTATACTTTCTTACATCTTACTGAGTTTTCTTAAGATGATTTACCTTTCCTAATTTTTCAAGCATTTTATAGGTTCCTTTCAAAACTGGGATCTACTTCTGAAAAATTACTGCTTTTTGAAAGCATCATGTTTCCTTCAATGCTCCTGTATCCCCACTCTGATGTCAGAATACCTTGGATTACAGTTAACCCTTTTAATTTTATGGAATGGCTCTTGCAAGAAAATATTTTTCTATTTAGGTAGGATAAGAGGTGTTGAAAAAAAGAATAATAGGTGTTGGCTTGATATATACTTTGGACTTGATTATAGATGAACTCAAATGTGTCATTTCTCCTAGCTGTCTTTAGTTTGGGCTAATGTCAGTTTTGTTTTGTTTTGTTTTGTGTTTTGTTTTTTTGTAATTGATTTTTATTAGTTCAAATTAGGAACAAGCTTGCTTCACATGTCAATCTCTTCTTCCTCCCTCCCCCCCAACTCTCCCTCCCACCCAATCCACCCTCCACTCCCCCATGTAGGCAGGGTAGGGCCCTCGATGGCGCTCCTCAAAGTCCACCACATCATCCTGGGTCGGGCCTAGGCCCTCCCCCATGTGTCCAGGCCAAGAATGCATCCCTTCATTTGGGATGGGCTCTCAAAGTCCCTTCTTACACCAGGGAAAAATACTAATCCACTACCAGGGGCCCTCTAGAGTGCAGAGTCCTCCTCATTGATATCCATGCTCAGCAGTCTGGGATCCATGTGCTCACCCTTGTTCAGGCCAGCTGATTCTGTGGGTTTCACCAGCCTGGTACTGACCCCTTTGATCTTCATTCCTCCCTCTCTGCAACTAGGTTCCAGAGTTCCATTCAGTGTATATCTGTGGATGGCTGCCTCTGTTTCCATAACCATCAGCCACTGGATGAGGGCTCTAGGATGGCATAAAAAGTAGTCATCAGTCTCATTATAGGAGAAGGGAATTTAGGTTTTCCTCTCCACCAATGCCTAGATTGTCTGTTCAGAGAGGGAATGGAAGGAGGATATGTTCAAAACTTTTAATATATTCACAAACTCATTTCCAGAAACATCCAGGCAAATTTTTCAGTGTGTCACAACACAGAATTGAGCAGTCCTTGCATGGGGGACCTTACCATTAGCTTCAGAAGCACCAGTCAATTCCATCCCTTAAGTTTCTTCAGACTGATTCCTCTGAGACATGACTGAAAGGGATAGAAGTACATTCTTCAAAAGAACATTTATAATTCTCTTGGGAAGAGGAGGGGGAAGGTGAAGACTTTACAGATAACCAGCAGTATCTGAGGTCACCGTCCCCACAGCTTTGATGCATTGATTAAGAGATACATTTAAAGGACATCGCATGTGCCTTAGCAAGTGATAAGGTAAAAATTTGTTAATATCTCATTAGTCAAAGACATAATCTATGTGTCAAGTTAGATTTTTTGAATGCTTCTTAACTCATAGTCACTTTCAATAACACAATAGTATCCATGTATGAGGAGGGTGTGACATTATTATGACAGTTAGTGCTAATTGTCAACATAACAGAATCCAGAATCAACTGGGATACCTTGAGGCCTCTGGGAATACCTTGAGGTTATTTTCTTTTTCTTTTCTTTTTTTTTTTGTTTGTTTTGTTTTTCGAGACAGGGTTTCTCTGTGTAGCTTTGGAGCCTATCCTGGCACTCGCTGTGGAGACCAGGCTGACCTCGAACTCAAAGAGATCTGCCGGCCTCTGCCTTCCGAGTGCTGGGATTAAAGGCGTGTGCCACCAATGCCCGGCGAGGTTATTTTCTTAAACAGCTTCATTGAGGTGGGAAAGACTCATCCACTATGGCAGCACCATGTCCTTGTTGGGATCTTTGAACTGTAGTAGTAGAAAAAGTGAGCCGACCAGATACATGAATCATTGCTCTCTGTTCTCAGATGTGAGTATGATATAATTCTTAGATTGTTAGAATGCAGAAATCAACAGGGGCCACAAAGGGCATGACTTCATGACCTAGGAAAGAAAAAAATATCTAGACATTAAACCCTAATCTCAATGTAAAACCTACGCTTCAAGCATGAGATAGGAACAGCAATCCCTAAGCACCCAGTGGCAGATTAGCAGGGTCAGCGACATGGCAGTGCCCACCAGCATGTATGTCTGGTCATGTACCTGATAACCAGGGGTTTTCATGTTGCTCTGATACTGAATAAGTCAATGTGATGGAGCCATGTTTTCAAGGATAGGAATGTTAGCCCTAACAATAGGGTTTCTAAGGGTAAACTCTACCTAGGTTAGATATATACTCATGGTTCAGTTGATTTCAGTGAAATAAAATTATTTCTTGTATATTTACTTTATGAACTAAAAGAAAATCCTTGCATTGAAAAGAAAATTTCATAATAGGTTATGGTACTAGAGATGTGGGATAAAGTTGAGAGATACTTTGTCAACCTTCATGCTCTATAGAAGATTCTAGGTTGGATAATGCTTTGCACACAGTCTCATAGCTTGTCAGTGGCACACAATTAGGCTGATGCTTAGGGAGTCTGACTCCTCTCAAGTCCCTTGCAATATATCCATGGTGTTTCATTTTTTGCAGAGATAAATTATAAAAGCAAATTGTGCTTGTTAGATTTCGTCAACTTGACACTAATATAGACATATCTGGGAAAGGGGGATCTTAACTGAAAAAGTGCCTCCTTCATTAGATTGTCTTGTGGGCAAAGCTTTGTAGCATTTTTTTTTTTGATTAATGACTGATGTGAGCGCTCCCATCCCAATATGGGTAGTGCTACTTCTGGGAAGATAGTACTGGATCATGTGAGAAAGCAAGCTAAACAAGCTATGGGGACCAAGCCCACAATTTCCATTCCTCCCTGATCTCTGCTTCAGTTCATGCCACCAGGTTCCTGCCCTAGACATCCTTAATGATGGTGTGTGACCTAGGAGTTGTAAGAAGACATAAACCGTCGATTCCCTGGGTTGCTTTTGTCATGGTACTTTATCAGAGCATTAAAAACCTTGGCTAAGACATGAATGTATGTTTTCTAAAAAGAATTTCTCACTACTCCAAATGCTCAGACTATTTATAACTGCCCTGAGCCTTTGATGACAGCAGCACTTTCTCATTACATAACTAATGTGGACCTGGAGACATCAGAAGATCCCATCAGAAAGATGTCATAGGAGGAAGAAGGGTCATCTTCCCTTCACAGCATCAAATGACCTCTCAGAGCTGTGCTCTTTTCAGAAGCCGAGACCACAGGAGCCAGACACTGTCTTTTTATTCTGGGATCTGACACCTAGACTCCCTTGGTGCTCTTGGCTAACCCTTTACATTTACTTTTTCTGCTTTGTTCATCCAGAACTCCAAGATGGTATCAGAATGTTGCCTGCAGAAGGGTGACAGAGTGGCAAGAGGCATCAAAAGCACTCACAGACGATTCCTGTGATGCTCTTGTTTGTCTTTCAGATAAGTACTTCCCTTGGTGTTTAATTGGAAATATCAGCAAGGGAGATTCATCCCATCTGCTTTTCAGTAACCCATCTGCATGTACGAAGGGCTAAAGTCTCAGATACTGAAGGGAAAAGCCACCCAGATATGCCATGTCTCTAATTTATACACTGGGTGCATGGGTCTTTGAGAGAAGGCAGGATGGGCATAATTCTTTTTTCTTTTCTGGTGAGCAGAAATGAAAGGAATGCTTACAGATATTAGCAGCTTTCTTTAATGTAAAGAAAAGTTATGTTATATTTCTCAGTATTTGCCATAGTATGCTATGCGAAAAAAACACCAAATCTCAAAAACATCCTTCAAGAAAGTATTACCTAGAAAATACAGCATTCTTCTAGAAAACCACAATGCTTTTCAAAGCAGGTCTAGGGGGAACTTTATTGAAACCAGGAGTTTGAAAATTTCTTTGACCTTATAACACATATTTTTCCTCAAGTGTGAGTTTCCATATTGATTAACTGGTCTTCTGAAAACATGTATTTTTGGAAGTGATGAATTGAAAAGGCTTTGTCAAAAGCAAAAAAAAAAAAAAAATGGAGTGGGGGATAAGCTCTTTGCACTAGAGTCTCAAGCATGAATACATAATGAACTTCCAGGAAATTTCTAGGGATCAGGTTAGATGGAACAATGGTCTAGGAGACCTCTGAAAGCCTTTTCAATTCCCCAGACTTAGTGAATCTCTTCCACCCTAAATCAGCACCATTATTTATTACCTTTTGTGCAGATTATATGGACATAAACCATAGTGTCTTCTGTGTCTGCTAGTAGACACAAATGACACAGAATATATTAATCAGGTTCCTTTGTGTCCTTATTTCTTCTGGATAATAGTAATCTTCTGTATAGTTCAAAAAGAAAGTAAGTTTCAAAGGCCTTACACTGTCCCAGAAACACTGCTAAATATGCCACATACAAGAGTTGAAACAAGGCACATGTACTTTCTACTATGTCACACTATTTCCCTAAATCATATCAGTCTCAAAGGGAACCCAAGGAATAATAGCTAGCACTGGAGTGCTGTCAACTCTAAAGCATGAGACTATGTGTTTGGTGTGAGCTCCTGTAGTCATTAGTAATAATTAACACAGAAATAAAAGTCTTCCTCTGGGCTGGCAGCATCAATTACCCTGCATTTCTCTGGTCCTGGGAACAAGAAAAGAGGAGACCACTATTTATCTTGTCATTCCTGGTGTGACCTATTTCCTGAATGTGGTTCACAGGGCAGCTCTCTATCAGGTCTCACTTTTCATGGAGTTGTTTTAAACCAGTTTTCCTGTTCTATAACATGTGTGGATCTTCCTGGGCCAACTTACCAGCTATTGGCAAACTCTTTTCAACCAACTGTAAAACTCCCTCCTAACTTCCTCTGGTTCCTTGTGTCCAACCAGCGATGCTTGCAATGATGGCAGAGGTGGTCCTTAGCAGTGGGTTTCCAGAATTGCTTTATAACCTAGCTCAATGTCTCTCAAAAGGTAGAGAGATATATAAGACTCACTTGTAGATACTCATACTGAGGAGTCTTTATCTTTAGATAAAGTTTCTATTTCCTTTTTGCACTTAGTTTTTAAGATATGTTCTGCCACAAATGTTCGTTCCTCCTGCTCAACCTCCAGGAGCATGCTACCACACCTGGGAGCAATCTGGATTGCTAAAAGCAAGCAAGGTGGTTGTAGTGTTCCTGGGCCACACTGAGTCTGCCAATTTTGACTGATATATCCCCTAGTCTACACCAATAACTCTGCTTCCCAGGGGCTTCAATCACTGCCATGTTTATTTTCTCTCTATCACCTTACATAACTACCAATATTTCACTACTTCATTTTTCCTATCTTCCCATTATTATATGTCATAAATGCTATAAAGACTATATATGTTGTTAGTTATTTAACTGCCAAATGCACAGCAATGTCTAACATGAACAAAGGAAGTAGGTTTTGAACACCCACAGTGCATCTTCACTTCTGTTCAGCCCTAATCTCTACAGAACGCTCTGTTGTTAATGAGATGCTGAGAACAAGAAAGACATGAAAAAATATAACTAAAACAAAGCATCATCCTGGTGCATCAGCTTTTTTTTTTTTACAAAAGTGCAGAAGCATTTGAAAGGGCCATAAGAGGTCACTGACCCTGTACCTATGGTCTCTCTCTTTTGTCCTGATTCCAGAGCTGAAAGGTCAACAGAAGTGGCTCATTAAGAAACTATGTCCCCTGGTAAACAGGCCAGTATTTAAAAGTGCATGCTAAGTTCATGACTTGCTGGATGCCACAATCACTACATAGAATCTTGTTTTTCATATAGATTTCCATTGGCTGATGAGGAAGGTAACAAAGGAAAGTCCAAGATTAAGAGGTGCATTCAGCATAGGTTAGGCTGCCACTCACCACCACTTCTGTGGGTCACACTTTCCACTTCCGCTCCTGAGGGAATGGGTACAACATGTAAGGACCCATAGTCTACTCATTCCATCTTTCTTCAGGTCTCAAGTGTTTCTCAGTTCATGGGGAATTATTTGAGCATAAAAACTGCTTGCAGGAATTTGAATTGACCAAGACTTTCTTAAAAAGAGCCTCAGAATTGCATTCAATACCTATGGAGTCGCTTTCAAGTACTACATTGATCCTTTACCACCCTTCTAAAAAACCAGAGAGAGAGGGGAGCAGCAGGTAATTTGACAGTTGGAGTAGAAAATAGATGAGCTGGGGTTTAGTTTTTAAATTCTGTTTTAAATTTTACTTTTATAATTGAAAGTATGCTTCTCACTTAGTATAACTTACAAAGAGTACAAGGTATCAAGTAGGATGACAAGTAGACACTACAATGCATATGGCCTGGTGCCTGGGATGGAGGCCTGTGTCCTTCCATGCCTTTTAAACTGTGTTAACATAGTGGGATGGAGCAAGGTAGATTCTCAGCTTTGTGAGCATGGGATAGAACACATTCCCAGTGATGGGGATGGGGGTGCTAAGGCTTGATAGTTCAGAGTTTTCCCTCATGTAAAATACAAGCATTTCTTCTGCAGGGGTATTTCCTATTTAATTCTTCAATGAAGCAATATCTATCTTTGCTGCAATAATTATGGTTGGAAAACTTTGCATTTCTACTCCAGAAAAAAATGCACAGGAAATGCTGTGCCTCTGAATTCTCATGAAAAGTAATCAATAATACAAGAATTACCACAAAAGTTTAATATCAGATGAAAATCTTATTAGGGCAAATTCTCATTTACAGTTGGTCCTTTGTTTTATGTTTTTTTTATTTTTAAAAAGTTTAAACTGAAAATAAGATGTCAGTGAAATGTTGCAAATTAGCTTCATTTTGTTCAAGGCTTGCCTGACCCACATCACACAACCATTCAGACAAGACCCATGATAGAAGAAGAGGATGGCCCTGATTTCTCAATTGCCCTTAATGTCCCTTTTGCAACAGCCATGAGAGCCAGCATACTTAGGCCAAGGATGGCCTTGGGAGTCTGCCGATTCAGGTTAGAATTCTACCTCTATTTCTTCCTAGCTGTATGACCTTGAACAGTTCTCTCTACCTCCCTAAATCTCATCTGTGAAGCAGAGAACGCTATTAGGTCTTTATATCATTGAATCACAGTTCAGTATTGATCAGAGGAAGATCTATGGTTGGGAGGAGAGCAGACACTTTACAGGGCAACCTGTCCTTGGAGTAGGGACAGAACAGAGGAAGACAAGGTTAAACCAGCAGACAGTTCTATAGTTTGTAACTTTTTCCTCCAAAGGGAAGAGGAGATAGTCAAGAGCAAAGACAGGCAGGAAGTATGGTGATCTAGTTCCTACTTCAGCTGGACTGAGCATCCTCTGTTACCCAGGTACATACCCCCTCTAGCATAAAAGCTAAATAAATACACAAACGAAGAAATGGAGGCGTTGGGTACAAGAGACTGTCTTCATAGGATGCAATTTGAAATAAGATGTTTATATGCAAGGCAGTACCATTAGTTCTAATCTCAACCTCACAACCATTCCTTCCTTACCTCTTCTATTTTTCCTGTGAATTGCTTGTTGGCAAAACATGGCTCATTGGATCGGGTACAAAGAGGTGCTCAATTCTGGTTTATAGCTGCCATTCTCATGTTGCCTGCCTGTAGTCAACAGCCTCAATCTCAACTTCCCCTCATTCCATGATGTCAATTAGTTAATCTGGAGATACGATCTCTGTTTAGTTTCTGTGGGACAAAATATTTGTTAAACCAAGTTTCTGTCCAACTTGAAGCCAGACAAAGTAAACATTCATTATTTCCCAGTTTCACTGCAATAGCATGCCATGTAGTAGTATGCAACATGATCTGTGCATTAGTGTGTCTTACATAGCATGAGCCCAAGTGTATGGACCATAACAAAGCACTCCTGAGAACCAAAGTTGCCTTTAAGGTTTAAAAAGCTGGCTCATTTGAATGAGTAAATCAGTAGTGTCAAATGACATATTACTCTCTAGCCCATACTAACTCAGTATTCATTAACTGAGACACATCAAAACACAGTATTCTTTCTTGTGCCATCTCCTTCTGAAGATTTAGTTCTAAATGCAAGAGGAAGAAAGGGAAAAATGAGAGCAGACATAACCCCATCAAAAACTTGAATTTATGGAGTTCAACCTTGAAAATATTTTTTTAAAACATCAAGCATGTGAATTAAAGCTCCCACCAGACAGCTATAATTTATACTGCAAGCACTTGGCAGGTAATTCGAGCATGCTGTGATACAGGCACCAAGGGGATTGTCTTCACAGAAAACCAGACCCCTTTGTGACAGGCCAGGGGGCAAGAAAGAAACACATTCACTTTGCAGCTAGAAGAGGGTGGATCCTATTTAGTGGATGTTTGATGGTGATGATGGTGGTGGTAAAGATAATGATGATGATGATAGAAGACAAAAATCAAAAGGATGGTAGTTTTCCACCACAATGTGAAAACAGCTTTATAGAAAGCAAAGCCAATGAGGCAAAGGTAGTTGCCAAAAAATAAAATAAAATGGCTCCTTGTGGGGTGTCAGAAAAGAGAATAAAAATACAATTCAGTGGAAAGTTTTTGATAGTTTTTTGGGGCTTTTAATTCATCAACTTAGATACTTTCCAAGAAATTCACACTCTAGTTTTAGGGATATAAAAATCATGCTACATGCAAGATATTTACCTTTAATTTATTGTTTTACTGTGAGCAATACAGACTGCGCTTCTATCTCTGAAGTCTTACATTATATCTCAGAGCCATCCTGTATCCCACCATAGTCCTACATACCAAAAATCTACTTCACACTTGAGTATTGGAAAAAAAAGTATGAAGCTCACCTGAAACATGTAATTTGCTTATTGTAGAACACAGAACACTGATCTCTTGTCTACTCTGCTCCCAATCCATTACATTAAAAAAAAAATGGTGTGCAACTACTGGAATTAAAAGTTCTGATAGACTCCAATGTTACCTATTGATTTCAGGCAGGCAATAATTATCCTCAGCATTCCTTGTGCTAACGAATACTGGTTTTATGATTAGCTGCCTGGATAATGAGTTCTTTTCTTTAAGTGGCAACCACCCTGTTTACAAGCCTGATCTCCACCAGAATGACCCTTGCTCTGCTCCCATCGGTTGCTTTCTTGCTATTGCCTCTTTGGAGCTTTGTGCCATATTATCCTCTGTTTGGGGGCTTTTGTTTTTCGGTCCCTTTCCTTGATGCTTTTAGCACAGGACCAGGAATCTGGAAGTTCTAAAGCCTCAGTAAGCAGGGGAGACCATAGCAGTGAGTGAGACACTAATGGATTCTGGCTCCGCTTTGGCATTGACTCATTATATGCAGTGGGCAGTTTGCATAGCTGAAGCGCTAAAGGTTTGTCAGCAAAGTCAACAAACCAGACTTACAACCTGGCAGTCCTAGGACTCTGCCTTCTTTGATGTATTTGCTTTAAACAGTCATTTCTTAGTCTGTAATTTTAAATTGAAGATTTATTGATTCTCTTTAAAGTGTGTCATATCTCATGAAATAAGTCTCTCTCTCTCTCTCTCTCTCTCTCTCTCTCTCTCTCTGTGTGTGTGTGTGTGTGTGTGTGTGTGTGTGTGTGTGTGATGAGAGCATGGGCTGTCTAGTTTCCTGCATCCTTGCCACTCACCATGATTCATACCCACTTCACTCACTCCCTGCCTTTAGGTTATCTGCCTGCCTGGAAGGTGGATTAAAGCATTTGCATTGACAACCCACAGTCTAGAAGAGGCAAAGGTAGATTAACAAGTGATCAGTGATCCTCAGGCAACAAAGAACACAGCAAAGCCACAGACATCCATCAAACTGTGAAGGTTTGAATTCGTAGGCATATTTACAAACGGATCACAGTCTCCCATTAGTTAGGCAGTCTCCCTTCACCGGTGGATATATAATAGATAAATAAGTAGCAAGAATACATGTGATACATATTTAGATTGCACATTAGACTTTAAAATCTATGCCTAACTGAATGCATTAGCCTGTGTTTTCTGTTTATGTCTCCACAATGCCATGGAAACACAGCCCAGCATCCTAATAGCCCTCTCTCTGCAATAAATAAACAAAGTCTTTGTCTATTCATGTTTCAATTTCTTTTTTATATGTAATTTACAATTTCAAAAAAGAAACTGATCAGTGGCATTTTATTGTTGTTTTCCCTCTCTGCCCCCACCCCAGTTTCCTGTCTTGCAAAGTATGTCTGCCCAAGCCTGCAAAGTGCACCTCTTGGCAGTTACTGAAATCAAACAGCACCAGCAGCAATCAGGGCAGGAGTCTCCCAGCTGGACTCATCTTTCCCCTTCATAAAATGCCATGATAATTAATTCTATAATGAGGTTCCTTGAGCATTTCAGCCTAACCCAAAGAGCACTTAATACAGTTGTTTAAGGTTGAAAGCAGATATAACACGGACATAAAATCTGGTGGGTTTGGACCCCCACCCTTCCCCCGCGTTAGTCTAAACGGCAATAGCCAGTCCATTTCTGTGGAGATAGCAACAGCAGTCGCAGCCCTTAAATGGCACTGAGAATGGCAGCAGCACGTTCTCGCCTCCCTGGCTCCACAGCCTGTGGAGCAGACGAGTGGCTCGCCGCCACTGGTGCCCTAACATGCGTGGGCAAGGGGAAACCTGAAGCTCGAAGTGCCTGGAACACGGTCTCCCAGGGCAGCTCTCTGCTTTCTGGCACCAGCTGTTCTCTGCCATCAGGTAACTCAAGACTTCAAAAGGCAGATTAGTAGCTGTAACGAAGGGAGCAGATTCGACCAGGTGGCTCAAAACTGCAGTGTCCCCTAAACTCAGCTGTTGGGACCTCAATCACTACAGGAAGGACAGGCAGCTAGCTGGCAGGTGAGATGCTTCTCCCACAATCCCCCAGGGTTAAGTTCCTATAGAGACCTTCACTCACTGACTGTAATCTGGCTTGCACCACTGGACCACAGGCTTGATGGTCCAGCTGGCAGGATTTACTGCTTTGGAATGTTCAGGCAGCATCCCAGCCACAGACATCCTGTGGTAAACCTCAGGGCCAGGATCTAGCAAGCATTGTCTATTGTCGTTAGCACTGAAAAGCAGTCTGTGGACCTGATTTCAAAGCATTCACAAAGCAGACCCATCATAGCTTCTCCCCCAAAGAGAGACAATTTTTCATGCAGGATTTTCTTATGCTAGACCTTACGCCAGGCAGCAACATGTCCAGAGAAATGTCCTTTCTAGGTAATAATCAAACGTTACGGCCCTTGGTTTTCTAAAGTGGTATATAATAACCTGTCCATCTGAATTATATTTCCATATCTTTTATGAAATAATAAAAAGCAACATAACATTGTTAGGTGCTTACCTCATGCATTGGAGACGGTTATTATTAGCCCTTTGTCTCAGACAAAGCAGAGTTTAAAGAGGTAAATTACATGTCCAAGGTCAGAAAGCTAGCAAGCAGCCAAGCTGGGATGCAAACCAAGTCATCTGACTGCAGAGCCCATATTTCTTCCTCCCATATCTCTGAGCACATGAACTCCAAACAGCACAAGGATGTTTCTTTCAAATAAGAACAATTTTTGATTTTTCTGGGCTGGTTTAACCCCCAAATGAAAACTGTGAAGACCATGTTTTCTTCTCTGCCTTATGCATTAAGAAAGAAGCAAAGTCACTTTCACCCATCATGCCTTTAGGGGAAAGTTTTGTTGTGCCTTGTAGTCTTCATTCATAGCATCTTGGCTCAATCTACCTCTCTTCTTTGGGGGTTTCTGTTTTTCTTTGCCTCCTGTTAACTTTAGAGCCACTCAAAATCTCTTACAAATACAAAATGTGTGAGTACAGGTGCCTGACTTATAGTCACATTTGGAATCTGAAAAAAAAAAAAAGGCCACATTTTGTACAATCATTAACAAGGTAGTTGGAATACAGTTTTTAGGGGAATGATACATGACAAAACAAGGATTGGGCTGGCTTGAGGATTCAGTGGATAAAGGTGCCTACTGTCAAGTATGATGACTGGAGTTTAATCCCTGGGATGCACATGGTGGAAGGAGAGCACTGATACCTGAAAATTGTCCCTTAATAGCCACTCACAGTGGCACACATGCACACAAATTTAAGATGGAATTTATAAAAAAAACTTATTTGCCATAACAAATGCCCTACATCAAATAATGCTGAAATTAATAAAATTCTGGGTAAGTTTAAATGCAGAATTTAGTGAGGGCAATTTCAGAGATTGTGAATGAGAAAACCTAGTCATTTTTTCACTAAAGGAGGTGTCTATGTTTAGTGATTTCTTTCTTGAATTATGCCTTTTCTTTTCTTTTTTTTATAAAGAGGTTTATTTACTCATCACTCTTCCCTCTCTACAACTGGATTCCAGGAGTTTGGCTCAGTGTTTAGCTGTGAGTGTTCACTTCTGCTTCCATCAGCTCCTGGATGAAGGCTCTAGGATGGCATATAAGGTAGTTATCAATCTCATTATAGGGGAAGGGCATTTAAGGTAGCCTCTCCACTATTGCTTAGATTCTTAAATGGGGTCAACCTTGTCCATCTCTAGACATTTTCCTAAGGGGTCAAGACGAGGCTGGAGAAACCCACATAAACAGGTGACCTGAACAAACAGGGAGCTCACAGACCCCAGACTGATAGCTGGGAAACTAGCATAGGACCAACACAAACCCCCTGAATGTGGGTGTCAGTTAGGAGGCCTGGGCAATCTATGGGGACTCTGGTAGTAGATCAGTATTTATCCCTGGTATATGAATGGACTTTGGGACCCCATTCCATATAGAGGGGTACTTTCTCAGGCTAGACACATGGGGGAGGGCCTAGGCCATGCTCCAAATGATATGGCAGACTTTGAAGATCCCCTACAGAAGGCCTCCCCTCCTTGAGGAGCAGAAAGTAGATGGAATAGGGGGTCACTGTGGGCCAGGGGAGGCGGGGAGGGAAAGGGAACTGGGATTGGAATTTAAATCAAGATTGTTTATAATTTAAATTAAAAATGGAGGTTTATTTAACTCACAGTTCTAGCCATAAAAGCATTGTGCCAGCAACTGCTTAGGTGGAGCTGGGGGGGGTTGTTTGAGTCTCAATGTGGCAAATGGCATCAGTGTAGGAACTCACATAAGAGGGAGGGGTCTCAAGTCAAGACAGAAAGGTAGCCAGGCAGCTTTAAGGGACAGGCTTCCTTTTCTTTCTTTCTGGTTTTTTGAGGCAGGGTTTCTCTGTGTAGCTTTGGAGCCTATCCTGGCACTCGCTCTGGAGACCAGGCTGGCCTCAAACTCACAGAGATCCGCCTGCCTCTGCCTCCCAAGTGCTGGGATTAAAGGCGTGAGCCACCAACGCCCGGCTTTGCTTTTCTTTCTTATGACAACCCACTGTATTAGGAACCAATCAGAGTTCCACAAAACCACACTATTTCAAACCTGGTGCCTAAAACCAAACCCCCTTCCACTAGGTCCCCTCTCTTAAAAGTTCTACCATCTCAAAACTGCTACCCTGGAACCAAGCTTCTAGCACAGGAGTGCATGGCCAGGTACTGGGTCAGTGGTGACACAACCACACAGGGACACTGCAGTTATATCCAGACTAGACCCTGTCTGTGGCTGTTTAGCTTTCTGATTGACTGATGGGCATTGTATCAATGAAACAAGCATGCATCTCCCAGTGAACAATGATTGGATCTCAGCTCAGGTTTCCATTTCCAGCTGTGTGTTACTCAAATTAGTACACAGCACTCTGCTCTCAATGTTCACTTGGTGCTCTACCAGCTGGTTGCTCCCCCTCCTCTCCTCCCATCACTGTTTGTCTAGAAAGAAGCCATGTTGGACCTTAAAGGAATGTAAGAGAACTCACAAGTGCAAAGCAGAGGACCTTCAGTGTGGAGCAGGACTCTGGCTGGCATGAAGGAAGGAACAGCCAGGACAGCCCTAGGCCCTGAAGTCTTACACCCCAGGAAACACTTATCTATAAGGCAGTATACATACTTGTTTCGCCACTTCTTTTTTATTTATTTATTTAAATTAGAAACAAGTTTGTTTTACATGTCAATCCCAGTTCCCTCTCCCTCCCCTCCTCCCCTGCCCCCCACTGACCCCCATCCCATCCCCTTTCTGTTCCCCAGAGTGGGTGAGGCCTTCCATGGGGGATCTTAAAAGTCTGTCATATCATTTGGAGCAGGGCTTAGGCCCTCCCCCACGTGTCATTTCCTCCTCCAAGATCTTATCTGCACTAATGAACCCCAAGCATTAAAGGGACATCAAACAAATAAATTAATGATAATAGATACATGACACATTGCCACAATTAGATCCTACCCTGATTCTGAAAATACAGATTTTAAAAGAAGTAATATTAAGATCAATCACTATGCTCATTAGCTCAATAATGAGAACAATAAACAGAAAATAGAGACTTTGGTTAATTAAGAAAGACTAGTTTGAAAATTTCTAGTGTTAGCATTTTAGCTGAATTATCAAAACTCCAAATTACTTTGGCTTAGTAAACACTTACATGTATGACAAGAGTATACGTGATTCAGAGTCCAGCTTGGTGATCCTCCCCAGGGAAAAGCATACCAATTGGTTGTCCAATGTCAAGTGGTTATCCCTGCAAACATACATACAAGCACCATTATACAAATTTAATAATCTATATTTAGGAATATATGTATACATTATACATAAATGTATCCAATAACAGTTAGCGAAAAAAGAGTCCATGAATTTGAAGGTCAGTGGGTAGGGGTATATGGGCGTGTTTGGAATAAGGAAAGGGAAAGGGGAAATGTAAGTATATTATAATCTCAAAAACTAAATAAAAAGCCATGAACCAATTTGAAAAAAAAAAAAGAGAAATCTATCCATGGTGTTTATAAACTGAATGTTATGTTTAGTGACAAAGCAAAAACTTCCTTCCTGGTCAATAAATGCATGATTGCTTCACCACTTTATGATGGGGAATGCCCTTCTGTATATGTTTATCTTATTGTTAAATAAAGTACTGTTTGGCCAATGAGGAAGCAAGATAGGTGGGACTAGGAGTCAAGGAGGATTCTGGGAAATGTAGTAAAAGATCCAGGCAGGAAGTGACATAGCAGACAGACTCATATATAAGCAAGGGCAAGAAGGAAGTCCTTCCCTTCTCTCTTCCTCCTGGTCTCTGCTCTGGAGTCGCCATGGGATCTGCCAGCAAGAGAGGGCACTAGAAGAAGGCGTCCACGATAAGTCTTATAAAATATATAGATTTATGATAATTAAGACTGAGCTAGCAGATAAGAAGTCCTAGTCATCGGCCAAGAAGCATTCGTACCTAATATAAGTCTCTGTGTGTTACTTGAGACCTTAACATGGCAACGGGTGGAACTTGAGTGGCCTGGCAGAAAGCACCCACATGGCAACAGGGCTTGGGTGGCTTCAGTGGAAAGACTTATTGTTACAGAAACAGAACTTTACTTTCCATAAAATATACTACTGTATGGTAAAACATTCTTTTAACTAGTCTCTTGTTGGGCAAATATTATGCCATGTTATTTCTGTAAATATCCCCTAGCAGTCTCACTGGTGAACAATGATATCTTGTTATAGTCAAACATCTTCAAATATGTCGTAAGCTTAAATGTTGGTAAAGGTATCCTAGTATACAATCAACATTAATAACATGTAGTAAATTATGACCTTTTATACTCTCAAGTAAAATTAGTAGCCTAGAGATTTAAAAAAAATAATGTGACCTCACCATCTCTTTGTACCTCTCTATATATACCTTATACTAGATAATTTTATGTCAACTTTATACAAACTGAAGTCATATGAGAGGAGGGAACCTCAATTGAGAAAATGTCTCCGTAAGATCTGGTTGTAGACAAGCTTGTAGGGCATTTTCTTCCATTTTTTTTTTGTTTTCTTTTGCTTTTCAAGACAAGATTTCTCTGTGTAACTTTGGAGCCTATCCTAGAACTCACTCTGTAGACCAGGCTGGCCTTGAACTGACAGAGATCAGGGATTAAAGGTGTGTGCCACTACCACCCACCTTAGGGCATTTTCTGAATTAGTGATTGATGGTGGAGGCCCACCCCATTATGGGTGGTGCCATCCCTGGGCTGGTGGTCCTGAGATCTATAAAAAAAAAAAAGTGTGCTGAGCAAGCCATGGGGAGCAAGCTAGTAAGCAGCACTCCTCCATGGCCTCTGTATCAGATCCTGCTTCCAGGTTCCAGCTCTGTTTGGATTCCTGTCCTGACTTTCTTCAGTGATGAACAGCAACATGAAAAACCTGTTCCTCCCCAACTTAGTTTTTGGTCACAATGTTTTATTAAGTAACCCTAACTAATACATACTTTATAGTTTTCTTCACCAGTCCTCTTCCTATGCCCTTTACTGAATTGCTGTGATTTTAGCTCAGGATTGCACATTCCACCATTCCATTCTCATTCTGCACTCTACTCATTCCTAGTTCATCACACTGTAGCATCTCCCTCTCTCCCAGACCCATGTGTCTTCCTGGTCTGAGCATTGCTGTTTCCCTTGGGTTATAACAATCTCTGTACAAAGAATGTGAGCATTCTTACCTTTTGTGTAGCATCACTTAGGCTCCTCCTCTTTGAACCTGTTCTGCACTGCCAAGTCTCCCCTACTGTTCCAGCACAGCATGTGTGTGGATGGGTTTACTCATAAGCCTACTTCTTGAAAGTAAAGTTTATTTTTTATCTCTGTAAATAAAACAAACTTGGCATAATATAAATGGTCAGTAGCATTACTGAATAATTTATAAATAAAACTAGAAAGTACTAATTGTCTTTACTACGAATTAGAAAAGCTGAGACCAAACAAATTTACAATAAAAACAGAAACTATATCAGGAATTTGCACTAGTAATTTCTGATGGAGCACATAAATTAGTTATATATTCTCAAAATGGAGGAAAAAAAAATTTTCTACTTATAGAAATCCATGGTTAATGTCAAGAAGAAAAAAAAAATGTTTTGTTTCTCTTCATTTCTTACAAGCACTAATCATTATTTAAGATTTTCCACTCATCACTCAAAGAAACAGAGAGAGAGAGAGTTGTTCATTCTGAGTTAGGTTTTTGCTAATCTGACCAGCAAGGTCAGGATGATAAATCACTCAGCCCCTAGGGAGTAATAAACTGCTTAATGGATTTGTGAAGTTACCAGGGAGAGAAAAGGAGGAAAACGTTCAGGATTCGATTCATTTTTTAAATACTTCATGGTACTTAAGAAAAGGCAGTGTGATGATCACACACGGCTGAAAGAGATGGAAGAAAAGAAACCAGAGAAGCACAATTACACTCGAGAAAATAATATGGTCACTCTCCAAACATCTCACAAAAGAACCTTTCTGTAAAGAGAGCCTAAACATTCCCCCACTTCCTACCACCTCCAACCAGCCTCAAGCAGCTTCTGTACAACTTCTAGTGCAGGCAAATTCAGGGGAAGGTACCGCAGCCACCAAGCCGTTTAATATAAAGGCTTCCAGGACTGCCTGTTATTATTAATTTAAAATTTTAACTTATTTCATACAGGGGTACTTATTTACATTGTTTCCATTTTCACTTTCCCCCCTCTAGGTCCTGCTGGTGCCCCCACTCCTTCTCAGTGTGTGTGTGTGTGTGTGTGTGTGTGTGTGTGTGTGTGTGTGTGTGTGTGTTCTGATCTTTTGTTGAAGCAAAAGCCTTGGCAGCAAAGGCCACACATTTATTGTGCAGTTACTGCAGCAGGGGACCAATGAACAGTGGTATAGATGTCACCAGCAAGGTTTCAGAGAAGGGCTTACAAACACACTGACAAGGTTGAAGTCTATACTTCACTATTACAGATTCGTCTAAAGCTAGTCAGTGCCTTAGGTTGAGGAGTCCTGAATGCATTGTTTGTCTGCTGTGTTATCAAAGCTAAAAGGCAAAGAAATAATTAATGGGAGGCTATTGATAATTACAGTCTCTTAGGGGAAATCTTTCTAACTAAATATTGTTATATGGGACTCATATTGTAATGCTGCCTAAATGTCAACAAAAATGGTTGGGGAATTTTAAGAATAATGGATAAATTATTGACCTTGTTTTCTTTAATCATTATTGTTCCCCCACCACACACTGTTTTCTTTCCCTACTCTACCTTTCATTTGGGCACTAAGAAAACTAGTCAGTACTTGCATGTTCCAAGTATCCAGGTCAGTTATTATATATGTGCAATTTCTCCTAAAATTCAGACTTATTTCAAAATACAGTATCCTAATCCTTAATGGAGACTATATGTACAAAACAAATATAGTACATTTAGGAAACATACATGAAGCTCATAGAATTGTGTCTAGCACACCATAGCTATTTAACATATTATTTATGTCCCTTTTCTCAATCAAAAATATTAATGATATATTTTTATACATCTATTGAGCATAAAATAAGACAGGATAAAATCAAGACATTTACTTTTCTAGAAACATAGCATTCCTTTTATCTTTACTTTTATATAGTATATTACAGGCATATAGAATCCTATAGAACTCTGCATATTAGAAGGTACAAATACATGAATATCTGGAGATGGGAGGGCTGATTTCAACACAATATTAGAAATTCTGTCAGCTCAGCAGTACCTTTGTATGGGAACCTCGGGCTTGGGTCTAGATACGTGCTGCAGCTTTGCCTCAGCTGGTCGGAAATCCAAGCATATGACATTTTTGCTGCTTTTACAAGATTTCCTGGAGTTTTCACTCCCTTCATGATCTTGGCAGGGACTTTACTGCAAAAATAACATACAGAGTCTTCGCCCAACGGTGCGCTGCTGAAATGCCAGGAAGCTAGAGAGTGGGTACAGCCTGTGGCACAGCCCCACCTCCTACCTGGCCAGCTTCATTTCCCACAGCTCCCAAAAGGTTTTTTTGGGGGGGAAGTGTTATCTTCCCCCTAAAATAAAATCATATTTCTAGCTCTAGAATCCCCTGACTCTTTCGCACCTCTGTCTCTGCACAGGCACAGTATATGACCAGGTTCAAAGTTGAACTTTGAACTTTCTGTAGAAAACCCAAAGCAGAGCTTAAGAAATGAGAGCCCAGTGGATAAGAGTGCCTTTGCAAGGTTACAAAGCAGAGTTGGGGTCCCAGCACCCAGAAAAAGAGATAGTGTGTCCACAGTCAAGCCTGTAACCCCACACCCATGTGGAATGGAGACAGAAAGGACCCTGCTTGGACTTTCTGGCTATCAGGCTGACTCTCAAGTTCAGTGAGAGACCCTGTCTCAAATAAATAAGGAGAGTGATAGAGCAGATGGGTGGCCCTTACACATATGTGCATACGCCACACACACACACACACACACACACACACACACACAGCCAAAAGTCCAAGACAAAACCCTGCTTGTAACTATCATGTCTTAAGTGTTGGTAATTAAAGCGTCCTTTTATTCCTTTGAACTCCATAATCAAACACTTCATAATCCTACCTACTGATTGAGATGAACTTCCTGTTAAAAATCGTTGCTTACATTGTCCTCTCAGTCAGCGTTTGAATTCCCGACTCACACTTAGCAAACTGGAGGCTTAAGGATCATCGTCTTTCCAAGGGCGCTGAACTCAGCCTTCCACCAAGATTTGTATTTAGCATCTACCATGTGCATTCTTCTGCTCTTAATGCTAGGACATGGCACCCCATTATCAGGGGGCTTCTGTACAAGGGGATGAGGTGGCAACAAATGTGGAATTGTGTAATATCCTGGTTGGTGAGCCGGGAACTGTAGGAAGGGGCCGGGGCCACTAGCAGTTGATCGATAATGGTAGAGCCAGGGAAGCTGCCACAGTAAGTGCCAAGCTTGAGCAGATCCTAAAGGGGCAGGAAGTGCTTCGAGTGACTGTCTGGGAAGAGCACCGTGAGGGAGGTGTGGCATTGACTGTGCATCTGGAGAGCACTTGGCCAGGGCCAGTTGTGCAGCACAACAAACTGACTGTGACATTGAGCTGTATAACAATGAGATATTGGAGAAGATGGAAATCATGTGATTTATATACTAAAGTATCGCCTGCCTGGTGTGGGGGAAAAAAATAGAACAGTAAGGAATGACTATGGGAGTTTCTCAGGAAACCAGTGGTGGAGAGAATGAGAAGTGGCCAGAGTGAGGACATACTTCACCACTTATTTCATATCTCACCACACGTGGAAGAAAGAAACAATGGAAAATAGGTCCAGAGGCCTCGCACCGAGGGGCTGAAAGAACACAGCTGTCATTAGCAAGTAAGTGACCTAGGTTGGATGTATATGGAATAGAATCAAAACCTCTAGTGTAAATATGACACATTTGCATTTTCTGAGTAGAAAAGCCAAGTGGTTGAGAATTCCGTAAAGGAATACTGAAAAGGCAGGAAAGGCAGATCGGATTTTGTGGGCTCCTTTCAGAACACACCCCTTGCAGCTTCGGCAGGTGACTACTTCAGGCTGAGGTTTACCCTGTATTGTTCTAAACCCTAGGTTTGGTTCATCTCTGCTCTACGTGCTCCATTCCAAAGGGTAGTGGGCAGCTAGGACATGTCTTCTTCACTGCGATCACATGGGAAGAATGAAATGAAATGCATAACACCTTTAGGGCTCTGTTTCAGAACCTGGTATACTGTCACTCCACTGTGTTCGGGCAGGGCAAGCCATCTGGTGAGGGCCAGGTTCAACAGCTCAACAGTAACATCTAGTAACATTTAGTCATGAGAAATGCAAAAATCACACAGCAAAGGGTGGGAGCACAATTCCAACATGCAGGGGTTACAGAACTGGGGCAACGGCATCCTCTACCCTTAAGCTCACACCTTAGAGACAGTAGCAGCTTACTACAAAAGACATTTCTCAGCTCCTCTAATCCCTCAACCAAATGGGTTGCTTCAAGTATCTATTTTTGAAAGCCATTTTCCATGTGTGTTTGAGGTAAGTATGCTTGGCTTTTTTCCCACTAATAGGAAAAATAGGTTAGTATTTTCTAATAGTGTGGTAAACACTAGGCTTTAAATGCAGTTTCTCCATCAGTGCTTCCGAGACTGTCTGCTGGAGAATATTACCTTTATTATCTGAGTAAGACATAGACCTAAAATGTTGTAAAAGTACAATATAACCCATCACTATGGCTGAAATAGAGAAAAACAAGATACACCAAATCCATGCCCACACTTTCCCATGGTTATAAACATCTCAAACACTACTAGCCTCTGTACTACCTTGTTAGTGTCAGTGTAGAGAATGGATGACTTGGGCTGGAGAGATGGCTCAGCCATTAAAGACTAGGATCACAACTAAAAAATATAAGAATGGATGAGTCTGTGAACCACACTTAAAAGCCTAAAATCAGTGGATTCTTTCAGAACAGATCCTTTGCTCTCAAAACTGAATAATAACACTAAGTGTTTAAACTTTAATTTTACCTACACATAGTTTATTCAACTGAATTCAAATGGTCAGGTTTTTTTTTTCCTTCCAGGATTCCATAGTTTAGTCATTAAGTAAAAAAAAAAAGAGGTGATGTCAAATAACCATATCCTGTTTTATGGCTTTTATCCGATGTTCCTCAATTTTTATGACAATGCTCTGAGAACCGTTGTCCATGCTGAACACACGCAGCAGTAAAATCTCCCAGCTACACGCCAAGGCTACTTTAATTGACTGCATTCAAGCTGTGCTTTTTAAATGTTCCAGCATTTGATCTTTTAAAAATGCTCTGAGATTTCATTGATGTCAAACTGGCTGGTCTAATTTCCTGCTTGTCTTTAGATCCATTTTTAAAATAATTGGGTGATGAACTGTTTTTTCTCCTTCTTCAGGGATCATTATTAAATATAATTTAAGTTCTAATGGGAGAAAAAAATCTACCCTACCCTATCTTTGTACTAAGGTTGGTTGTTATCCTGAGTCCAGAGAAGGTTATTCTGAGTTTGTGAGAGCCACGAGGGGGCGTGTTTTTTATGAGGTACCTAGTTTATCCAGATTCCTACTCTCTGAAGTTATGAGCACATCAGCATCAAAGCCTTCTCTACCCTCCACTGCACTCAGAAGAGCTCAAGGCTTCAGGCTGATCTCCCAACTGGTTCTAAGCTTACATCTAGCAATATTTGCTCATTTAAAGGAATTAAAACTATAAATATTAATTTTTGTTTTATTTTGTGAACTCATACTAAATTATAATGACTAGCTTGTGATCTATATTTCCAGAGTGAGAAATGTTTATTCAGGGGATAGATGTATATAATACCAACGAATCGGTTGATTGTTCACTCAGAGCTATTGAAAACAAAACCCGGCTGCACTTGAGCAGTATTGTCCAGTTAATTTGGACTGGTAAGAATCAATTCTACAGATATAATATCTATGACATGTTCTCATTTATATTTCACTCCCCTGCCTCGTTGAGGACAACAGCTAACTCATCTTTGGCTTTCAGAGAGACTTGCCACCATAGGAAGTCAGTTAATTGCTAAAACAAATCATTAAAAATCACTCATAGTTTTAAAAGATTCTTAAAATATTTAGCAGAAGGTACTTTCTCTGGTGAAATTTTAGGAAGAAAATACTTAGATGTTTCATGAAGTCAAGATGCTAGTGAGTTTATTTTGGCTCTCAGCTTTACTGAGGATGGTAACAACTGCAGAGGTAAGCCCTTCCCTGGGTTTGTCTCTCTTCCCCTGTGCTCTCGTGGGGTCTGAGTCCATCTCTTCTCCCTTTCCCTAAGCTCTGAACTATAGAGTGCTGAGCATATGGCCCCATTTACCTCAAATGAACCAGGACACTGGCATTTAAGCTCTGCCTGCTCAGGGCTCACAAAACATGCGAGCTAGGAACTCAGAACTGGTAAGTCTTGCTTTAAAACATACCTTTATATCTATAATTAAATATAACATTAAAACTGTCCATTTATAAAATAAACTTATTGTATTGCATTGGTATTATCTATGTTTCCATGAATCTGTGTGAACAGAGACTTCTACTAATAGAATATAGTACTGAAAATAATTACAGACTTCAAGAACAAATATTCTAACAAAGTTAAGACCATTAGTGGAACAGGCTGCCATGACAAGACATCTAAGTCTGGGCAGCTTCCCCAGCAGGAAGTTTTTGCCTCACTGTTGAGGATAACCCAAGTCCAAAATCATTATCTGTAGAAGGGCTCTTCTGAGGCCTCTTTTGGGCTTTCAAGACCTTATTGTTTGCTCATATGGTAGAGAGAGAAGTCTTATGTCTCCTCTGGGGACAAGTCCTTTGAGATTTGAGCCCATTGTTGTGACCTTTATATTTAACCATAATTTATTTACCAAAGTCAACACATTCCAATATAGCTACAGTTGGTTATTAAGGCATGAGCCTGACACTCACACACAGACACACACAGTACCTGTCATCAGTCCATTAAATTTATACATTAACAAAAGAAATATCAATCAGTTCAGTGAGTCTCTACCAAATTATATTAAGAAAACTACGATTTACTTTATTATGTCAATTAATGTTAAATCACAAAAAGGTGAAATATTTATCATGATGAAGAGAAAAGTTAAGAGAAACCATAAAAGACCAAAATGGGTCATATTAACAAAACTACAACACCTCTATGGGGAAAAACTAATGATATTTAAGTTAAAAAGTAAGATGAAACAAAAGGCTAAAAGTTACACATGCTTACATCTTTCTGTATATGACATCAAATCTATAAAATCTTGGCACATTTCTGACTTTTCTTAGAGAAATGTACAATCTAAAGAAATGACAAACATTTATCCTGTAGATCAAAAGCAGGAATAAACAATATCTCATCTAG